>NW_024581129.1:4173609-4646697 GCF_017639235.1 Corvus kubaryi
CAGGTTGGGGCTCCGGCGGGAGGGGACCGCGGGGCCGGCGGCGGCGGGAGCGGGGCGCCCTCCCCTTCACGGGCGGGGGGTCCCCGGGCTCGGCCGGGGCTGCTCCCGCTGTCCCTCTCCCTAGGGCGAGCGGGAGATCGGGACCGGAGCAGCTCCCCACGGCCGGGCCGGGGGCGCGGAGCCGGGAACCCCTCCGGCCGCTCGGGCCGTGCTCCCTCCCCCGCCCATGGGGGATCCCCGCTTCGGGGTCTCTCTCCGCCGGCGGGTGCGCCCGAGCCGGAGCATCCCCGGGGGAGCCCCTGCAACTGTTGCCTGCAGGAAGCTCCGGTGCTCCGGGGGAAGAGCCGGTGCCGCGGGCAGTAGCGTCGCCCCGGGGGCCGGGGTCTCCCGCCCGGCTCGCCACAGCGCCGCACGGAGCGCTCGGACAGGGGAGGCTGCCGCCCTCACCCCAAATAACCCTGGAGCCTGCGAGCCTTGGGGTGGGAGCTGTGGAAGAGCCGCTCTCCAGCTCCGCTCCCCCCGCCCCCCCAATCCCTTCTGCATTCCCACGCCGGCAGTTGGGACCTGCCTCCCCCCACACGCGCTCCTTCAGCGGCTATTTCTGTCCTCGCCAAACGCGCCGCACATAGAGCTTTAATTAAAGAAAATTAGTGGAGGAGGGAGGGGGGGGTGTCCGTGCTCCGGGGAGGGGGACGGTCCCCGGGACCTCGCCGGGTGCGACTGATGATCGCTGCCGTTCGCTGATGGCTCGGGGGAGGCGGGGGACAAGTGCCCGCCTGAGAGTTTGAGCCGCTTTCGCTTGGTTGTTTTTTTTTTTTTTTTAAGAAAAGGGCGGTGGTGGGGGGTGGTACGGACACACGACGACGCGGGAAGGTGTTCCTTCCCGGAGGGTGTGTTGCAGTTTTAATTATAATGACAAATGTTGCCGTAAAGTTCCGTCTCGGTTCCTGAATGCAGGCAGAGCACGGAGCATCGGGAAACTCTCCCGTCGGTTTGGGGTACTCGCCCGTCGGACCGGGCACTCGCCCGTCGGCGCAGCGGAGTTGCCAAAGAATTTTCTTGGTTGCGTTATAAATGAGGCTCGGCCGGGTCTCCGGGTCCTCGGGGCGGCGGCGGGGCGGTGCGTGGAACCCGGGGGTGCCAAGGAGGTGGGGACAGTCCCCACTCCCTGGGCAGGACCCCTCCAACCAGCCCAAAACCCCGCCGGTCCCCAGTCCTCGTCCCATTCCATGTGGAGCGTGGCTACTCCTCCCGTGCGCGGCGGGACCCGACGGGCAGCGGCGTCCCGGTGCTGGGGAGATGCCGGCCTGCCGGGGTGCCCCCCGCGCAGTCCTTTCCTCCTCCAGCTCTCCCTGGACAGCATCCTCCGCACCCCCGCTCATCCCTGCCCTCCGGGCCGGGCAGCCCAAGGGACCTGCGGTGCTGCCCACGTCCGGGCTGTGATTTGCAGCCTCGGGAAAGCCCCGCGGAGGGAGGGGACATGGGGGGACTGGCATCACCAGGCTCCCCCAGGGCAGAGCCGCCGCTCCCGCCTCTCCGGCTGGGGACTCGCCTCCTCCCGTCAGCTTCGCGCGTTCTGCCGCCGGTTCGCTCTGGATTAAATATTTAGAAGTTTGCAGCGGTGAATAAAGCGATCGTTAATAGAAATTGATGGCACCGATGCAAAGGGGGTGGCACCGGCGGCAGGAACGGCGCGGCTCAGCGGTAGCGGGCGGGGCTCTCCTGGGAGGGTTTTTAAGGGGTTTCACCCCAAGTTAAGGGTTTATCACTCCGAATGCTGTGGCAGCGCCAAAACCCGGGAGCTGCTCTTCACATTTCGGATGATGTCTTTAAAAAGCGTGTTTTTTCCGCCCTGCCTGCCTGGAAAGAATAACCCCGTACCTTCTCAGAGACGAGGCAGTCCGCTCGAATTTAGCACCTAAAATCCCCCGTCAGCACCTCCCGCCGTGCTGCCTGACACCATGCAGGGCTCACACTCCCCCAGACCCTCCGGGTTTGCCATGGCAGCGGGGGCCAGTGGGAAGCGGGGGCCAGTAGGGACCGGGAGCGTGGCCCCAGCTCCAAGAAGTGCAGCGCTGGGCAGTGGGGGGACCCCCGTCCTGGGGAAGGCAGGGATGAAGTTTGCCCGATGACCTGGAGGAGCGAGCGGCCCCGGAAGGGGGGCGGCCTCCCAGGGTGGGCAGTGGGGAAGGACACACACACACCGGGTGGCCGGTGAGCCCTGGCTCGCCACGCCGGGCTCCGCAGCCCCGCTCCGAGCTTGAGTCAGCGCTTCTGTCAGCGGCGGGGATGGGGCAGCGCTCGGCGGAGCGGGATGCGGTCCTGGCGCGGGTGCGGAGGCAGCGGGAGAGGGGAAAGAAAGACGAGCTGGGATAGGATGGAAGGGCGAGCAGAGAGGAAAAGAAAGGGCGAGGGTTGCCCGGGGAGCGGCGGGGGGTGCGGGCCCACCCGTGCCCTCTCCGCAGAGCCGCTGCTCGGTGGGAGCCAGCGGCGATGGGCAGCGGCTTGGCGTGGGGATGGGGAAAGCGGAGGGCAGAGCGGAAAGCCCTGGGGCCGACCCGATGCCCCTGCTACCGGTTCCAGAGACCGTCTGTACCCCCCAGGGCGGGTCGGTGCCGTGCCCACGCCCGCCCACGCCCCTCACCCCGCGCTGGGGGACGCTCCCCCGGTCCGGCTCTGCCCACGCGTGTCCCAGCCCGGCCGCCGCTCCGGGCTGGGGCAGCGCCGCTCTGTGACAACAGAAAGTGGCTGGAAAGGGGCGAGGCGTCACACGCTCTGCCTCCGGGAGGCAGGGAAAGGCTGAGGGACCGATGGGAAGGCATGAATGAATGAATCTCCATAAAGAGCCCCAAGCAGCAGGGAGAGGGAGAGAGGAGGAGGAAGGAGAGGAGGAGGAAGAGCGGGAGCAGGGCAGGCAGCAGCAGACGTGACGCCGGCAGGTAAGGGGGTGCCGGTGCCGCACGGCCCCGCGGTGCCCGGGATGGCAGGTTGGGGGACACAGCCAAAGGGGGACAGGAGCTACCGGGACCCTGCACGGGTTTGGGTTTTTTTTTTCAGGGAGCATGTTTTTCCCCTGACTCCTTGCAAAATGTGGAGTCCCTAAACTTCGCAGGACTCCTTTCCTCCTCCGGTACTGCTGCCCTGCGCCTGCCGGCTTTGGAGGGTTCCGGGCTGAGCCCGGCGGCAGCTCCCGGCGGGGACCGGCCCCGGCGGCTGGATCTGCCCCGCACCGGGGCAGCCCTGAGCCGGGCCAGCCTGCCCGGCAACGCAACTCGGCCGGGCGTTTAGAGTTACCCTGCCGGGGGTATCCAGCTTCTGCCGCGGCCCCTTTGCTTTGGGGGATCAGTGGGGAGCTCCTCTCCCCCCGGTCTCCATCCCCCTTCGGAGCTCCGTCCCTGCTGTGGTTACATAAGGCAGAGGAGCCCTTAGCCAGCGCTGACGCGGGCCGGATCATCGGGATCGCACCCAGGGATGCCCAGAGCTGAGCTCAGCCTTGTCCGGCTGCTCCCCATCCTCTGCCCCGCTGCCCGCGCTGAGCAACCCACTGCCTGTCCCCGACTGCTGCGGGGACTGTGCGGCACAGGTACACCCCTACACACCCCTACACACCCCTACACACCCCTACACACACACCCTGCCCTGCCGCTGCCCTTGGCTCTCCCGCAGAGCTGCCCGCACTAGCGGCGCTGGAATGCGCGGAGCCCTTGGAGCGCACAGCCGCACACACACCTCGTCCCGTGGAGCAGCCTGGCTCCCGCAGACGGGCCCACGCCAAGGCGGTGCACACTGGAAGTGTTTGCACACAAACACAGCGCTGCAGGCAGCACACGGGTCACGCTCTCGCGCACACGTGGGCTGGCGCTCGCCACGGGCTGGTGCCACGGGCTGGTGCTCGCCAGTGCCGGCACGGGGGCGGTGGGTGCTCTCCCCGTGCCGGACGGGGCCGGCTCCCAGCCCAGGCGGGCGCTGGGAGCTCTGCTGGGAACGCTGCAGGCCTGGCAGGGCAGCCCTGGCTGGCTGCGGTGGGCAGCTCTGCGGCTGCCCGCAGCTTTCCCCTCCCTGACCGAGGTGCTCTGAGCAGGGATCAATAATGCTTTTCTGATTGGCTTCAATTCCCCATTCAAAGTAGTCACTGCATTAAGACTTGATTTTTCTCCCCTTTGACTCCTGGCCAGATTAGATTGTGAATTTGGCTGATTTCAAGATACTGGGGGAGGGAAGAATCATACAGCAAGCGAGAGAGAACTGAAATATCCTACAGGATCCCCTGGAGGGGAGAGAAATCAGTCTAGATAAGAGCTTGTTCTCCCCGCTTGGCTAATGCTTCTCTGTTGGATGATCAGAAAACACAAGATCTAACCTCTCACCAGGATGCTTAACTATGAAAGGTCAGGCTTTTGGCTTGTGCTAGGTGCAAGGTTTGTTATTGTGAGCTGTGGTTTATGTATTCCTGTTCTCCCGTCATATGCTAAACACAGGAGTGCCCGATGCCTGCAAACAGAGGGACGTGGTCAGTGCTTCCGAGGTTTACGAGTCGAGCTCTGGGTGTAACGCTGGGGTTGGAGGAACTGCAATGGGGACGGGACACGAGGTCTGTGTTCTGGAGAGCCCAGAGCCTGTTTGTCAAGTCTCAGCCCCATCCTTGGGCAATTTTTTCCAATAGTTATTTCTCCATGTGTGTGCTGGGGATAAGTGAGTGGGTTATGTCAGTGAAGCCCTACATTCCAGAGGGACCCGGAAAGCAGCACCCAGGAGCATCCCAGCCACGCTGGTTAGGGTGCTCTTCCCGTCTGGCTGCTCCAGGGCCAGGATTTCATGCCAAGAAAAGCCACAGCAGCACAGCATCACCTGCAGCATCCCAGCTGCCGGCCTTGCTGTGAATTGGTGTTAGCTCCAGGTGAAGCAAAAACTTGGGATTATGTGGTTTCTCAGCAAAGGGCACTGGGAAGGCTGGTGGAGCAGAGGGACTTGTGGAGGAGCTGTTGCAGGATGGTGAGGAGCCTCAGGAGGAGAGGATGTGGGGCTGAAGGCTCGCTGCAGGTAAGCTGTGCTGTTCTGGGCTGTGGGGATGCAGCTGTGCAGTCACCAACAAGGCTGTGAGGTGCAGGGTTGAGGAGGTGGGAAGCTACTGTGGAGGCTGTAAAGGGGATATGAGCAGGGAGCACAGCCTTGAGCAGTGTTTGGCATGATTTGGTGCAGCTGCTGGATTTTCTTGGTGTTGCAAACCCAGGGCTTGGGGAGGGTTTGAGTGAGCCCAATGGCAGGACAGCATTGGGGCTGAGTATCTGGGTATGGGGAGATGGAGATGTGATGGTCAGCAGTAAACTGGGCCCAGAGGAGGCTGGTGGGGAGGAGAGGAACTGTGTGGAGCTTGATAGGACAGCTATGGAGCCAGACAGAGCCCAAACTGTGGGTGAGGAGGGAGGCAGAAGGTCTGTGAGGACCTTGGGGTGAAGGCAGACCCTGAGCCTTGGTCCCATGTGTGCTAAACCCCCAGCAGAGTGGTGCCAGGGGCTGGGTGGGGAAAAAGAGGATAAAGAGCATGAAATTATTTGTGTGGTGGTGTTTGGCTGCTGGAGTGGGGAGTGTATGTACCCTGCACAAGGGTTATCTGGGTCCCTGAGATATCCCTGTAATAGGAACAAATAATAATAAATCTGAAAGAAAGGAGCTGTGAGAGTTAGCTCCAGGTGAGGGGGCCCAGAGCCTCCATGCACCATGAGGAGCTGGGGCAGGAGGGTCTGGGGGAGGTGGCACTGAGGGGGCAAGGGCTGTATGAGCCTGGGTAAGGCAGCTGGGAGGACCCAGCAGGAGGCTGGGGAGGCAGAGATGGGAGTTGGTGTGGCTGTGGCAGCAGCTCGTGAGAAAGCTGCGTGTGTGTAAAAAAACACCTCAACAGACCAACCCAAAACGCCTATCAATCAGGGAAGGCTTAAATCTGTTGTTTGGGCTTGGCCTCTGCACTATCTGGTCTGGTCTCCCGTGCAGTGTGAGGTTGAAGGCACAACTCAAGATGACCCACAGGCCGTAGAACCACTGCCCATGAGGAAAGCCCTCCTGCTAATGGAAGTGTGGCCAGCTCCCTGAGGGAGCAGAGCATCCCACAGCTCTGCCCTCAGAGCAGAGCTTGGTGTCCTCTCTAGGGGCTGATGAGGGAGAAGTGGGGTCCCAGAGCTGTGACTCCCTGTTCCTGCTGGGTGGGGTCCTGCCCCACTTGGGGACTGAGCCATCAGGTGTTTGTTCAAACACACAAAATTTGTGTGTTCAGGGCTCTCAGGAAAGACAAATGACCACAACTCCACTGGCTTCCCCTACCCCTCTCTCCTTGGTGCTTAGAGGGAACCGGTGGGAAAATCTCCAAGATCTGGGTTTTTTTTCTTTCCTATTCCAGCATTTCTTTATGAGCTGGACAAGGGCAATCTCTGAAGCTCGTTCGTATTTTTAAATCTGTAGGAATAAGTGTATGGAAATGTATGTGTTTTACTGTATCAGCTGCTATCAGCTTTTAACTTTATTACAGTAAGTGCGGAGTTTTTCGTGGGCCAAACTCATTCACTGGATTTAATGGAGTTAAACTGCAGGCAGATTTGGCTACTTGTTTGTGTATATCTTTGTAAAATGGACAGGCAGAGATCATAAAATTTTATACTCTCCATGGCATCTTTTAGGGAAAAGTCTTCCAATATGTTTTATAAACAGCATGCATATTTTGCTACAGTGTATGCTCATACCTAACACAAGGCACTTTAGAGCTGCTTCTTTTTTCCCCTCTCCCAGAGCTATGTGTATGTATGTGAACTCGGATTTCCCTGCATTATTTTCTCGTGCTGCTTTCCTTAAAAGTGTCTTTAGCAATTTTAAACAATTTAACTGGATTTCTTTATTTCTTTTTAGTGTATTTCTATCTCTTCCTAGAAATGGTAGTCAGAACCCTAACCTTTGCTATGAAGGGCTCAAAACGAGGGAAGAATAATGTTTATAAAGCCTCTTGCTAAATACCCAAAGCACTCCTAAACTGTCCCAGCTGCAAATGCATGATCTCAGGACCTTTCACAGGTACAAACATCTGCTGTGATACCTTTGAGGGGCTGACTTTTTTCCCCCTTCTTACTGAGATTCTGTTTTCTTTTCTTTTCACAATGTGATGATACCGGTTTCTTGACCTATTCTGGGCTGGGTTTAGATCCTGCTTGTGCAGGGCCTTTCCCAGTGTAACATGGAGCAAACTGACGCTTGAAGCTGTAGAGAAAATGTATTTCTAGGAGATGGATTTATTTTCTAATGAGGTATTTGATGCTTTTCCAGGCTCTAAACAAATTAGACCCAGATCTGTGGCTGCAGGGCATTGGGAGGGGAAGTGGTTGATGAGCTGAGCTAATTAATTACACTTATATGACTTATCAAATGGTCATCACCACCCCATATGAAGCACTTGAGTGGGTGGAATTGAGGGGAGAGGATATTGATATGTGGGATAAATGTAAGGCAGTGGTCAATGACAAGGACATAAATAAATCTGGGGGTTCTGGTGACATTAAAGTAAAATGTGGGCAGTGAGGTATGAGAGAGACTTGATGTCAAAGGAACCCTCAGGATTTGCTGGGGTTTCTAAATAATACATTAATTCAATTACACATTCTTAATTAGTGTTTTCTCAATTTGGAGCAACATAATTAATTTACTGTGTCATATTTTTATTTTGCTGGTGTGATGAGTTTCATTTTTGAATCTTTCCCCTCTCTGCTTTGTGAGACTCGTGAGGCTCGTAACACTTAGCTGTGATGCTCGTGCCACAAGCTGCAGCTTCTTTGGGAGTACCAGTTTTCTGTATTATGATTTTTTTATTATTATTTTTTTTTTTACACTGACAGGCTACACAGCACTGACCTGACCCCGTAATAGGAGGAAGAGGGAGAAAAAGAGCCCAGATCTGAAGCAGCTCCTTTTGAATGCTGAGCAGCATCTGTTCTCCGTAGAGCAGGGCGATCTGCAGCATGCTGGGGCAGGAATTGGCCCTTTGGGCTCCCCCAAATGGGGTTATTTGATTTTTTTCCTCTCTGGCAACTCATGGTACTTGCAGGGATGGGTGCTCCCTGTCCCTCTGGGGTGACTGCGACACACAGGGCTGCTCCTCCCGGCACCTGGAGCTGCACAGGGATGGGGAGGCCCAGGGTACTCTCTGTCACCCTGTGGGGCTTGTCTGCCTGCTTCTGGACGGGAAAGGTTGAGGGACAACACCTTTGCTGCTGTGCCCTTCACTGCTCTGTCCAGAGGGAAGGTGTGCTCCTGAGAGCTGCTCTCAGGCATTTGTTCTTTGGCACCTCCTGGAAAGCAGAGCCGGGTCAGTGGCCCATGTGCAGGGTGGGTGCTGGTGCCAGGGCTCTGGTCCTTGCCACAAGCCAGGCTTGGGGTTAGCACTTGCTTGCAGCAAACGTATTACCTGGTTTATTCAAGTTATAGGATGGTAGCTGATCAGGGAGATGAATGCAAGCCCACCCTGCTCCCTCCAAGCGGCGCCTTCCAGACCAACACTTGGCCCAGCTTTGCAGAGAGCTTTTCTACCCCCTGCCCCACTTCTCCCTTTTAATTTTTGTTCCTGGCTTTGCTTCTCTTCCCCACCCTCTGCCCATGCTCTGCTCTCGCTCGGAGGCGAGCGGTGCAGGCTCCCAAGCCCCATTCATCACCGCCTGCTCGCCAGGCACCGGCAGCCGCCGCTCCATTGATTGACTGCGGCGGGGAGTGAATTTAAAATCATTACGCTCCTGAGACAGCTTTTAAGTATGAGGAAAATCAAGTCTGTTAAGAAGCCTTGTGAAAAGGGTGTCTCCAGCCAGGGAATTCTGTGTGGGACCAGGTGCTGTTTGGATCCAGAGGAGACTCCACTGCTCTGGACCTGACGGGTGTCCCTGCGTGAGCCTGGGCCACTCCGTGCTGGTGTGATGGGAGTGGGCAGGCGGCTGCTGGTGGAGAATTAAGTAGAAATATTTCACTGTAGAAAACACTGTTGTGCAAAGCCATCCATCTGCTGCCTGTCTAATGCTTTGCATGAATTAATGAGCTGATTGATTAGGAGAACCTTGCAGCAGCCGGGTGAGGGGAATGATTCTTGTCCTCATGCTACAGGTGGGAGGAACTCAGAGGTGCAGAGGTTAAGATTAAGGTTTCCAAGTTGGGTTGGGTTTTTTTGCCATTAGTGAAGGCTACAGCTGAGACATTTGTCTGTGTCTTGTTTTACTGATTGATCAGTCTGATTTTTTGGATGTGTTTTGCCTTCAAGAGCAGTTGTGAGACATTGCTATGACTGCAACTCAGCCCTGGAGAGTCTCTTCCAGGATCTGATCTTCCAGCGTGTTCGTGGCAAAACAGCAAAGTCTGCTGCAACTCTTGGCTGTGGTTTGCAACCAACAGTCTCTTTTCTTTCTACTGGGAAAGACAAACTCTTACCATTTGTTACAATGCTGGCTGTTTAACACATCTTACTCTCACTCCACAGCCTTTACCAGTCAAGGCTTCCCATAAACGTCCCCCAGTTCCTCACAGTATCTCTCCTGGCCACCTGCAGCTGGCGGAGGCAGGTTACTGATGGCTGATGCATGGAGCATCTGTCTCCTCCACGCTATGATGAGTGCAGCTTTTCAGGAACGGTGCATTGAGCAAATGTCACTCCACAGCCCCAAAATCTATTGAAGGAAATGACAGTGGCTGTGAGCATTAATCATCCTGTATCATCAAAATAAAGTTGTTGCAATAGAGTATTGTCAAAGGATAAATGTCTTGACTTCAGCTCGGTGCTGGTTCCTTTAATGCTGGCAGTTCACCAAGCAGGAGATGGTAGTTGTGTGGCCCAGGGGCTCAACTTGTGGCATTATTAATTAACCCTTCCCTCTCCAGGCTAAACAGTTGGTCAGTCTGGTTACCCAGAAAAAGCCTAGGCCACTTGAGAAGTTGAAGTAGTTTCTTTTCATCATTGTGCTGAGAAATTTGTGCCTGGCCTGGCTTGAGTAAAAGCAGGGGTGTGTGGAGCAGCACTGGAGGGGCACTTTCCACTGTGCACCCCCCCCCCCCCCCAAAGGTAGATTTGTTAAAGCAGTGCAAAAAAAGGCAATGATTAAAAAAAGGTATTGAATATCTGATTTGTGGTGTAAAAAATACTTGTTTTTGCTTTACTCCTGCCAAAGGATGGGGCTGGAAAGCAAACCCTGTAACCCTCATGCTGGTCTGCACCTTCTCAGGGTGGGGCAGGTACAAAGGCTGATGCAGGCAGACATCAGGAGTGTGACAGACATGGCATCCACAGGGACCAGTGGGATGAGGGGTGGCACTGCTGGTGGCACCGAGGTGATTGTCTCCTGGGGCTGGAGAGAGGCACGGCAGTAATGTCGCTTCCAGCCGCTGTCTCCTGGGGAAGGTGGTGCTGAGCAATGAATTGCAAGGTCTGGTGTGTGCCCAAGGGGGATGGAGAGCTGCTGGAAATCTCTCTGTGCTTAAAATCTGGGAGTTCAAGGTGGTCTCTTGTGTTTTCTGGCACCATTGAATTTCTATGCTGCCTGGGTTTGAGCCTTTGTCCATGGGGGCTGCAGGGACTTGGCCTGTGTGAGGAACAGGCTGTGCTTTGCAAGCTGTGCAGCAGAGCAGGACTCTGAGGGGGAATGGAGTGGAGCTCTGCCTCAGCCCAGCTCTGCTGAGCAGGCAGGCGGGGCTAGGAATGAGGGCTGCACACAGGGATGTGGGATGGACACCTCGCTGAGCCCCTCTGGTGTTCCTCACCTGCCCTGGCTCCTATTTTTACATTTTCCGGGGAAATGCTGAAGCCTGGGCTCAGGAATAAAGCAACTGCTTCTGGAGAACATGTGCCACAGAGGAGTAAGGGGAAAACGTCAATAAATCAACACATTTCAGCCTCTGTCCCAGCTCACAAAGGAGCAGGAATCAGGCTGTGGAGTTTGTGTAACTGCTGCATGTGTAAAGAAAAAAGGGGAAATAAATCGGTGGGATGAGATTCTTACAGCTTCGTTAGAAACCATATAATCATTAGATTGGAAAATACCCTAAAAGACAAAGTCCAGCCATAATGCTTACAAGCAAAGTGAACATCACTGCCCCATCCCAGTTCAGTCTCATTGTTTACAGTGTGGGTCAGTTTGTTAATCTTGAGCTTCACTAATGGACTTGATGATCTTGGAGGTATTTTCCAATATTAATGATTCTGTGGTTCTCCAACAGTTTTGCAGAAAAGTCCTCTTCTATGTTAAAATCCTTTCCAGTTGTGAACTAGCTTGGAGGTTCTCTAATACCACATTGGCTTTAAGAAAAAGCCCCAAAATTTCTGCATGGCTTTCCTGCCTCTCTGTCAATAAAGAATGGATAATTCATGTTATGGTATATTTTTTTTTTTGTTCATTCCAGTCCCAATCTTAACAAAGCCATAAAACAGCATCAGCTTATATAGGCCTTAGGACAGCACACTCTCTTTCGCACTGGAATTCTTTATGTGTGGGAGTAAACAGAGTAACACACTTCATTTTAATGAGGCTGGCTTGGGAATTAAGTGTGTGTCACTTATTGATCTTGCTTTTTCTCCCCATTTATTTTGAAAAGCTGTTGTCTTTGTTTTCAGCAGGTAAAATCTGAAGTGTTGTTGCAATTGCTGGCTTATTTCTGTGGTTTAGATTGCAAGCAGCTCCTCAGAGCCAGGGCTTGTGGGGTCCTTGGAGGTGCTGAGTTACAGGTAACCTGTTCTGCACACAGAGTGTAAGGAGCCAGGCATGGGGACCAGATGGGAAATAACCTTCTGAGCTGGTCAGGTTTTCTGTGACCACCTGAGAGCCCCTTATCTGTCATCAGAATGATATCCAGAGAGCTGGCACCTGCATTCAGTGGGTAAACCTGGAGGTGAAGTGACACATCCAGGGTTATCTGGGATGCCAGTACCAGAGCCTTGCTGGGACCAGGTCCTTTGACACCTGCTTCTGCACTACCCACAAGACTTACTTCCTTTCTTTGTCCTTAGTTTTGCAGTGCAAGGAAATTTTTGTTTAATTTTAAATGTTCTCCTGAATCTTGGTGACGGCAGATTGACGTAAGCCTGTGCTGGATCAGGGCCTGTTCTCTTATGCATATGGATGTGGACACAGCTGTAAGCGTTTTCCATCTCAAGGCTTCTGCAGGGAAGGGAGAGATCTTCCCTCCCTGCCCATGGATGTGTCCCCTCTCCCCTTGCACCAGGGGACCATGGGAGTGAGTTGGGGTAGAATCGCGGGTTGCTTGGCTCAATCATTGTCCATCAAGTTTCCTGGTGAAGCCAGTGCGTGTGTGCAGCCTCCTGGGACACTTGGGAGCTGGCCATGGCAGTGGAGGGAAGGCCTCTGTGTCGTGGTAACATCTTCCTTGGACCACACAAGCTGGGAAGTTCCTCCAAGCCTGAGATTTTGGAGATTTTGGGTGGTGTGTCAGCACATCAGCAGAGAATTACATGTTGGCCATGTCTTGTCTGCCAGAGTTTGCCCAGGATCTTGCTTTTGCTGGTGTCACCAGCAGCAAAAATGCGGCTGCTGCCTTGGGGTGGGAGCAGCAGCTCCTGAAAAGGGTAGCACAAACAGGTGGGTCAGATGGCAAGGCAGGTTGTGTTCATCCCAGCTGGTCAAATGCAGACTGGAAAGCCCAGGCTCTGCATCTCTCCTCATGTGTGGTATCCCCTCAGTCACGCCATAGCCCATGTGCTTGCTCAAGAGAACAAAAACTGCTTCCTCATCCCTCTGCAATGTCTGCAACATCCAAGGGGTCTCCATCCATTTACCAGCATGGATTGTGCCCATGAAGCT
Source organism: Corvus kubaryi (assembly GCF_017639235.1). Classification (NCBI taxonomy): domain Eukaryota; kingdom Metazoa; phylum Chordata; class Aves; order Passeriformes; family Corvidae; genus Corvus; species Corvus kubaryi. Next base: position 4,186,431 of record NW_024581129.1, read on the forward strand.
CTTGAATCATGCTGGATGCAGCCTGATGAAACTGCAGGGAGAATATTAAAGGAAAAAAAGAGTGGTGGAGAGAGCAAGTCAGCCCAAGTCTGTTTATGGCAGTTCCATTTTATTTAAAAGGGATAGCAAATTATAAACCATTTAAATATTTCATCTGCAGAAGGGCCCTGAATGAGTTTGCACTACATGTGCATGTGTGATGAATGAGTGGGGATGGCAGCAGGAGCAGCAGCGAGCACCAGCCCTGCTCAGGCCCATGTGCATGTGGGGGAAGTGGTTGTGTTGGTTAAAGTGTTTTATTTTAAAAGGGAATGTGTATTTTACCCTTTAGTTGGTGAAAGTTGTTGCTGTCTTAACAGGTTGGGTTGGATCTGGAGATAAGGGCCTCATCCTGCTCCTCGGTGCTTTCTGCCTGCTGGGTGCCTGGTGACTCTGGAGGATGCTCAAAATAGCCCCAAATCAGAGCTGTGCCTGCCCAACCTTGTGGAGAGTCACGAGGTCACTGGTGTAACTGGGAGGAGAATTTGTCCTTCTAGCTTTAAAAATAGCTGTATTTTCTTTAATGGCATTTTCCTTGGGGCAGCCAGGAGCTTGCAGGAGTGCACAGCCCATTTGAGGTGCTGCTGAGCGGGAAGGGGTGCCAGGACACCCCAGTTAATCCCATTTGTAAACCACATTTGTCTCTAAAAATGAACCAAACCAAGCAAAACTCCAGATTTTTCTTCCTTCCAAAATTTTTAATTCAACTGGCTTCCTAGAGCCAGGTCGAAGATGTTTCCTCTGTGGGAAATGCTCTCTGGTATAACTAAATAGGATTCTGTAATCTCCAGCAGCTGAAGTGTTTAGTTAGGGTCCAAGGGTGGTTTTTTTTATCCCAACTCTGTCCATCCTTACCAAAGTGCGGGGTTTCTAACCATGAGTGATTTGGGGCTTATCTCTGGGAAGTGCCGTGAATGCCAGACCCGTGCTTACACAAGGAGAGAAATGCATGAATTTTTCCACATCAGTAGGAGCTGGAGATTTTGCTAAAGGTGTCTCCAGCTGCAAGGAGTGAGATACGGCTCTGCTGGAGAGCTCCAGAGAGGCAGAACTGAGTAGAAAATTTAAATGTGGATTTAATGCCTCAGAAAGCCATCTGTAAGGGAAGGTGCAGGTGCTGGCTGGCTCTTGACCGTGCAACAGGTCACTCGGGCTGGCTGATTGTGAGGCTGCTGAGGCACAGGTCTGGTGGCTTTAATCTGACTTGGGAGATGTTCATTAGGGAGCCCTGAGCTGTCTCAGGGCTGCAGCACAGCCCAAGGCTGGTGCTGTCCCTGTGAGTGCTCTCCATGCACTGCTTGTACAGGGTCCTGCTGGATCAGCTGCTTCTGTCTCCATTTTTACATGGAAAAGCTGCATTTGAAGGGCCTGGGATGCAGATGGACAGACTGACCACAGCCAGGGCAGGGCACTTGGGGTGCAGTTGCCATCCTAATTCTGGCCTCTGCCTGTGCATGCTGAAGGAAAAGGAAAAGCAGTAAGTAAAATCAAGCCTCTGTTGCCTTGTTAGCTGGTGAGGCAATGGCTGAACCTCTTAGATGACACTACACAGCACTTTTGTAGGGTTACAGGGTAACTTGGTTAAACCCCAGCTCTGTATGGACACAGGGCTGAGAACTGCACCTCCTCCTGCCACTCGTTCCGTCCTGGCACTGAGGTTCTGCTGGGCATCCTGGCATGGAGGGCAGGTCCGTGCCTCGGAGAGCTGTGCAGAGCAAACCCACGCTGGGAGGGAGCATCACCTCTGCCCTGCTCGGTCTCTCAGGGCTGAGAACCATCTGTGCTCACCCCAGCGCAGCAGTGGTTGTGGTCAAACCTCTGCTGTGCCCCCTTGGTGCCCCGTTTGTGGGGTCCCTGCAGCCCGCTGTGCCCCCAGCCTTGCTGCTGCTGGGTGCTCCCCTGAGCGTCACACTGGCCTTGCCCTCGGCCGTGCCCCCTCCTCACACCCCACCCTGGGGTTTTGTTGCCCAGCACGTAGCTAATGTCAATTTGTAAAACAATACTTCAGCATTACCCAGTGAAAACACAGACGGCATTGTACAGCTGGGAGCAACATTGATTGAAGTGATATTTAATCCAAGGAAAATACATGATACATAGTCTAGGATTCCTCGCTTATCCATCATATAATGCAGTTCACGGGGATTAAATATCCCTCCTGTAAAGTTGGTTGAGATCAGTGTTGTTATTTGTTTTGCAAATGATCCTGACAGTGATGCTGAGAGCTATTGATTACCAATGGTTCTTTAAAAATTACTATTATACTGCAAATTACAAACCTTGGGGGTATCCAGTTATATGATAATGGAAAGGCATTGGTGTGTAATGACACATGCATCATAACAAATTTGCTCTTGCTATATAATGGAGATTGAAAGGGACATGATTTATGACCAACAGGATTAGCTGCCTGACATGATATGTCTAAGGTAACACCACAACTGTCTAGTTGTTCATTGTGGCAAGAAGCACTGATGATTAGAACAATTTAGAAATAAATGAAGGAAAAAAACCAAAACAATATCTCCCCTAACTTTTCATTTAAAATATGTAAACCACTCTTCTAATTAATAAATAGTTAAAATCCCTCCATCTCTCTCCCAGGAGCATCCACAAAGCACTGCACAGGTACAAAACAAGGCTACCAGTCCTGGTGGAACTCCTGGGTTTGCCTGGAAAGCCTTCAGAGCTTCTGGCTGTGATGGAAGTGCAAAAAAGAGCCCTGAATCTGCTGGGAATTTCAATGCATGTGTGCCCTTGAAGCCAGTGGAGGACACTCGTGTTGAGTTGTGTGCTCTCATTCCTGATGATGAATGCCTGATAACACAACTGCTTGTCTTCCAGGCTCTCCTGGTGTTTCCCAGCTCCGTAGCTGAGGACTGAATACTTGATGTGTTTGAGAGGAGCCTGAGGGCTCCTTCGGCCTCCGGTGGCTTGAGCAGTGTCACAGGAGCCTTGCCTGCTTGGGGGGCAGAGCTGGGTGCTGTGACGTTGCCCAGCCATCCTGGGATGGCACAGAGGGCTGGTAGGAGGATTTTGCATTCAGGAAGGTGTGTGGTGTGAAGGTTAACTCCCGTGGCCATCCTGTGCTCTGGGTATGCTGCAGATACCAAATGCCAGCAAGGCAAACAAACCTTGTCCTCATCAGCAGCAGTGCCTGGGTCTGTGCTGCTGTGTTAACCTGCTCAGCTGGGCATGGTGAAATGCATGTCCAGGAGCCAGTGCCAGCAGAAGCACCTGTAAAACTAAAGGGAGGGAAAAAGGGTTTCCCTTCTTCACCAGCACCTTCTCAGCATCTTTTCCTGAAGCTGTGTACTGTGCTGAGAGTCACCACGCTGCCAGTGTGGAGAAACACCCATGGGCAGGAGTCCTCCTCCACAGACACAGGTTTACTTTTGCCCTCTGCTCATTTATTCTGTGGTGCTGCAGTAGTAGGGACACTTGCCCAGTAATTTATTTAAAGAATTTTAGCACTTGGTAACATGGCACTTAAGGTGGGGGAAGAAAGAGGTGTGTACTTGTTTAGGTATTATTCTATACAACATCTAAAGATCCACCTCCAGCCTTCCCTGAATCCCACTAGCTCACTTGGAAATGGGAGGAAGTTTGAAATAATAAAAGGTAACTTGGAGCCCACACGCACTAGTGGTTGGTGGGAGGTGAGTGCATCCCTGAGCACGAGCAGCACTGTGCTCTTACCCACCTTATCCAGAGGAATTATTCCCCCTGCCTGAAGTGTAAGCAGTATCCTGGGATGAGGCTGCCAGGCTCCCTCCCAGAGGGAGGAGAAGCAAGGGCTCCTTGCTTCCTTGAGACCACACCATAGAAGCAGTTTGTGATATAAAAACCAGTGCAGAGTAAAATTCTCCTTGTGGAAGTGCTGGCCCTTGACTTGCAGGAAAGCATTTATTGTGCTGTTTTCTCAGCCCAAGTCCTCTGCAGGTCACCATATGCTCTACCCCATCTCGTGGCCCATTCCTGTGTGTGCTGTGCTTCAGGGGTAATCAACAGCTGCAGAGATGCTGTTTGTCATCAGGGAAGGGGCATGTGCAGAGGGGGCTTTGTTTTCCCAGTAAAAATGAAATCCCAGCGTTTTGTCCGTGCTTTAGGTATGAGAGTCTCTGCTTGTAGAGACAGAGAGCTTTTCAGAGGAACTGCAGTTTCAAGATTGTGGAGGAGGGTGGACCAGGAGGGGAGGTCCCAAGTGGGGCTCAGAAATGCTGGCACAAGGGACCTCTGGGACTCTGCAGCCCAGTTTCTCTTTTGAAGCAGGACTTTTGCCAGCGGTGACTCAGGTTGGTGTTGACTTTGTCTAGGCAAGTCTTAGAACTCCTCCCAGGGTGGATACAGGTGGTGGGTTGACTGCTCAGGTCCCTGCCTCCCTGGGGGAGCAGAGGTATTTAGGGGTACAGGTCATGGGTTCATCCTGTGACTGTGTGAGATCCTTTTGGCACTTCAAAAAGACAGGGGAGGACCTGACCTGGAGAAGTTGTAGGGGATGGAGGAAAAGGCTGGTTTTGGCTGTTTGTTCATCCTCTTCATCACTCCCAGCTGAAGGTGGGTCAGGGTACAGAACTGGACAGGAGATGCCCTCATCCAGAGCATGCCTGACCTCTGCAGAGATGTGCACAGACATGAATGTGCTTGGGAATGATGTTTTCCCTGCCATTACCTTTGTAGATGACCTGACCTGATGTCTCTGATCCAGGCCCTCCCAGGTGAGAGAGCTCTCTTGCAGGAACTCTTTGACTAGCAAACACTTCAGTGGCTCAGGGGAGGCTGGAGTGGGAGGAAGAGAGCCCTTGTTCCTCTCAGCTGCTCGGGGTTGGGTGGACCTAAAAGTAGCAGGTATGAATGCAACTGTCATTACCTTAATGCTTTGTGTCACAGCAGGAGTGGGACACTGTCACATGTATGGATTCTGGGAGGCCTTTAGATCCAGCATTGTATCACATTTTATGGCAAAAATCAGTGTAAAATGGTTGTGGTTGGAGCTGTGTCCTTCAGCCCAGTAACTGGCTGCACAAGTAAGTCACTGAGTCAGTGTGCACAGCAGCAGCAAAGCAATGCATAATTCAGGAGGCACCTCAGAGTGACACAGGGGACAGAGGGGCCACACAGCTGTCGCTTCGTTGTGTGAATCAAGTTGGCTGGGTGAAAGTGGGGAGTCCCCCCTGTGCCAGAACACTCTGGGCAGAACCTGCTGTCCTTAGAGAGACCAGCATCACTGGGGTTGTGTTGTGTGAGACACACATTGGGGCAGAATTTGCTTCTCCTTGGAAGAATTTATCTGCAAAATGTGGGCATTCCAGCATTTCTAGGGTACCTCCCGGGGTAGCCCACCCTGGACTGTTGCCTGTCCTTATCTGTGTGTCGAGCAGTCCCCTCCTGCTCTGATTGCACCTCCCTTGCTGGGACAGAGTGGGGCAAAGGGAGCCTCAGGGGCGATGTGGCCATGGTTTAGAGAAGTTTGTAAGGGATTTGATCACAGCTTAGAAAAACTTTCTCCCTCTCCTCTGTGCTAGTGATGACTCTCCATTTATTTCTCTGCCGTTGTAATGAAAGTCCAAGTGCTGCACAACTGCAGAGATCCTGACATTGGAGCAGCCAGCATGCACCATTTCACTGGAAGAAAGGATCCATCCAAACGGTTCCTTTATGTCATGCTCTAATTTTGCTGCTGTTGGTTTATTTTTGTTTTTGGCTTCTTTTATTCACGGTATTCTTAAAACTTCCCTTTCAGGGCTTAACAGCTTAACCATTTCAAAATCATGCCAAGCGGAAATGTAGCATACGATTTTCTCACTAAACATTGTGCTGATCGCTCAAATGTATTCTGGATTTGTAGAAAAGCTGCAAAAAACTGGGATGAAAGAGAGTGAGAATTAGCACTCAAATGAAGAGCCAGGTCTTTGCATGCTTGGGAAAGGTCTGTGGAAGCAAACAGAGTGCTCACCTTCTTGCTCTGCTGCATCCCACACTGGCTTGGCTGGATTGGTGGGCAGGCAGGTGGTGAAGCACAGATCTCAGTCCTGAGGCTGCTACAGTCTTTAAACATGGGTCTTAGTCCTGGTTGTTGGTCCCTGATATCTGAATTATGCCCCAGGCTCTGCTAGCAGATTCCTCTCTGGGTTTCAGCAGCTCCTTCAGTCTCTTGGGCCTCCCTCTCTTCTTCACAGGAAAGGGATTATAGCGCCAAAAATAGCCTATTTTCCAAGGTGGGCCTCTTTGTGACTCTCTTCTGTGAAATACGTCTTTCTCCCTGTTCCTCCTAGTGAAATACAAAGGAGATGTGATTCACCACCAGTGCTGATGTGCCAAGGCAGCAGGAAAGCTGCTGGTGTGCAAAGGATGCTTTGTACCTGCACATGTGCCCTTCTGACACACGGATTCCCTGCTGGGGCTCGTGGCTTCCTGCTCTGCTTGTCCTACTGAGTAGCTGGAGGATTCAGGGCAGAAATGGCCCTGCTCCTGGTGCTGATGGAGCACCTCTGATGGGAGCAAATGGTACATTTGGGAGGCGAGGTGGGTGTTATGTGATCGTGTGGACAGTCCTGTCCCATGAGAACTCATTTGGGATGGGGCCGCTGTGACTCTTGTTTGGCTCTTGCTCTTGCAGGGAGGTGCATTTTCCCAAGGAGGAGGAGGGCAAGGAACACGTTTGGAAAGGCAGACTTTTCCTTGGAACTAAAACGGGTTCTCACCATCTAATGACTGCTGCTGAGCAAACCTGGGCTCTTGGGATGATAACAGGGGTGCAGACCAGCACAAGAGAAGTCAGATCGGTGTTGCAGAGCTGGGAGGTTTGTGTGAGTCCTTACTTTCAAAGACAAGGATAACAGAGAGGGTTTTTTTTGCCATTTCTGGCTTTTTATGGTTGCTCACATTAGAAGGTCTTTGAGGGTCCTCACTTCTTGCAGAAAATGCCTGTGGGCCCTGAGCTGCGGAGCTGGGCTGTGGATCACAGCTTACAGATGCTCTGAGCTGGAATTTGCTCTTTCATTACAGCTCTCAGGCTTGTGGGGTGAAGTGAGGGAAATCTGATGATTGTTAGTAGCTTTAAAATCAATAATGCTCTTTAGAACATTTAATCTTTCATTAATAGTGACTACAATACACACTGGGGTGCATCTAGACCAAGAAACACTCAGGTTCCCGCAGTGCTACAGCTTGGGCAGCTGGGAGCTCTGCGAGCAAGGGGTTCTCCAAATCAGCAGAGGGAAGGGCTTGTTGTGATTTTCACAAGTCTCATCTGTGTGAATTCTGGACAGGGGACAGGCAGGATCCTGTGCCCTGCCAGTGCCCTGTGTCTTTGAAGCAGTTCCACATCCCTGCTCACATCACAGACCAAGAGCTGAACATGGCCCCTGATTTATTTATTTATAATATTCCTGGCAGAAGGGGGGGCACGGGGAGGTCTCTGGATGGCGAGCAGAGGTGAAGAGCAAGGCATAGGTAGAAACCACGGTGATGGTGCAGAGTGTGGACATGAAATGAGAATGTTGAGTGAGCAACTGCTGTTTGAAAAACCTCGGGATGCAGGAGAAGGGAGTAGAGGGATTCCTCAGTTTGTCTCCCTGCCTATCCCAAGTCAATCCTTTCTGGCTGATGTGGTTGGCATATGCAGAGCATCTTGGCGTGGTGCTTCAGTGGATGGTCTCCAGTTGGGGTGATGGCTCAGAGCTGGGAGCTGGGGAGCGTTAGGGAGCCCAGGGGGCAAAATGTCTTGCCATGATTTTCAAAGAACAGGAAGGAAGAGCATTTTTTCTGTTATTGTTCATAATACAGGAAATTTCCCCACTCCCTTTCAGTTAATAACCACTGGGACAAGAGGCTTTCGTAGCTTGTAGGGGAGCAAATCTGAATAAACCAGTAACAGTCATGTTGTTGGAGAGTGGCTCCACTTGAGTTGTTTTTCCACTGTTTGGATAAATAAGACAATAAGAAGAGCTGCTGAGATAGTTGGCAGAGAAATGAATCCCCCGGGAGATCGGGGCAATGTTGTTTATTTGTGGGAGCTGCCTGTGCATGAGGGGTCAGTCCTGCAGTTCTGTAGAGAGAAGGGAAACAAACGTTCTCTGTTCTAGGACCGGATTCATTGCAAGGAGATATGCCAGGGATCATTAGTGCCACAGCCACCACGATCTTTTGCTCAGATTAGTTTTCTCTTTTTAAGGGAAAAAAAAAAATGGCAGGTTCCCGTTAGATCAGATATGGACAAAGTAATAGCGGTATCGCAGAGATTGAGGTCTGCAAGATTAAAATGTGAAAGGGAGGAGAAATGATAGCTTTGGCCCTGCTTGCTGTTACAGCAGCCGTGTGAATAAATGACTCTATGCAGATAAGCAGGGCAAAAATAAAAGGGATGCTTAGGACGAGATGGCCAAAAAAAAAAAAAAAAGGAACTAATCAGCAGATTCAACCACTGTAATAAGGCAGTAAACATGGAAAATTACATTATATTAGCTCCTCTGCTTCCCGTTGTATACATTAGCCACAAAGTCATCGATAGGCGATTCCCTGGGAAGGTGCAGCGCTGCAGAATCCGGAGCTCGCTGCACCTGGGGGAAGGCGTGAGTGATGCTAAAGGGGAAAGTTGGCTTTTGAACTGCGTGAGGAAAAAGTGGCTCAAGTGGAGCTGTGGAAAAGCTCGCAGCTCACTGAGTTAAAAATCTGCTCCCAGGAAAAGGACGGCCGGTGTGTTTGTCCTCAGTGCTTGGGCAGCAGTAGGGCTCGTGCTGAGCCACAGCTTAATCGCAGTCCTGGGATGTTCCCCTGATGTGGGAGAAATTGGTCTGCTGCAGACTTTTTTTTTTAATATATATATATTTTTTTTTTTAACTAGTGAACTGATTTCCATTTTGTTCAATTTCTCACAAAGCATGACAAGTAGCCACTGCAGCTTTTCCCTGAGTTCAAGCAAAGCCAGCATGTAACATTATTTGCAAATTAGCTTCATCCCTCTGGCTTCCAGTTAAAGCAGGAACTGCTTGGTCCAGAGTTGCTCCCAAAATATCCATTTAAACCATGTAATGATTCTGACTCTCTCATGCATAGTAGATGAAAGACGATCCGCGATTTATTTTTAAAGCTTTGAACCCCAAACATGGTCAATCATAGAAAAAAAGATTAAAAAAGGAGGAAGTCATGATAATGCAAAGCCGGGAGAAAAGCAGCCCTACACTTCACAGTAAAATCCGTTTTCTTTGCACTTTTTTATTAACAGCTTCAACTATGATCAGTGCATAAATCTACCTGCAACACAGGATGTTGGAAAATTACCGAGAGACAGCAACGTCCTCCCCGCTGCTTGGTGAGAAAAGAAGGATGCACCTTCAGGTATGGGCTGGAAAATCGTTTCATCCTCTGTTCCCTATTTGTGTTGCACTAAGCCTGCTCGCTGCATTGATTAGAGGGGGGGAAATAAAGGCGTTTGCAAGAGGCAAACTTCAGAAGGGATTCTCTAAACTTGTCTCAGCCACAGACAGGTGTCTGCCTGGGACCCGCTCTGCACCCGAGCAGTGCAAGGCTCTCCAGGCTTTTCTGGGGGTTAGGGGTGGCGTTTTGTCCTGCGTTTGCTGTTGTTCTTTTCCTGCCCCTGTGGAGGTTACTGGTCCTGCTGCTCTTGGTGAGAACCAGATCAGCACAGCGCTGGGTGCTCCCGCAGCCCCCGGCAGGAGCAGCTGCGCTCTGGGTGCTCCTGCAGCACTGGGAAGCAGAGCACGGGCTCGGCCATTCCCTGCTCCCGGTTCAGGGAGGATCAGCTCCCCTCTGGGTGCTCCCGCAGCGTCGGGAAGCAGAGCACATGCCCTGCCGTTCCTTGCTCCCGGATCTCGAACAGCGCATACGAAATCGCCGCTTCCCCGGCGCTTCGTGGGGATCACACGAAGCGCTGAGGAGGATGAAGCTGCGCTGGCTGCTGCTGCCGAGCTTTTAGAGCAGGAGCAGAGCTAAGCACTCCTCCTGGGTTTTCTTAATCCAGCCTCAATCCATGCACTTCAAATAGGAGCCTTGTTTTAGGACTGTGCTGAGCACTCGAGTCTCCCAGCAAGCTGCTCTCGTGCCCAGAAGGGCCAGCCAGAAGCCAAAGAGCCAGTTTTAGTCTCTTTTGAAGGGGATGGAAATTGCTCCCCCTGAGCAGGGGAGTACGGAGGGGAGTTGTGGTTCCCAGGACAAGAAAAAGGAGGGTTGGTGACTTTCTGAACGTGGGTTTTTCTGGCAGTTGTCTGATGCTTTGAGCTCAACATGGATGAGCCACTGTCCCTGAAATCCAGCATAGCAACTGGATTATAGCTGTCACATCCATCTCCCTAGGGAGACAAAAGGGGTTTCCAGCCACAGAGGCCAGTTTAAAACATGCCAGCCTTCTCCAGTGTGCTTCCCCAAATATATGTTTTGCAGCAAACAAGGACCTAAGAGCTACTTAATTCTTGGCAACTGGTCAGCACTGTCACGTTGCAGGTTGGAGCTTCTCCTTTTTCTGGGTGGGCTGGTTGCTTGTTTTGCCACCTGTGCAAGTGGTTTGAGGAAATAATGGGAATTAGCTCATCTCAGTGTTTATAGATGCTTGTCCAGTGGGACTCGTTGCTTCCAGTAAAGTTCTTTCTCTTCATCGTGTCCATCACTCCTGTTTGCATTTCCCTATAGCCACGTTTGCTCCCTGCAGTGACCACTGGGGACTTGCAGTGGACAAATTGCCATCACTGGGGCTGGCTTTCAACTGGGGCCTCTTAGGAGGTGGCAGTATGTGAGCATTGGGGTCCCCAGCATGTGATGTGGGCTCCAGAGGAAGCCTGTGGTGGGACCTGATGTCCTGACATTTCTGTTGGAGTGTGTCTGTGCCAGTGGGTAAATGGGGTGGAGTGAGATGTGCTGGGGTCAGAAAGGAGCTGCAGATTTCGGGACTTGAGTAGGTCTTTGTTTCACTGGTGTGTTTCATGGATGTGTTGGCCAGCACCAAGGCTTCCTCATCTGTGGGAAATACTGGCAATCTTAGAGAGGCAGCTTGGACTGAGTTGTAACTGTGGAGGGCTCCTGGAATGGTGCTGGGTCCTGTCTGCATCTGGATTAGTTAAACAGGTAGTTCCATATGGACTTTGCAAAGGTGAGGAGACAAAATGGGGGATAGGTGTTAGAAGGGGGGTGGGTGAGAGCTGCCCTTCCATCACAGGGTGACCATTGTGCTGAGCTTCCAGCTGGTTTTCCAGCTTCTGCCTTGGCTGTGGTGCTCCAGCAGTACTTTGCACCACACTGATCTCTCCTCAGTTTTTGCTTTAGCCTCCTCTGCATGACATGCCATGCACAGGGGCCTGACACCACGTGCCAAGAGACACCATGAAGGTGGGGTTTGCTCCCTGCAAGCTGTTCCCACCCTGCATTCGTTGGCAGAACTCTGGCGTCCTGTCAGGCCACGGGGGAGATGTTTTTCACCCCTTCCCACATCCATGCACGCCTTCCTCCCTGCAGGGAAACCCGCGTTGGCACAGGACAACGTCGGATGACGCTGCACATTCAATATGAGGATGCTCCTCTAAAGCAGGATGAAGGCTAGGAGTAATGCCTTTTAATGTTCCTTCTCATAATTATCCTCTTAATTACTCAATGAATTGCCCAATAAAACAAATCACTATAATTTCTATTTTATTCCCTGCCTTTTGCGGGTTATTTAAGAGCGCAGGGTACATTAAGGAGGCGCTTTCTCATGAGGGAATGCTTTCCAATAGATCATACTTGCAAAATGGTTTTATGTCCCTATCCTGTGTGTTTCATCTTCATTTTCCGTGCCAGTTTGCTGATTACCAGAGGCACTGGTGGCTGGGAAGCACTGCCTCCCTTGCTGCCCATCTCTGCCGTGGTGAAGTCACAGCTCTGAGTTTGTGACATCCCCATGGCAACGGCCCGTGATGTCACTAGCGGGGATTACAACTTTGCAAAGCATCCAGGCACAGGCAGCCGGGCTGGAACTCTTGGGCTTTCACATGTCTTTAAATAGCAAGGAACTAAAACGCAGGGAAGTCTTTTAAGAAGGCTTTAGATTTCCCTTTTTTTACCCTGAAGGAGGGGAGGCTGTTGGCTGCAGGGCTGCCACCAGCAGTCCCGTCCCCTGTCCTGGAGCAAGCCCAGCTCCCTTGTGCAAGCTTGGGGTTTGCTTGGGGGAGCTCAGCCGTGCAGTGACCCTGGTGCAGGATTCTGTGGCCAAGGGCTGGTGTGTTGGGCATCTCCCCAATGTCCCTGGGGGCTGCAGCTGTCCCCAGCCCCATGCAACTCCCTCTTGCTCGGTACTTCTTGCTGATAAAGTGAACCTAAAGCAAACCTGGGGACCATCAATCCCCACAGCCCCTGCTGCCTATGCTTCACTCCATCTAGACTGCTGGCTCCACTGGCTTTCTTCAGTGCTTTTTGTCTAATACTCATAGTATTTGCATAATAAGACAGTGTTCATGCACAGGCAGCGAGGGAGGAAGATTCATGTGTGTGCCTCTCTAGCAACAGGAAAATCATGTAATAGCAGCACTTTATTTTGCACCTGGGGAGGAAATTCAGCTCCCACAGCCGGTAGCACAAACAGTGCAGGGCGTTTAAACACACAGCCCCAAAACTTACACAGGGCAGCCACCTGACTGATATTTATGTACCTTATTTAAACAGCAGAAGCAAATCAAGCAGGTGGAAGAGTCAATCTCTTTATTTTAGTTCTTCTAAGATAGGAATAAAGATGATATTTCAAAGGCCAGCGTGTCTCAGCTGAGCGCTGGTGGGGAAGAGCCGGTGCCACGGAACATACTGTCCTGTCTCCTGCTTTCTCAGATCATAACTTCTAAGCTGGATTCAATAGAAATAAATGTTCAGTAGTTCCAGTGGTGGCCTTTGGAAATGGAGCTAATGGAACAAGACAAAAAAACAGTTACAACATTTTGACAAGTGCTTAAATGTTTAATGCTATGCACGGCGCAGCCCAGTTGTGGGGAGGTGGTGAGTGCACCTGCAGGGAGCTGTGCCCCTCGTCAGCGCGACAGTGAGTCCTCCCACGGACACAGGAAATGAAGCAAATGCTGCTTGAGCTGTGTGGCAGCAAACAGGCCAAGGGCAGCTGTGGCTTTGGCAGCCCCGCACCGTGCAGCAGGTGAAGGGCTCGGTGGCCCCGTGCTGGGGATCCCCAGAGGGAGAGGAGGGTGGCCAGTTCTTGGAGGAAACTGGTGGAGGAGAATGCATAACATTACCCTGAGCTGAGAACAGGGGAGATGAAGAGGCTGCAGTGATTAAATAGGATCTACTGAAATCCTTCCAAAGCAGGCTTAGGAATTAAGAGCCATCAATGTCACATTGAGGGTCACTCGCTGCAGGACACCTCCAGCCGGTGCCCAGCCTCCCCCAGTGCCTCTGTTTAGCCCCAGCTGAGCCTGAGGAAACTCATCCTTTGTTTCAGAGCCCACTTAGACATTCCCCTCTGCCACAGAACAGTGAATCTCAGTGAGGAGGGCCTCTAAGAAGCCAATTTGTCTGGAGAGGAAGGATTACACTGCGTATGGCCAGATTTGCTTTGAATTCAGGTGTCATTAGGGATTTAATAACGGGGGAAGGTGGTGGGGACAGAAGGCATTGAACGGGCTGGGCTGACATTGCCTTGGTGCAGAGATCTGCTGGCTGGTCCCCTGGCAGCAGCAGTGCTGGAGACCAACCCCAGGAGGTGTCAGCTGGTGTCCCTTGTGCGTCAGGGACAGCGGGGTTTGCTCGCTGAGACGATTCTTACCATGCTCGTGGGACTCAACTGAAGCCACCGTGCTGTGCTACAGGCTGGGCCATGCCTGCCTGCCCCTGGGGCTGGAGCCAGCTCGCCACAGTCTCATCCAGAGGAGTCACAGCCCAGAGCAATGCTCCAGCAGCACAGCTGTGCTGTGGCAGCCTGCACACACCAGCAGCACCTCAGTCTCGGATAATACCCCCCAGCGCCATCATGGGAATATTGGGGGACCAGCCAGAGCCGGGATGGAGCCCACCCATGAAACTGGCAGGCATTCCTTGCCTGAGAGTGAGTTTCCGATGTAGCTCAGATGCTTTGGTCATGCTGGCCTGCACCAGAGCAGGTCCCCAGTTTGTCTGCTGCCACTGGTGCCACATATACACACATCCCCACAGTTCTGTGAAGCAGGGCCACCTCTCCCAGCCACATACAGGCATTGAGCAGAGCCCCAGAGGGACTGTCCTGAGTGACAAACCTCTGTCTGATCTTGAACTCCCACTGAAGGGGTTTTTTAATGCCCCTCCTCCGCCTTTCTCCTTATTTTCCACAGCTGGAACGACAGGTCACAGCAGGGAGATTTTCACACATCATTAGAGCCAAGTGTCCAATTCCATACAGCCGTCAACCCCAATCAGAGCGATTTAAAAGGCAGCGCTTCCTTTAATCATCCGGGGATGCTCAGATCTGTTAGTGTGAGCTGAGTGCTCCCGTAAGCCCGGGAGAAGCAGGGGGACGGAGCAACGGGAAATGATGCTGAGATGAGACCTGTGGTATTCAAAAGCAGCGACTCCTCTCACACGTGCATCAGCCCCAGGGCAGACCTGGAGGGTGAGGTCCTTCCTCCCCATCTGTCTCTTCAGGTTTTCCTCCGTGGATGATGGAGGTGGCCCTGGGTCCGTGTGTGCATGAGCAGGGCCCGCGGAAGGGCTGCTGTCTGCAGCTGAGACCTGAGCCAGGGGTGATGTATCAAAATGTTCATACACAGGAGAGAGCCTCAGCACCCGCATTTCTGACTCACGAGGTGGAAGCATCCTGCTGTGTGAGGCCCTGAGCACTGGAGGTGTCCTGGAGACCTGTGGGCGCTGCATCAACCTGCGGCTCCACAAATTCCCATGGAACAAACCAGCAACCTGAAATCTTGGAGCTGTGCTTCACCCCTCGCTGTCCCAGCCAGCATCCCTGACCCTGGGCCACTGCAAAAATGAGTGCTGGGCTCTGTGAACTGATGCAGCTCCGTGTCTGTGCCAGCAGCAGGAGACACACGGGCACAAAGTCCCTCCTTTCCGAACAGCACCCGGAGCCTGCAGAGCCGTGCGTGCGCAGCCCTGCCCGGGGCGTGCTGCATTTTCCCTGTGTGCAACCACACGACCTTCTCTTGGCCTTCTCATGGTGCTGCCACAGCCCCCATGCAATGCAGATTGCACGTGGATACGGGAAGGACAAACACATGAGGAACATCACGGAATTACCAGCACACCTGACTGCAGGAAGATGAATGTCCTTCCCAAAACGCTCTGGCATGCGCAGAGTCGCTTCCCACAGTGTCCCTGTCTCAGAGCTTTCAGTGCTCATGATTTGTCCAAGGGCAACTTTGCAAAATGTCAACGTTTTTATCGAAATTCCCTGTGACAGGCTTCAAGTTTTAATTAAAGGAACTTGGGGGTGTATGTTTGTTTGTTTGTTTGTTTGTTTCCATGAAATTAGTGTGGTTTTTTTCTAAGAAAGCTAATGTTTTTCCAAGGAAAAAATGACAGCCCCTGTTTTTTTGCTAATCTGCCATGTCTTTCTGGCTAACCTGCTTTCTAAACCAGCCTCTCCAGCAGGAAGCTCAGCAGCCTGGCAGTCCTGTCTCAGAGGTTCCTCTTAGGGAGTAGCACTGCCATGATTGCCCGAGGCAGTGTGCACACACCACTGGCCAGATCCACACGTGTCAAGACACCTACAGCCCTGAAAACACAACCAACTGAAGCTGTAGATAAAATCAGTGACTTGCAGACATGGTTCTGCCTTAAAATCCCCAAGACCAGCAGCAACACAGGCAAAGGCTAGGGGAAATTTTGCTATTAGGCTCTGAAAATCTGAAAATTTTTGCTGGAGAAGCAATCAGGTGGGTGTTCTGCCCTTGCTGCTGCGAATTGATTGGATTGATGGGACTGAAGGCAGAGATATAAGAGAGAGTCACAGCAGCCTTCTGGACTTTGATTTGATCTCTGCCTTTCATGGTCTTCCCTTTTGTACTTGCTCATCACTTTTAAAAGCAACTCTGATGAGAGGTGGCAAAATCTCACTTAAGCAGAGCTTTTTCGGCAACATTTGACTTTTGGAGCTGCCCTCATCTGTTGGGTAAACATGAAATGATCATCTTTGACTGGAACTGATCCTCTAGAGCCATGTTATTCCACCAGGGAGAGGTATTTTCACTGATTTTCAATGTGGCTTATTTCTGTAACTGACTGTAATAGTTTCTTTGGCAGCATTAGGGCTTATTATGTCAGGATTTATTTTGGCGTGAGGTGATTCGACATGCTGCAGTCCTGTAACTTCCCTTTGCATGCTGAAATTCAGGGGGCCATCTCCTGCTCCCACCACAGACACAATGGGGGCAACCTCTTTGCAGCTGGACCTGTCTCCCAAGGTCAGCTTTCCCCCAGTTGCTTTGTAAATGCTGAAGGAGCAAGTTTAAGAGAACAAATTTCCTGCAAAAGACAGGTGAAAACTCACCTAGGTGAAAAATCTAGATAGAAAATCCTCCTAGAAAGAGGAGAAGAGGGCAACAGGGAAGGGATTGCAGCTTCAGAGGAGCAGTGCAGGCACCGGGAGCTCCCTGGCATTAGCAGAAGGGTTAGCAGCAGAAAACACAGCTGAGGATTAAATGTGGATTATGCTGCAGCGATCCTGAAACATTGTCAGTGCTGAGGCAACCAATGAAGGACTTGATTTCCCTAGGAGAAGAGCTGCTGGGCCCAAAGCAGTCGTAGATAAAACTCTTCAGGTGTTACTCGGGGTGAAGTGGTGAGCCAAGGCAGCGAGTTTTGGTGTCTGGTACCTCTGGGATACTTTGGCAATGCAGACTGGTGGATCTGCTCCTCAAAGTGCCATGTAATATTGGATTTTGGAAATCACTTCACTATCAAACACTGCCCAGGCTCCACCAAGTATCAGAGGAAAAGGTTCACGTAAATCCCTGCAGTTGCTGTTCAGTAGAAGTGAATGGGTAACACTGCCTGCTGTTCTCTCTCCGTCAGCATCACTAAAATCGTTCAGGACCTTGGGTTTATGGTGCGCCTGTCTCGCTGGGATTGGGAAGGGACTGGGCTCATGATTTTTGGTCTGTTCTGGGCCAAAACAAAGGCTTATGTGTAGGAGCTCCTCTGGGCTGTGCAGTCAGCCAGGCTTGAGGCTTCCTTGGTTTGGTGAACCCAGCTGAACACCTCCACAGGGCAAACATCAGCTGAGTGGAACTCTGAGGTGTAGAGATGGATGATGGGGATGGATTGACGAGGTCATGTTGAGGTGGCAGAGGCCGGGAAATTGGGACTTTACTTGCCTGCAAACCCTGCCATGCTCTACAAATGACATTGGGCAACACTGACCTCCTCAAGCTGGAGTCTGGATCATGCTCTGTTTAGGCAAAAGGAGGCATTTTGAGCCTGCTGAGCAGACCCCTTTAGTTCCCTTCACAGGCTGAGGCCCAGCAGGGGTGTGTGCAGGAAGGGGGTAGACCCTCTGCTCCATAACATGACAAGCAAAGCAGCCCTCGCACCTTGTCTGCAGCAACAGGGCACTTGTAGGTCCCCTGGCACAGCCTCAGGGCTGGGAGGAGCAGGGGGCTGTCTGTCTGTCCATCCTCCTCCACCACACGAGCCCGAGTTAGCCACAGCTCCGTTTGGCAGCCCGATTCCCTGCTCCAGCAAGTGCTGGGCTGATGGGGAGGCGGCCGTGAGAGGAACACTCTGTTCAGCAGCTGCACATTCCATTAATTTAATGAGGAATTTTTTTTTTTTTTTTTACGAGGCAGATGGTAAAATAGCTATTTTCTGTTGTCTAATAAATACCATCAGCAAGGCAGAAAATGTGCAATCTCGCCAAGTCCTTTCTGATTCCTCGCCCTCCTGTACCGATGCGTTTCCCCGTTCTCTGCTGGCAGCTGGTGGGGCTGGGAGGTGGGGTGGGAGGGAGAGGTGGGACACCAAAGGCAAGTCCAAAATTGCTGGTGGGACCTGCACATTGAGACAGCAGCTTCCCCTGATTGGGCAGAGCCTCGGTGTCCTGCTGGGAGAGCTGTGCTCTGGCAGCCTCCGCCGATCCAATTCTCACTTCATCTGATTGCAGTAATAACAACTCGCACAAATTTCCTGCCTCAACCTGAAATCTTCCAGCTCTGCAATGCAAATAATATAATGTGTGATGAGGAGCCCAATGACGGGGATAATAATAATAATAGTGATGAAGCCTTTATTCAATGAATGAGTGAATCAAGCAAGCAAAAATAAATGGTATTCAGGGCTTGGAAATCAATAGGAAGAGAAATCAGGAGGAAGTGCAGGGGGACTTGCATCTCTGGGGGAGCGCTGTCCTTAGGAATGGCATGAAGGAGAGATGAGCAAAGCCCTCTGAGCTGGGCACTCCTTGTCTGCCCCTGTTGCTCCTGGGTTTGCTCCTCTCCTGTGGCTGTATTGAGCTCACTGCTGTGCCTGGTCCCAGCTTCCCTGTGATCTCTTTGGCACCCTTGATTTACAGCTCTCCTGGGCTCTCTGAATGTGTCAGGCAGCTGGCAGGCTACAGACCTGACCTGGGGCTGGGTAATAACTTGTCTTTTGTCCCATGCCCAGGAGGTTGGCCATAAAAAAGCTCCAGACATCAATTTTCCTCTCCACCGGGGTGGAATTGCAAAATGATGAGTTGGTCTTTGCCCTCATTTATCTCTTTTTTCCTTTCTCCTCCTCTTTTTATCTTGCTCTATTCTTCCACCACTACTGCTCATTGCTGTCTTCTTCACCCCCTTTCCACTATCTCCTCCATCATTTACCAGCCTTCCTCCTCTCTGCAGGTCACTGCTTCTCCTCTCTCCCCCTCTTGCCCTCTTCTGCCTCATTTTTTCTGTGTGTTTCCTTCCCATCTCAAAACTTTCATGATTTTTCTTGCTGTGCATAGCAGTTTGGTATCTATACCTGTAATAGCCTCCTAATACAGCAATTCCACAAGAGACCCTTTAGAAACCTAAAGCCTTGGCAGCTAGTAAAACTCACCTTTTAGCTTGGCTTCCTCTTTATCAGGGATTCACGTCAGATGGGATTTCTGTGTGCACAGCTCTGCCACTCTCTGTTATTAAAAAAAAAAAAAAAAAAGGATTAATTCCTGCAACAGGTGAGTATGTTTCACAGCTCTGGTGAGCAGGATCTATTCTCCACTTCCTGCGGGTACATGGGGGATTTAATCATCCAACGTGGTGCTTCTCTTTGTCCAGAGTGTGTTTAAACTGTGCCTTACCTGTATCTGTGCAGAGACCTCCTGGGGAATGCCCTCTTTCACCAGTGGGGCATTCCCATGAAACCTTTGCATTTTCCAAGGGATTTCTCCACTTTGTGGAGAGATACCAGGTAGCAAGTTTGGAGCTGACATCCTGCTCTCTCAGGTGCTGCTGGCATGGGTTGAGGTCACTGAATGCTCTGTCCCAGCATCACCAGTGCCAATCACTGCCCTGAACCCACCTGTGGAAGTCTCCCATGGCTCCTGCCTTTCCCTCCAGGCTGTGCTTGCTCAAGTGAAGGACTGGCACAGCTCCAGCCTGGCAGTGCCCCTTCTCCAACCTCTCAGAACAGAATCTTTCATAAGCCTAAAGGAAAAGGACAAGCTTCTCCTACCTTTTCCTCTCTAGCCTCTTTTGATGGTGCCTGCAGCTTTGTATTGTATTTAAATCGATGCAAATATGTTAGTGGATAAAATATGCAGAAGGCAAACCTGGGAAATTTAATCTGACTCACAAATGTGCTGGGAAGAGGCACTTGGTAAATTGAAATCAGACTTTCACTGCTTTTGTCCCTACACCTCCAGCAGGACCTGCCCTAGAGCAGTAGGGAAATAGCTGTGTCCTAACATCCTCTGCACTGTTATATGGGCTTGGGGGTAATGAAGAAACCAGGATATTCTCCTGTATTGTAAATATTGCAGCAGGACTGACCTCTCTTGGGCTCCCAGTTTCCCTGCTGGTCCCTAAGTGTGGGTGGAATGGGCAGCATTTGGTTTCTCTTCAGTAGTGGCTGAGGTCTTGATGGGAACATTGAGGGTGATGGGAACAGGCAGTGAGCAGCCCTTGGAGCTGGCAGCAGGCAGTGAGAACTGCCTGCCAGTTCCTGGTTTGGGATTGCCAACCCTCTCCCAGGGTGGAGAGCCCAAATTTCATCATCCCTAGTGGGTTCCCGAGCAGTGGGGCAGGAGATGGCACTGAGCAGGGAGATGTGACTTGCAAATCTTCCTGCCAGGCTGTTTTCTGGACAGCACAAACCTGGAACAATTCCCCTGACCAGGCTGCCAGCTTTGTACACAGGAGATGAGGTAGGAGATAATACAGCGTGTCTTGTGCCAGATATTCAAGAATTTCTAAGTACGTTGCAAACAGGGAGCTACAGGGCAGCACTGCTCTTTCCATTTCACATGCAGGAAGGCCCTCGAAAATGATGAAGTTTCCTGCCAAGTCACCCCAGGGGCCACAATCTTTGTTTTATATTTACAAAACATTGAGACAATGGCTCTCTGTGCTTCCCTGACAAGACAGGAGAAAGTATTCCTCTTTTCTAAGAGAAAAGAGCCTGATCTAACAGAGGTCCCACTCTGGACTAGGCAAACATGGTATTTTTCAACAGCAAAAGCTGGCTAGCTCCAACCAGAATGAGATTTTCAGCAAGAAAGGTGACCAGAGTTTGGGGAGAGGGCCTGCAGGTGGAAGGACAGATACAAAAAAAATTGTGACGAGTTTTCCTTGAAAACAGAGTTGTGAGGTGCCCTTCGTGCATTGCTGAGCAGAGCAGTGGCTGCCATCTGGTCCTCCTTCATCATCTTACTGACCCTGACCAAAACAGTTGTGAGGGGCCCAGGAGCCCTGTTTGGAGGCGCAAGTGCTGGTGGAGCTGACCCAAGGAAGTCTGTGGCTTACTTGATATGGTTTGGTGTGAACTGCTGGCTCCCTTCACCAGCACTGTCAGACCAGCATTTCAGGGCATCCAAAGACTCCTCACCCTGCCAGACCTCAGGATCCAGGTTGGAAAGGCAGCATCAAACAACTACAGCAGCTTGGGCAGAGCTTGCAAAGGTGATAGAGCCAAACTCTTCCCAAGAGCAGCAGGCAGCCTCACAGGAGGGCAGAGGGCATACAGGCAGCTTGGGAGGCTCAGGCTGGGCACTTGGAAGTAGATGTGCGCTAAGAATGTGGCACAGCTCCACAACAGATGGCCAGAGAGGCCATGAGCTCTCCATCCTTGAAGGTCTCAGCCACACCAAGCGGTGGCTGATCCAGCATTGAAGATAATCTTGGAGATAACTCAGAAGGGAGCTCACTTCTGCATCCAAAGGACAGCAGAATGTCACCTGCCCTTCTCCTCAGTGACATGCCTGGAAGAGACTTGGCACCCCAAACTGTTGTGTACTTGTGTGCTGAGAGAAGAGCCAGGCTTGAAATGTCACCTCATTAGAGCTGATAGGTGAGATTTGTTACAGAAAAGGAGGGCTATCCGTCTCCTGGCTCCTGAGGGGATGAGTCCTTCAGCCAGAATGGCTGGGGGGTTGTAATGGAGTTAACTGAGACTGCCACCAGGGAGCTAAGATGTTGGCATTTAGCTGAAGAGGAGAAAACATCTAGTTTTCTTTGCGGAGAAAATCCCTCAAACCCCAGGAAAATAGCATTTTCTCAAAGCAGAAGGAAGGAGCTCCTGCCACATCGGATTCCTTCCTGGAGGCTGCAGGTCTGGGGTGATGAGTGTGGTCAGTCAAGATGACAGTAGGTGGATCAGCCCTTTCATTTTTTGGAGGGTGGTCCAGTTGTCCAGGGTTACTCTGGGTCTGCCCAGGAGATCTGATGGACTTCCATGGAGCCAGGACTGGCATGCAGCCATCAGTCTTCCCCTTCTCTCACCCAGTTGTGAAACCCTTTCCAAATCAGCCTCTATCATCTTGGTTGCAGTGGGAAACTGATGGAGAGAAATCCTTTACTGGGGGCAGATTCAGGTGCAGGTGAGATTTCAGCAAATAGCTCTGAACCTCTGTGTTAAACAGCACCATTTTTTGCTGCAGATGCTCCCTCCCCGCTGCAGAGGTGCCCACCTGAGCCCAGACCCAGCCCTGGCCTGGCAGCTGCTCTGCCCTGAGGGTCCCCTCTCCAGGGGCTTTGCTTCATTAACTTCCTGTTAAGTTGAGAGTGCTGAGTCTTAAGAAGTTGGCAATAATGCCAAGCCTTCATACAAGGGTAAAAATAGCCCTAATAATTTAGGCAATTAGTTAATTAGCCTCATTTACTTGAAAGCACAGAGTGGCGTGGGAAGACTTTTCTGCTGGGTTTGTTATGCTTTTCTCATTCACTTTGTTTGCTTTTCCCTTGCCATTTTCTCTGCTCCCTGACACAGACACAGGGACCCACAGCATTCCAAAGTGGTGGAATGCCAGCAGGAAAGTGAATGCCAGCCAGGACAGGATGCAGGGCAGTGCTGCAGGGAAGCAGGCTTACTGTGTCATATGGGGAAGTGGGTAGCTTCTTTGGGATATTGCTTAGTGGGCCTGGTGGTCTTTTCCAGCCTTAATAATCCTGTGATTCTTTCCATGCTGTACCTTCCTCATCCCACTTCTGAGCCTTCATTGTAGGTGGAGGCTGTGGCACATTCAGGATGTCTCACAGCTCTTTGTCAAATCCCTCAGGGGCAATACCCTGCTGTTCATAGCATTGCTCGTTTGTTCCCAGTTAGAGAATTCCCATCTAGTCCTTAGACTGGAACTGACTGACAGGTGAAAGGAGGCAAGATAAACCAGGCATTTACTGGGAGGAACTGGGGTGCTGGAGCAGCACAAGGCTCAAGACTGTGTTGGTCCTTAATGTGCTGGCAGAGCAGCATGGCACTGTTGGCCTGTACCTGCCAGCCCCAGGGCTACTGCATCCCTTGGAACTCACTGCTCCCACCCAGCCCCTCTGGAGCACGTGTGGCCTCCAGTCCCAGCTGCTCAAAGCCTTTGTCTCTGCACAAGCTCACCTGGTTTTGGAGAGCTGCTGGTCAGGTCCCCTCTGTCCTCGTCTGACTCACACGAGTCCCATTCATTACTGACCCGGGGACCTGAATGAATTCTGTCTCCCTGAATTATTTCTGAAGACATTAGATCTTCTCAAATTGTTCATCTTCCCCAGGAATGATAGCTTGCAGGCACCTGGGAATAAATGGTGCCTTGGAACAATTTCATTGTTTCTATTCCAGGCAACAGGAATTCCTCAGATCTCAACATCAGTCCCCAGACCCTGGTGTGTTAGCATAACCTCCAGACAGCTACGAGTTTCTTGACCCAGAAAAAGGATAGGATTTGTTATGAACCCTGGGAGACCAGTGTCCTTGCAGCTTGTGTACCCTAATGGTGTGCAGCATATTGTGTGCTCCTCTGGCTGGAATTTTCTTGTCGAAACAGCTCTCTATCAGCAAATGCCACTTCCACGAAACAGGCTTATGTGTGTGAAATCAAATCAATGTTGATTAATTTTCAGTTTGGAAAAGAGGGGGGAAAAAACCCGTTAAAAATGTCACGATGCCTTCTCCTTTCATTCTTGCAAGAAGAGCTTCAGTTCTTTATCTCTTAATGACCTTTTGTTTAAAGCCTTTGTGTTTTGTAAGAAGTATTCAAAAAAGGACAAAGCAAAATGAAGTGTTAAATATCTTTTGAGGGAAAATGTGTCCGTTTCCATGAGCTCTTTTTTGTAATTATTATTTAAAAGGAGACAGGAATCGCGCTTCTTTTCTCTCTGATTTTTTGCCATTTTGTCCTAAATCAAGCATACTTCCCCAAGCTCCCTGCTCTGCCCTGGCTGACACGTGCCCCTTATGCTGTGCACTGTGGGAATGGTTCTTACTCTTGCCTTGACCCAGCTCACCTTGCCAAATCAACCTCGAGGCGATGGTGTTGGGGCCAAGCATCAGGATCAACACTTCTAGCCCTGCTTGAGGCCAGCCCTGCTCTCTGCAGCATCAGTGACCTGCAGCCGTGTCCCCACTCAGCTCCCAACGCTGCTCCTTGTGTTTTTGTCAGCTTGGGCTCCCTTGCTTCCCCCAGCTGTGGTGGTGGCATCCCAGAGCAGCAGGCACACACAGGGTCCTGCCGTCAAGCCATGGCTGCAGCCGGCTGCCTTCGGTCAGCGCCGCGCTCAGCCGCCCGAGCAGCTCTGAGCTCTGCCTCGCTGTCCCTGGCAGCCCAAATCCTCTCCACCTGCTGCTGCCTTCACGGGGACCTTGTCTCATGCTGAGGGCAGCGTTGCCCAGCAAGTCCATCGAGGCAAAAAGCTTAAAAAAAAAAAAAAATTACCTTAGTGGCTCATTGGTATTTTTTATGGGAAAGATGGGGACAACAAATGTTTTAGCAGGATCTGTTGAGATAGGGCAAAGGGTGATGGTTTTAAACTAAAAGAGGGTCAGTTTGGATTAGATAAAAGGAAGTTTTTTAGAATGAGGGTGGTGAGGCCCTGGCACAGGTTGCCCAGAGCAGCTGTGGCTGCCCCATTGTTGGAAGTGTCCAAGGCCAGGCTGGATGGGGCTTTGAGCAACCTGGGATAGTGGAAGGTGTCCCTGCCTGTGACAGGGGGTTTGGATGAGGTGACCTTTAAAGGTCCCTTGCAACCCAAAGTCTTCTATGATTTTATAATTCTATGGGCTTTTTGCACAGGCAGTTGGGGCAAAGGTTTTATATAGAGCTGGTCCACAGTGTTTCACCCACATTAAGGGTTTTTGTTTAGGCTTTTTTTTTAATCCTGGGAAAAAGTTCTTTTGACCTACATAAAAAAGTTTGCTTAAAGCTCTTGCATCCTTCAAATTCACTCATAAAACTTAAAAAAAAAAGTAATTTTTTTCAAGTTATTTGAAACTCATGTAAAAAATTTCACTCTGGTTTTATTAGTTTTCCTTTCCTCATCTCCTTTTTTTTTTAAACTCGAAGTAAAAAGCAGAGTAGTGGGGGAAAAAGGAGTCATTAAAGAAAACTGAACATTTCTACTTGAAAGAACAAGAGTTGAACTGGAAAACGTTCTTTCAACTTAAAGAAAAAAATCAGGAAAAAGTTTTTTTCTGAAGGGTAAATATAAACGTTTCCAGTGAAAATGTTCTGAGGGGAGAATGGTTATTTTGGAGCATTTCTCTTCCCCAGCCCCATGGGATGCCCTTAGTTTTACACTTAAAAATCTGAGCTGCACACATCAGAGCCAGCGAATGCCTGGGTTCCTCCTTGGGACTGTGACTTTCCTGCTGTTGCTTGGGGGGATAAGCTGGGTGGGGGGCTCAGAGTGAGCACGGGTTTGCTCCCAGACTAGGGGACCTGCATGGATGGTTTTAACCTCTGGAGCTGGGATTTCACCCATGAACAGGGCACGAGCACTCGCTCTTATGGTTAATGAACCCTCCACTCTTAACTGGTGCTGTGAGGGGCAGTCTCAAAGTCATGGAGCCTTTTATTCAACTTGCATCTCTTTCTGTTGCACAGAGCCGAGCTCTGTGGATGCATCACTTTTCTCTTTCCCAGCACCACATCCCTCTCAGCCTTCCGACACATATGTCTCTTGCTGGAATTTTTTCTCCCAGCCTCCAGCACTCAAGCAGCCGAGCAGCATTTGTGTGTCTCCAACAAGTAGCCACTGAGCCTGAGAAATGCATTAGCTGCCTGACCTGGTTCCAGCCAGGTGTGAAAAGATGCAGTGGCTCTGGCTCGGCTCCACCTTTTCTGACCATGTGAGGAGAGGCAGAAGGCTTCTCCTCTCTCCACCAGTTTGCATCATTCAAGTCTATTTAAAAAAAACAAAACAACAAAACAGGATAGGGATGGTGAGCAGATAGACAGAGCCAATCATGGGGAAAGCTGGGTAGATTAAAAGGCATTTACTGGGTTTTCTGTACTAGAAATGAAAGAAAAACCCTTCAATTAGCTGTCTGCCCGAGGAGCTGAGCAGAAAGGGATGAAAGCTGAGATGCTTTTGCAGGAGCAATGGGAAATCGCCAGCCAGGAGATGATTTGTGGGCTCTGAGTCAGGCATCATCGTCAGAGGGGTGTTCAGCATGTGGTGCTGCAAACTGGGGAGCCTCTCTCTGTCCAGCTTTTGTGCTTTCCCCTGGTTTCTTCCACAGCTCTCCTTCTTGGCAGTGTTTCTGCAATCCTAGATTTGTGCTCAGAGCAGGGGAGCTTCACCTCGTCAAGTGCTGGTGCTCATGTCCGGGACACTCATGTCTGTGTGCCCAGGAGGGTGATGTGGGTGCTGAGCAGCAGGATTACAGCTCATGGTCCTCATCCTCTTCAGCCAAGCCTCTGCTGCCCCATGCCTCTGTGCCCCATATATCAGCACATCCAACCCCCCCAGCCAGAGCTTTGGGTCACTTGTCACCGTTTTGTAAAGCAAACAGGTCACCTGGGAAGGGAAGCAGCAGCTGTTCTGCTTCCTGGGGTTTCAGGCATCTGCTCCTTGCACACACACACACACACCACACACGCTGCCTTTACCTAACAAACAATTATTTAACAAAGTATGCAAATAGTATAATTACTGTTATTTGTTTAGCTGTTATAAGTGTTTGAAATGTAAATGTCAACTTTGGGATTTTTTTGCAGGGTATGTGTGTGTTGTTGGCTTTCTCTCTCTCCTGTGTGTGCTCTTCCCGGATTGCAATTTGATGAATTTCTCCTTGTCCTAGAAAAAAAAGCTAATGTGATTTCTCTGCGATTACAGCCGAAGATGCCGAAGTGGGGATTACTCACAGTAACTCCTCTTACTTAGCAGATCTGAGTGGGAGGCAGGATTCATTACACCGAGCAGAGGAACAAAGAGGAAATGTCTTTCAGCCGACTGCTTGTGTCTGCCGAGGCAGCATCCTCACCAGTGCCAGGGCTTCCCTCCCTGGAAGGTGGAGGGTCAGGCAGGGCAGTGACAGTGATGCCAGGATCTTGGCAGCAGGCTCTGGGAACCTGTTCCTGGCCTGCCACAGCTCCTCCATGCACAGGAGGAGCAGCAAGTCTGAACTCTGGTTTTCTAAGGGATGTTTTTCCTTCTGAAGGAGACTGGAGAAATAGAAATAACATTACAGCCACCAGCATGCTTAAAGTAGAGCCCTGGTACTCAGTACAGTGACATTTTCTGAGGGTGTGTCCCACTGTCACCCATCCCAGCTGGCATTCGGTATAAATGGAGCTCTGAGGAGGTGGTCATCAGTTGGTCACAGCCTGTAGTTCAGGCAGTCAATCCAAGGCTTGTTACCATCACCTCAGAGTCAGTCTGTACTCTTGGTACTGACTGGCTTTGCTGTCCAGTCTCAGCAGCTGGTCCATGCTGGGAAGGCTGTCACGGATGGAGCAGCCCCTCTGGAGCTGCAGCACCTCTCTGATATTTCACAGCATCCCATACCTGCTGGGCAGAACCCAGCCGTGCTTTGGCTTTAGAGTTTTCTCAGATGCACAGCTCCAAGATGAATCCAGTTGGATTCATCAGCTGGCAGCAAGCCTGGCACCAGCTTTTCCTTCAGTTGGCTCAAAAGCTGGCCCAGGAGATGGAATGAGAGTGGAAAGGCTGCATTGCTGCTGTATCCCATCCTCCATCCTCTCTGTGATGCCTGTTCATGCAGAGTGCTGGGATGAGGAGCTCATGGTTTTTATGGGAATCCCAGGGCCGTGAGAGGGTGAAGAGGTTTTCATCTCCAGTGTGAACCAGAGGGACTGGAAAGAATGAGGCAGTAAACACAACTAACAGCTTGGCTCCTGGAGGAGCAGGGGGAGCTTTGTGCCCAGCTCAGCACCAGGGGATGAGCCCAGAGCGTGGTGCACAGCCAGGGCACTCTCTGCTTGTGGCAGAAGATCAGGATTTCTCCATGTGTAGATGCTGCCACTGAACCAGTTGTGTCTGTGCCCAGCAGGGATCCAAGCCTACTGGGGTCAGTGGCTGTGGTTGAGGGGGTCTTGGGGCATAAGCCTGCACAAGGTGGTGATGGAGCACAAACTGGGCTCTGTGGCGTGGCAAGAAGATGCTGAACCAGGCTTTGCTGCTGCTTGAGGTTTCCCCTTGCTCTCTGGCAGGGCTTGAGTTGCTGGCACAGGAGCACTTTGGCGTACTGGCAAAGTGCTGGGACTCGGTGCATGGCTCTGACACGTTAATCTCCTAACTGGGGCTGTCTGTGCCCTCTGGACCAGCTTGTTAGTGCCCTGCAGGCTGTGCAGGTATTTTCAGCCATCAGCAAGGCCGCTGGTCCCTGGGCATTCCCACCAGACAGTCGAGCCGTGGGGTGGAACCAGCGAAGCCACTTGGTTTTTAGTTGCAAAGACAGGAACCCAGTGACCTTCGGCAGATTTCATAGCCCAGCAGGCTCGTGTAATTGAAGCTGGTGATGATTTGTCATGGCTCTAAGCTTTCCCTATCTATTTCATTCCTCGCTCCCTCTGTCTCTCTTGTTCCCTCGTTCTCTTTCCTTCTTTGTGATCTCATTATCTCCATGCCTTTCTCTTTTACTCTCTTCAACTGTAGCATATCCCAGCATGGAGAAGTACCTCAGGATCTATTCGTCTTTGAGGGATTTAGCTTTTGCCTGTCACAGTATTTTCTCCACTTCACATCCATTATCCAAGAAAACCTCTTTCTTCCCATGACCAGGACACCTGCACCTGCCAGAAAAATCCAGCCCATTCCATCATAAATAATGCATTGCTGTGGTCAGTACCCCCAAGCAGCCATGAGCTCCAAATCCCAAATTTCCACCCCCCATCAGGTGAAGGTTGAAGTGACATTATCACTTTTATTGAAATTCCCTGGTAGAAGGCAGGTTCAACGCTATTACCATATTTCAATTCAAGTCATTCTTATTTTAATTAGCCTTAAGTAATTAGTTCTAATTCATTGCCATTTTTTGCTCTGCATATTTTGGGTTATTTACTTCCCTTGCTAAGTAACAATTTGATGTAATTATGTGCTACTCATTCTTTCTATTTACATATGCTCACTCACTCAGATTTCCTCGTTGGAATTTCAACAGATCCTTTGAATTCCCTTTTGAATTGTTTTCTGAGTTGTCAGCGGTGTGGAAATTGTGGGGTGGAGAGAGAATTGATCCTCTTCTTTGGACATCCCTGGTGCCAAAGGCAGTGACAGTGCATGTGAGCACCTGGGCTGGCAACGGGCTGCTCTTGGCAGGGAAGGTCCATTGCCAGGCTTTGTTCCTGGGAGTCTGGATTCCCATATGAAAGGAGTTTGGGGACTGTATCCAACTCTCCCTGTCTTCCTCTTGGGTTGTTTTAGCCCAGATGCCAAAGGGACCAGTCAGTGTTGCCGCTTCTTTTCATTTTCTTTGTGCAGTCAGAGCTGCTTTGGCTTTCCAGAATGGAAACGCCCTGGCATTCCAGAAGTGCAGTGCCCCCATTGCTCAAAAACTCGACACCCTTTCAAGTTCTGTATTTTTTGAGACGTTTTGAGTACTTTGAGCAAATTGGTCACATTTCTATATGTCAGTTTCTTATCTGGAAGGTATTTTTATCTCAGCAACCATTTTTCTAATTCCTCTGAAGGACCATATTGTTCTCTCCTTCTTTTCTCAAGGATTGCCCTTCTCTTAGCACCTTCTCCATAGCTGAGATTCTCAGAGGGTTGTGGTTCATCCATCTGAGGCTGTTTGCTGACCAGCTGCTCTGAACCCATCTTTTCATTCCCTCAAAACTTGATTCTGAGCAGTCTTAACATGCCTTCCTGCAGATCCTGCAAAAGCATGGATTTCATGCTCACATGGAGTGTATTTATACCTGTGTGTATATGCCTCACAACTTTTAAGTGCATTATCCAACTCCAGCTGAATTTGATAGAGGGTAGCAGTCTCAAAAATAGCAAGTTCCCTCAAGGTTTGAGCAGGCAGGCAGAGGTAGAAGAGAGATGCCCTACTTCTACTGAGGAAAAAGCTGCCATGTTGTGCTGAGACTTTATTTGGTGCCGGTGAATCCATCTGGGAGAGAGCACAAATCTCAGCACCCCACCCACAGGAAGGACTTCAATCAGCACATGCCCCTTCTTGGTGCCCAAGTCAATCAAACTCAAGGAAAGCAGGATTTCATAGTTCTGGTGCTCATGGAACTACTTGTTTTCTTTTTCAAGTAGCTTTTTCACTAAAATCTTATCAGCCCTTTGAATCCATGTCCCATTAGCAAATCCTACTTGCTTCATGAATATGCACGTTCACAATGTGTAGCATTGGCTTAACTGCTCCCACTGAAGTTGGTAATAAAACTCCTGCTGACTTCAAAGAGAATAGAGTCAGGCCGATGCGGAGTGCTTTGGAAAATCCCACCCCTTGTTGTTATTTTATTCTTAACACATCCACTCAGGAGTTGTGGGATGAGACTAAATACTCCAGAATGAGTAAAGAGGGGAAAAAAAAAAGAACTAAAAGATCAAAGAGCCAAAAATGAAAATCCAGATTCTGAGGTAAATATTTAAGGACCTGTCTTTAAAGACTCGCAGTGAGAGCAGTTCTACTTCTGTTGAGGAAGGGTCACAAACTGCTGCCTTGAGGCAGGAGAGTCACTCACACTGAGGCCACTGGTGGAAGTTCAGACCTGAATGACACAAAGTGTATGGGACCTCCAAACTGTGTCAAGGCTACACAAGATCATGAGTTGGAGTAGAATTGATTCCTTTAATTCTGCCCCTACACTTCAGTTTTCCGTGTCTAGGAGGGTCCAAAGAGGTTCTGGTCCCCCCTGCTGGCTCCAGGACAAGGAAAAACCCAAAACATCCCTTTGGGTTATCAACATATGCAAGAGAGCAGATCCATCTTAAATGATCCATTCCTCTGCTCCTCTCTTGCTGTGAATTATGCAGGGAAAAGGTGTTGCAGAGCTTTACAGCTCTTCAGTTTGGGTTTTTTTGCAGATGAACTACGTTTTCAGGTCTTTGTTTTCCCAACACTTGGTGCCATAGCTTCCAAACTGCCATGGGAAGGGGAAGGTTCCCTGCTACAACCCAATTTAGTGGAGCATTTTGCATTGAGCTGACTTCAAGGGGACATAAACATACTTAAAATTGTAACAGATGAGTGATTTCAAGGCAGAACTCCCTTGACGTGAACACATTCTTACCTGTTTTGCTGAATCAGGGCACGTTCTTCTTACAGGGACTTTGTGCTTTAGTGTGGGCTATTTTGGTATTTTCTTCTCCTAAGATTATTTCCACTGGAAAAAACACAGTCTTTTTCATTCCAGCAGTATTTTTGGTAACAGTTACTATTTCCTGACAATATGTCTGTATTTTAGGACAAAACCAAATTACATGTTGGGAGCTCCTTTCCCCACTGCAGTTTCTCCAGCACTACCCGCAAGCCAGTTACATCAAGACCACAATCTGGAGGAGGCACAATAGAGGCTATATTAAGTTTTATACAGACTTGCCATCAAATTACATCCAATAGCTACTTGATCACGTTGTATCAATCCGTTTTTGCCTGGCCATTTGGAAAGCAATTGCTTTTGTCTTGATGGCTTATTTTTAAATTCAGATCTTGCAAGGATTTTACCAGGAGTTTTTATCTAGTGACTGCAGAATTCTCCTGGTCACATGGTTTAGTACAGTATGACTGTTAGTGCACAGTTGCATGGTAAGGGGTATTGGCAAAAAGGACACTCTCACTGTAGTTAATTTTCATTGTTTTTCTGATTTTTTTTTTTTTGTCTTTTACGTCTATTCCTTGATGTCTGTAAAAATCTTGACAGCAGTTAGAACTTGATGCTATAAAACAGGCTAGAAACAACGACAAATATTTTTTTTTTGCTCTCCTGCCTGCCACTATGCTCCAGAAGACTGTGAATTTACCATCAAACATCTGCAGAGCTAGAACCTCTCTTTTAAGCTCGGTAATAATAGGTAAAATCCTACTCCCTGGCTGCACCATATAATCATTATTATCTTACAAATCCGAAGTACTTTGTGTAATCTTCAAGACTGTGTTCCTAGTACTGTGCTTTAGGAGAAAATAGATGGATCATAATTGTGGAAAATTGCATTTTGTTGCATCTTTTGCCAGTTCCCTGAGATCAAAAGGGTTAATTTCCCTTGCTTTGTACAAACTTTGAATCTGTACAATTAACTCTGATGAACCAGAACAGGGCTTGTACTGCAGATTTTCCTTGTGGGTTTATTCCTTTAGCTTGGTTGTGGAAAGACCTAAAGAAGTTGAAAGAATCTCCAGTTTGCATTAGATACAAATTATTCCTAATTTACCTCCCAGATATCTGTTGTTCTTCTGGTCCATACTTTCACATGAAGCTTAATATTGGTTTTCTCTAAAAATAGAGTTGAGAGGTTGATTTTTAACTCATTAAGTTTTATTATTAAAAAAGGCCTGTGTAGCTATGGTTGCACTATTTTTTTAAAGTGCCAAAATAATGTTGGATAGCCGCAGAAGTAACCAAGAGGATGAGTGGAAATGATGAAGAAAGAAGTTCATACAAATGCTGCCTGGCTGGAACCTGTGTACTTTGTTCTACATTGCAGTTTCATTCTGAAACTTATGTAAAAGCGCCGTATGGGATGAAACTTTTAGGTGTATTAAACCCATCCCATAATGTTTATTTTTGTATATGGACAAGAGATTACAGCTTTTCCATTGAACTTCCAAAGTCATCATCAAAAGCGATCGTTACTCCGTGAACACTTTGTAGTCTGCTATCTGTCCTACGCTGGTTAATTCATGTAAATCTAAAGAAGTGGTTGCAGGCAGGATGGCATCAGAAATATGGAAATAGAGCATCTGGGTAGAAAGGGTAGGTTTTTGCAATGTTTCCATTGAAATTGTTTTCTCCTGCCAAGTGAACAGATGCAGTGAAAACAGAGAGTCTTATCAGCAGCCTTTCTTTTGGGGAGAATAAATGAGTGAATGATCTATCAAAACATTTTTTTCATTTGATTAAACAGATGATATTTATAGCCTTTCTAAATATAAACCAAACTGAGGTGAAAAGGAGGAAGGTTCACAAAGAATGGCTGCTCTACAAAGTCAGGTGCTGTCCCTGTACCCAAAAGTATTTTTAAATTGCTGTTTCTTCACCTAAGCTGAGTGAATGCAGTTCACTGCACTCGGAGGGTGTTTAGCAGACTTACAGTCCTGATGCTCATATTTTGGTCTGATGCTGTGGGCTGCAGATATGTTTGCTTACAGATTTCCTTTTGTTTCACATTAGAATAACAACAGCTTTCCTAAGGGTTTCAAGAGTCTGCCTTTTTGGTATGTTACAGTACAAGTTCTGGAATAAATAGCTGGAAAGGCTGAAAATTTAGCAATGAGGTAATAGAAAAATTTGTACCTTGCAGGAAAATACAAGATTTTGACATTTGGTTGCATTCTAGGTAGAATATTAAGTTATTATTAAAATATAATTCAGGTTAATATAAAGGTCATTTAGATATGAATGTTTAAAGATTTTGTTATATGACAAAAATAGAAATGAAAAATTCTCCTGAAGTCTTGCAAATGAAATGTTTGATTCATCAAAACATTTCCTAATTCTTTTAAAATGTGATTTTCCCAGAACTAATTCATGTAATGAGAAATTTCAGCTTTGTTGAAATTTAATTTTCTGCTGGGAAAGTGAACCAACACCTGACCAGGGCTGCCTGACTATAGAGCCTGCTGTCAGATTTAATTCCTTTGTCAGAAATTACATGGGTTTTAACCCACTGACCATTGGTATGATACTGTAATGCTGGGCTTTTTTGTTTTTGTCTTTTTCCAAACTGAGCTACATCTTCTTATTAAAATAATTTTGCATTTGTTCTGAAAAATTTCCATATTTTTGTACTTTGTATAAACTCCCTTGTAATAAGGCAAGACAAACCCTTTTATGTTGCTGTCCCTTTCATGGAAGTCTCCTTTGGCCACTTTTATTTGTGATTTTGCCTTTTCCCTTGATTATGTATTGAGATTTCTGTTAGACTCTTTAGCATTCTGTCCTGCTTTTGGGTTACAGTGTTCATCTTTGGAGCCTGTTGTCTCTGTGTTTCTTTATCAAGGGAGGCAGGTTTTTTATATGCATTTTATAATGCATTTTCTTTGCATTGTTAGCAATCCCAAACATTCTCCTGAAATAAGAGTTTTCACTGCTTAATGTAAGATTTCATCATGAGTAATCCTGAGTCATTTAATTTCATATCTTTTAAAATGTCTTATCTAAGATGGTCAAACTGACATTTGTGTTCTCTGTCAACATAATATTGAGTCTAATATTTTGTGTTCCCTTCTTTCCAGTGAACAATCTGAACCCAAAAGATGCCATTATTTGAGTGTTTTTGCTCAGATATTTAAATGCTAGTATGGAAAATGATTATTGATTTTTCACTTAAATGATGTAGTCTTCTGCAAAAATCAATTTTCCTTATATATTCACCAGCTGTATTTAAGAACCAGCATTTGGCTAGCACTTTTCACAATTTAAAATAGAAAAATCTCTCATGCAGTGGCTTTCCTTAAGAGATCTCCAACACTTTGCTGTCACATTAATCTGTTCTTAAGTAGAGGAAAATTGAGGCAGAGATGTAGAGATTTGCCCCAGGAAACTCAGTGGTTGAAGCAGGCAGGAAAAGAGAAAACAAGTCAAAAAGGAGAAACCAAGCATTGGTATCTGTCCTGCTGGACTGATATTGTTAAGTGAATCTGTTCAATTGACAGGAGGCTAATTTATATCTCTTAGGCTCTAAGAATCCTGTGTGTTCCATGTTTCTGGATAGACAGATGGATGCTCCCTTCACATGTCTGCGTTACTTTTGGTATCACACTGTGAACTGAAGGTCCTGCTCTACCTTGCCTTGAACACGTTCCCATGAGCACAGTGAATAGCCTGCTAAATATGGATGATCCATCTTGATTTTCCAGATGAGTCAGGAAAAAATACTGGGAATTTTTTTTTGACAGGTGTAAGCCAATTGGTGCAGGGAACTGAAGTCTCCAAGGCATTTCCCTGGCCCCCAAGGAACCCTTTGGCTTCTGGCCATTGGCTTTTTGCCATCAGCTGCATCCTATTCCTGCAGTATCACGCCCCAGGAAAGAGCACAAATCTCTTTCTCCTGGTGAATTAACACTCCCAACTCTTCCCCCACACTGGATGGCTTTGGAGTAGGGTTCTGATATGCTTTTTGCAATTTGTGTGCCCCGCTCAGAACCAGTTGCAAACATTTCCTTTGGAAAGCTGTTTACGGATGGCAGCCTGGCCTTCCTCTGGTGACTTCTCCTGCCATTTAGTTCCCTGTTTGGTTTTCTCATGTTGATCTTTGAAATGGCAGTGTCTGGTTTTTCTGTAGAGTTGCTGGATCCTGAGTCCTGGGTTTTGCACAGATAACCTGCCCCATGTTATATAGCAGAGGTGGAATCTGGAGAGGTTTTGGCAGGATGGCTCGAAGAGGTGGCTTAGATGGCTCTAAAATCTAAAAGCTTAGATGGCACTAAGAACTTGGTCTTCTGAGAGGACCAA
Source organism: Corvus kubaryi (assembly GCF_017639235.1). Classification (NCBI taxonomy): domain Eukaryota; kingdom Metazoa; phylum Chordata; class Aves; order Passeriformes; family Corvidae; genus Corvus; species Corvus kubaryi. The sequence continues at coordinate 4,221,913 of NW_024581129.1, forward strand.
AACTGGCTCCCAGTGAAGTCATGGAAGGTAATAATCTCATTTATTTATGGAAGACATATGGCAAGAAGCCTCCTAGAACACAGTAGGATTATTTTTGCAGTGCAGGTTATTAGCGTTGACCCTGGACTACAGCAAAACAGAGACATGAAACCTTCTGTCCGCAAAATAGCTCTCAAGGTTGTAACCAAACACTTAAAATTGCAAGACATGGCTGTTCAAAACTGGGAAGGTGGGTACAAGGATACAGCTGATGTCTCAGAAATAAATTGTTGGTTTGTAGAAGTTTGGAATTGCTAATCTCAGGAAAACCCAAGATCACTAAAAGGCTTGGTCTTTTAGAAAGGCTGCTCTCAGTTGAGACACCAGTCCCTGCTTTCCTCCCAGGGCTGCAAAATTACAACTTTCAGGTCACACTTAGAAAGCAATTGGATGTAATCTGTACCTTTTGCATGACATAAAAGAACTAGATGAGATAATCAGGCACCCTCATGTCCTCAGGTCTTTTTCAAATACTGAGATCACTACCATAACTGTGCTTATGATGATTTCTCCTCCTCCATCTCCTGTCTGCTGAGGGAACTGCTTCTCTTGTGTCTGTTCACAAGGTGTTGGCCAAGTGCTCCCAACCTACCACCACTACTGGCACAACTTGAGTTGTCTTCTCTGGTGGAGCACTCCCTGTTTTAGCACTAGAAAGGTGAAGTGTCCTGGCCAAGTTCATCATCTGGACTCCACAGTCAGTGGAGAAAGTTGAACACCTCCAGAGTGTAATTCATCCCATCCAAAAATAGATGTTTAAGACAGGAAGAATGAATCACTCTCTGGGGGTTGGTGCACGTCTCTCTGTTCACTGATGATAAAAGAAGTCTAGACAATTACCTTAACCTAGACATCCAGCTGTAAGACACCTTCAGCTGCGTGAGATCGAGCCGTGCTTTCAGGTCCCTAAGGACCGATTTCCACCCCCCTGTTCAAATGGGAAGTAGTTTTCTGATTTCACAGCAGCTTTCAAGCTGAAGTCACTGACAATCAGAATCTCAGTGAGCCACATATGGCAGTTTTACCATAACTGAATAGCTTTTTAATGAAAGGGTTTTTACCCTCAGTCCCATCTGGGAGTTATCCATGAGAAGCTGATGGTGTTTTGAGGAATATTTCTTTCTATTACTTGCTGAATCATTGCCACCATTAAATATTGCTGCATAATTTCCTCCCAAGGAGTCTGTTGCATGTAGATAATATTCAAAATGTGGTCCCCATTGATTACTTTGATTGAACATATGCCACACATGATATTCTCCATGAGCAGGAGCACAGCTCTTCAGATGGTGGTTGCAAACACTCCCATTTGTGAGTTCATTTGTCATGGTCTGAAATTCATCTCTCATCTCCCTTGCCTTCCTGTGAGCTCATTTGTTAAAGCATTTGGGGAAAGGCAGACATGGAAAGGCAATGGATGACTGCAGAAGGCAACAGAGCACCAAGACCATAAGGAGCATCCACAGAGCCTTGGAGAAGGAAACCACAGTGGAGGCAGCTGAGAGGAGGGAAAGCTTCTAGCATTGGACAACCAAAGAGCTGGAGTTGCCAGTTCCCACATCCACTGCTGCAGTTCCTCACTGCCCACCTTGCCCCATGGAGGTGACCAATGCAGGAGCAAAGCTGGCAGAACAATCCAGAGTACTTGGATATTGGCTGCTCCACTTCCCAGCCCAGAACTTAGGGCAAAGCCACTTTCAGCTGGTGTTCCCATGAAGAGACCAGACAGTGAGCAGTGGCCAGCACAGCCCAGCTCCAGCCCCAAGTGGTTGTCCTTGCTCCAGGGACAGTGATTCCTGTTCCTATTTGATTGCAGAGCAGATATGTGGGGATGATGATGTCTCCAAGGGGACAAATGGTTCCCTGGCAGAGGTGGGCAGATGTGTTACTCCACGGACAGGGTGAGCTGGTGGAGAGGAGACTTCAGGGTGCCAATGTGTGTGCCTAAAGCTTCCATCCCAAGCAGGTTAAAAAGTTTGGAAATGACACACCTTTGGCATCTCTGCAGAGAAGAACATCTCTGCTTGCCTTGAAATAGATAAAGATTCAATTCCTTTGACTTTTTTAGATTATTTTTGACCTTGCTGTTTTAAAAATTCAATTCAACATGGAAGCACAGTCTTCAAGGAAAGTTCTTGAAAAACATAGTGACCAATATTGCTAATAGAAAACATTCCCTTTTTCAAGATGTCTTTTGGAAGACGGCAGTAAGTTTGGATGAATCCTGAAATGTTTGGGTTTTAGTTTTTTTTTTCATTTGTATGTGGATTTTCCAGTTGCCAGAAAAAATAATTTGCCCAGTGATGTTACAGGTGCCTCTTTGCTTCCCCTGCCAAGACATCTGCCCACTGCTGCCTGCAGGAGCCCTTGGTGGAGTCCAAGCCAAAGCAATGGATGTGTTTCTCTCGGGGAGTTCCCTGCTTCATCCCTCGCTGTGTCAGAGCTGAACACATCCTGCCAAGATTCAAGCAAATATTCCAGAAAAGGTTGAGATATTCACCGAGCTCAAACCATTGTACGAGAAGTACCCTGAAGCAAAAACAGAGCTGTGAGACACCATCACACCGAGTCGCTTCCCCCACCCCGGCAGGCACCATGCCGTACCAGACAAACTCCTCCAGATAGAATCCAGGCAGAGATGTTTGCTTAACACAGCAGCTCTTTGAAAAGGCAAATAAATGGACAGTGAAGCTACACAGACGTGTCACTGTGCTGCGATTTCCGTTTAGCATTTACGTTTAGTGCCAGGAAACCCTGACTCATGAATATGAAATCAGAAGGAAAGGAAGAAAGCAGTTGTTCATTATTAGAGCTTCGAATTGGGCATGTGGTGGAAATTAGCATTAAAAAACACAGTTTAAAAGAGAGGGGCTGGTTCTGATGGTCCAGAAGGCTTGAAGAGCCCGGCTCTTCAGCCAGGGGATGTGCTTTTGTGGGGCCCTCTCTGCTCTCAGGCTTTGCCCATGGGGAGTTCCTGCTAGAGAAGGGTCCTGGAGCTCAGGGTTACCCATGATGAGGCTCTTGCTCACCTTGAGGTGAGGGAAAGCAGGTCCTGAATATTCCTGGAAATCCTCCAAATTTGCCTTGAGGTAATGGTGAGCAAAGGCAGGGAAGAAAAGCCTCTTAATTACCAGAAATAAGAGAAATAACTGAGAGGAACATCCAAGAAAACAGATCAACTTCAGATAGAAATCCTGAGGTCCCTAAAGGAAGCTCACATTTAATTGAGACTCAGTGGGGTAGAAATGAAGGAACCCACAGCCCTGATGCTTCTGCACATGGGATGCCTGTCTCTGCCCCTCACCTGCACTCTAGAGCTGCGAAAAGCCTCTGTGAGCCTGGGGTGAACCTGGCTTCCTTCAACACAAGTTATCTTCCTTCCAGCTATGAGGGTGGGACACCATCCTTCTTTCTGCACCTATTTACCTCGAAAAAGCTGAGCTTGTTCTGCCAAGGAGGGAGGTGGGTCAGAATCACAGAATCATAGAATATCCTGAGTTGGCAGGGGTCCAAAAGGGTCATTGAGTCCAGCTCCTGGCCGTGCTAAAGACAACCAACCCCAAGAATCACACCAGGCACCTGAGTGCATCGTCCAAACTTTTCTTGAACTCTGGTAGGCTTGGAGCTGCAATCACTTCCCTGGGGGAGCCTGTTCCAGTGCCCAAACACCCTCCAGGCAAAGAACCTTTTCCTAATGTCTCTAAGAATTAGAGTGATGCTATTGCAGCAAATAATTTTGGTGGTACTGGGAAGGAAGAAGCAAATAAAGACATTGCTGCAGGGTGGCAAGGGCTTGATTTCCAAAGCAGCTCCTTGCATCAAACCCTGGGAGCAGCTCAAGGCAACAAGGAAGTGTGTCATCCCCTCCAGTGTCTTCATCTGAAGCCTCCCAGCTGTGCTGTACAAGTACCCCTCAGTTTCCTTGCATTTTGGTAATTCCAGTGCCCTTAAAATATGACAAGAGCTAATCTATCAGTGTGGGGCACAGCAGCTCACAGTAATAGCAAAGCATTTGGCTGATACCCCTGGTCTGGAGGATGCAAGGTGCCGGGCAGGAGGTTGGACAATGGCCTGAGTGGGCAAGTGCCCATGGGACCGGACAGGTCTGCCAGGGTGCTCCTCACCCAAGCGTCCCCGTGCCACCTCTGCCCTCAGTGACAGCACTGGATCCTGGTTGTTTTGCAGACCCAGGCTTTGCCCCAAGGCCAGGCCATGGGAAGCTGCTGGCAGGGCTCTGCTCCATCCCGTGCAGTTATGACAGCTTCAGAGAGTCGTTAGCAAGCAAGGCACGCTTGACGTGAATAATTAAAATACCCGCTGTGCTTTTAAATAGTGCAGAGCCAGCCTTGGAGCTGCGTGTGTGAGCGATGGCTGCTGTCTTTGGAGGAGGCCAGAGGAAAGAGGAGGGCTGATATCCAGTGGAAAATTAAGGGCTTGGTGCTGCTTCTGGCAGGAGGAGGCATGATGCTGGCAGCTTCCACAGGGATGCAGGCAGTCCCTACTCCCCAGTGAGACTGGAGGCTGACACAGCTCTCCTTGCTGATGAGCAGATACCATGGCACAGAACTCTCCAAAGTCTCCTCTCTGCCAAAAATTTGAGCAGCAGTGGAGCTCAGCACCCACCCTTCCAGCTGCCCCAGGGCTCCCATGCTGGTTCAGCTCTCCAAACCTGTGGGACGAGGATGTGGAGCATGGGAACAGGGACAGCCCCACAGCCTTGGGGCTCCATCAGCACTGGCAGCGCGGGGCCCCTCAACTGAGCACACACAGGTGGGGTCTGGGCAGGCTGCACTGTCTTTTGCTAAGATTTCCCCAAGATATCAATTAGACACTGAAATCAAAACAGTTTCTGCATGAACAACTAACAAAGAGATCCCTGCAGTCTCTCAGCAGCCAGACTCCCTCTGTTCCTACCCCCAGCTGCCTCGGAGTTTGTATCAGAATAGCACTGAAGGGCCCCGTGCCCCAGCACGGAGGAGCTTCATGGAACAGGGGAGGATATCAAACACTGTGGCTGTGTCAGTGCTGCTGGAGCATGGAGCTGGGAAGCTGTAAATCATCTCCTTGTGAAAAAACGGGTTTCTGGGCAGGGGATGGAGGGAAAACTGACAATCCCTATGACTTAGTTTCAGATTGAATTAAACTATTGTTTGACCATAGATATTTATCTTTTTATATATAGATTTTTTTTTTTTTCTCCTGTGGAAAGCCTGGACAATTCCAATTTGGGGTCACTGTGCAGTGATTTTTTTCCTTTTTTTTTTTAAATTCAGCCAGTGAACAAAAAACTGGTTTTTTTTCACAGCTTTGCCATGATTAACCCCCAGGGCAGGTGGAAGCAAAGTTTTTAGTAGAGACAAGGAAAAAAAGGGTGTTTGGGGACTGGCACGGTAAGGAGAGAGGTAGAGCTGTGTGCTGACAGCTTTGCAACAGTGTGTGAAGATCATCCTGATGTTTGGACCATTCCCTGGTCCCACGTGGGGAGTGGGAGCTGCCACCTGCACCCCTTTCCCGTGGCCCTTTGCCCATGAAAGGCCAGGGCTCCTGAGCTGAGGATCAACAAATTAGTCTTCTTCTCCCCCACTGCAGAACGTTATCCATCTAAAGATTTCCTTTAATTTCGAGCCGTGTAGAGTTTGAAAAGCCCTTCAAGTTCACTTGGGCTGATGAATTGGTAATTGAGTGTACCTGGATGTCGGTGCCGGCTCTGCCTCTCTCTGCATTTGTATCAGTCCGTGTTTGTTTTCTCCAGCTGTAAATCACTCAGAACTTGGAGAGGCTTTTATCAAATCCTGCTAGGAGCCAGTCATTTTTCTTTTCACAAACACATTGCTAATGCCACGTGGAACCCACCGTCTTTGCTGTTCATTTAAAAACAATGAGAATGGTATTAAATGGGGAAAAAAAGTCCTTAGCGATGGAGGAGAAGGAAGAGGAAAAGAATTGCTCCTGTCTCTCTGGAGTTTGCTCCTTTGGTCTAATGTCTGTCCCATTGATCTCTTAATATGCTCTGCTTTGAGAGCCTGATTTATTGCCCCACATTCTCTTATGCCCCTGCATGTTACAGCACACGTTGTTCTCAGCTTCTCCAGCCCACCAGCAGCTCAGCTGCCAGCCTTGGTCCAGCCTCACCGGTGCTTCCACCTCCTGGGCTGCTCACCTGTGCCCTGGCCAGCACTGGGCGTGGAGAGTTAAGCAGGTGGTTTTAAGGGTTTAAGGGAGTTGGGGTCATCATCTTAAGGTCTCCAGGTTCTCCAGTGTGTCCTTGGTGTCTACCTCTCCAGTGGCTTTGATGATACCTGGCCCTCGCCATCAGTTGTAGAGGAACCGCAGCTGGCTCCCTTCCCACACTGCCCATATCCATGGCTCAGTCCAGTCAATGTGCTCCAGCACTGACAGATTTGACAAAAGGGAATTTCAAACACGAGAGGGAACAGTCCTGATTTGCATTTTTTGAGCTGCTCCAATCCCTCACCCATTGGAAGAACTGGAGGAACGGCACCACACGTCTGGCACAACCCATCCACCCAGCCTGTGCTTGAACGTTGATTTTTCAATGAACTGTTAACGTTGCTATTTGCTCAGTGGAAAAAACCAGCAAGTTATATCCATTGACAAAGAAATGTGAGGACTTTGCAATCTGTGTGTGAATGTTTTGTGAGCATAAAATGAGGTGAAGTTTGTCAAACGATTATTCATTAGAAATTGTTCATTTAGCTCTAATTGCTTGGGTCTAACTGTTCTTAGAAGGACTTCGTGACATCTTTGTAATGTCAGAAAAGTGTTGGTAGAAATTACTTCATGTTTGGGTGTAATGCTGCTGTTCCTGCTTTGCTTAGAAAGAGCAGTAAATGATGCTGTCTGGTTTCCTGTCGGGCCTCTGCAGCCCAGGTAGCTAATGGAGGGTGAGTGGTGCCTTATTGACTCCCACTTTCTCTGTGGAAGGAGTAATTAAATTCACCTGCAGAATCCCCGTCTTCTCATGCGTGGCAGTGTGCAACTTCCCTGCATCTCTGCTAACTAGATTAGAGATTACGCATGCTGATGAGAAAGCACCAACTAGAAAGGATCTGGCCTGGCTTTCAGATCCCAGCTGTTATTTGCAGGACTTAGGTTTAGGAAAAGCATTACTTTTTTTTTTTTTTTGCTTCTAACCTGACAAACTTTGTCTGGAAACCCAGAGAAACAAGCACCAGGGAGCCCCACCGTCTGTCTTCCAGCAGCATTTTCTGAAATCGAACAACACTTTAAAGTCTCGCCAGCTCAGCCTTTCACTTCACAGAATATGTGCCTGTCTCTAAAATGCCAGGTTATTTTTCCTTACTCCCATAATATTCCCATCCAACATTCACTCTCCTTGAAATCACCAATCCAACGTTCACCTACCTGCGTTCAAACACCTGTCACTGTTCTTGTGCTGCTGCCCTTCTCCTTCCAATTTAGAGATTATATTTCATAACTGACCTCCAGCTACCTATTGCCTCCCTGTGACACTTCACCCTTGTCTGCCTGATTGATTAGTCTGTTATGCTCTCCACTCTTCCTGATGGCTTACAGATTGCCCGGTATCTGTCACAGGCTTCCTTTTTTTCTCTAATATTCTTGGAGTTTTGGAACACCCTCCGGCTGCCATTCTCTCTCCATATTCCCTGGCCACCACCTGCCTCTCTTATGAATGTCTAGTTTGGAAAAAGGAGAAGAAATCTTTTGCAAAATAAACCCCTACCTGCTGTGAGTTCACACATATGCTGGTAAAACACACTTCTAAGACACTGTCGTTTTCAATGGGGCTCTTTATTCCCTTTGCACCATTTGGAGGTATTAAAATGTCACTAGATCAGGCTGTGATCAGTGATGGCTTGGAAGGCAGCTTTCCCCAGCAAATTTCCTCACCTGCATAAGTCAATGAAGCAGTGACAGAGAGGGAACAATGTTGTGTTTAAAGATGTGTGTGGGTAGGAGGGTTCTGCCTCTGCTGAGGGAGAGGTCTGGGACATGTCCCAGATCCATCCATCTCCCTGTGCTTGTCAGAGGTTGTCCAGCTCTCTGATATTGTTCCAGGCTTGTCCCAGCTCTGCCCATCACTCTGACATTTAATTAACTGCCCCATTCTCCTGGATCTTGCACTGGATTTGTGCTGTCTTTCTGAAATACCTCTTAGATCATGTCTGAATATTACTAACAGGAGGAGTAACAAAATGGTTGTCACTAATATTGCTATTATTGTTACTGTGTAGATGATAATAAAACAAGACATTGAATATCACAAAGATGAGCACTGTTACACTCAGTGTCACTTCTTCTTGCTGTACTGGTTGTTTGGCAGCACAGGTGAGCAGGAACTGACAGCAGTGGGAAGCAGAGAGAGCCTTGGCCAGCCAGGCATCCAAAAGTAATAGAAAAACAACAAGGGTGTGGGAACTGACCACTGAGAGCAATAAAATCGCACCTAAGGTTTAAAAAGACGTTTATGAGACCAATCTTCAGGTGTAAAAAGGATTATTAAGCTTGTTAAAACCTGCACGTGCTGGGTGGCTGGTGCTGCTGGTGGCAGTGGCTCCTCACTCCTCCAGGAGCTCTGCATTGATGTTTTGTACCATCTGCCCTGGGCATGCCCGGAGCTGTCCATCTTCCTTGCATCTTTTTCCATCCCTGTCTGGCATTTGTCCCATTCTTTCTACTTCAGTCCCAGGTCCCCTTCCAGCATTTCTCACAGTCCCTCTTCCACTGGCAAGTGGATTTCTTTTCCCTTTTAGTTACTCTGTTGAGCAGCTGCTGTCATTTGGACCTCCCTGTGGTCTTCTTCCCCTTCCCCTTTGGTCCCTGTGTCTCTGTGTTTGATCCATGGCTTAAGCAGCTGTTCTGTCCCTGGGATGGCTTGGTGTTAATCAAGCCATCAGTCAGGCTTTTATCCCCTCTGATGAAACTCCCTCTTATGCTTTCTCTTTTATCCTTGCAGTTCAAATACTGGGCTTGGTGACCTCCTCGTGGGATCCCGAATGCCGTGTCCAGTGTGCCTCCCAGCCCCTGAGGACAACAACTAGGAGACATTCAGGACTGTGGCTGGAACCAGCAGTGACACTCAGGCTCAGAGGTGAGGGGTGGCCTTGTCCATGGCATCTCTGGAGTGAGAGGAGCAGCTGGTGTGAAACAGCTGCCCATGGGAGAGAGCTGGCAGGGACAGGGCAAGTTTTTCTGGAGAGGGCTCCAGTGCTGGGAATCCTCGCCAGGAGTGGATGGTGAAGGGGAGCCTCATGGCATTCATTGCCAGTAGGAAAGAGTCTGGTGCAGACATGGAGAGCGAGCCAGGGTTGTGTTTCTCCCGCTGCTGTTCTTAGGGTGGCTCCTGGTGGCACTCATCTCAGAGTGCTGACCTTCCTGGGGAATCCCTGAGTGGCTGAGCTGCGGCTGCTGCACTCCTGAAAGTGTGGTAGCAATGAAAGTTATCATGGTTGCGTCTTTAATTTTTATTTTTTTAAAGATTGAATTCACATTCTTCTATTGAGATTTAAGGAGTGTGGAAAGAGGACATTATTTCTTCCCCGCAAATGAGAAGTGCAGTGTGTGCCTCCACCCCAACTTCTACAAAATTCTGTTTTACAAAGCAGAAAAAGAACATCGAGTTCATGTTGGAGCTGTAGCTCAGTTTTCTAAGACCAGATTTTGCCTCGTGTTCCCTGTTCAAATGACTAGCTGTGCTGGGCACTTAGAAATTTTCTCCCTCTTCCTCATCTCCACCTTGACATTATGAAAAGGGTTTTCATCAATCCATTGAAAGAAGGAGATAACTTTTGTATAAAAGTGCACGGTTGACAGGGTTGAGTTTTTTGGGTAGTATGTAATTTTTTTTTTTACACTGTTATTATTTAAAATATGCTTTCTAAGAGGACAAAAGGGAAAAGCTTAATGGAAACAAATTTCTGTAGCAAAATGTGCAGCTGGATAAAAAAAGATTATTTCTGTTATTGCTTGGTTAGACAGGTGAATTTCGAATTTGAGTACAAAAGGTGCTAAAAAGTGTGCTTAAACTTCTCTTCAGTGTGCTGTTGAGATTGAAAAGAATAATTTTTGGAGAAAAACTTTTCTCTGAGCCTCTATTTCCAGCATTGTCAAATCTTTAGCGGCGGCCTTTTCCCACAGCCATTATCATGTTTTCACCTTTTCTTCTTCCATCTCATTTGTCCTTTTTTGAAGAAAATGTAGTGCTGGTGAAAGGCGGGCAGGTCCATGGGCTGGCACTGATCTGGAATGGAGGGATAGCAGAGCTGGAGGTGCATGGGCATCTCTGGAAGCCAGACCAGACCAGACTGGGGTTGCAGTCCCAGGGAAAGATGGACAGCCTGGCCTGGGGGTAGTCATTTTGAAAGCATCTTCAAGCCTACAGCCCTTAAGACCACCTTTCCAAAATGACTTTTAACCAATTAGGAACCTAAACATCAGTGAAGATAAGCAGAGCTTAGGTGCTCAGGTCCCTCAGGGCAGACACAAATAACTCAGCAATGCAGACAGATAGACAGTTTGCCTGTCCAGATGAATCCAGACCCAGAGCCAGGCAATGAATTACAAATATAAGTGCCAAAACAGCAGGCTTGGGACACAAAGGATAAAAGACAGTTCTGTTATTTGAGCTGATAAGCTCTGCGTCTCGTCTGAAAGATGCCGGCATCAAAGGCTCCTGCAGGGATTTCACAATGGAGCGTTACACCATCCAGCACTGAGTTACCTAAGATGTAAAATGGGCCTTTGCAGAGAAAGCTTCATGCCTGCCACAAAGGAGCAGAATAAGAGTTTGTTTTGAGAACTATTAGGCTGAATAATTTGCAATTGATCTCCATGGACACTGTGAGATATTGCTCCCAACAGAGCAATGATTGCCATTAGTGTCTCAGCTCCCTGCCTTCTTCCTCCTTTTTCTCTCCAGCCTTTGCAAGGGCTGGGTCAAATGCTGCCCGGGCAGCATGAGCAATATTTCCTCCTTTTTTGGTAATCATTGTCCCGTCTATTCATTCTTCAGGAGCCTTTTCACAAGCAAGAGGTATTTTCAAGGGTTGTAAGCATTCATCTCAATGTACGTTTTTATGCCTATTCTCCTTGGAAGAGCTCAAGAACTAATTTACTTTATTAGACCAAATGAAAGGAGCTTATGGAGGTAACCTGGTGTAGGAGGTCAGGGAGCTGGAGAGGAAAGACCTCTGAGACTGCTATGGAATTTCTTGCAGGAGCTGAAAAGTAGCTTTTGCTGTTTAGATTGGTGCTGTTCCTCCTTACATTGTGCTGGCTCTGTTTCCAGCACCGAGTGCTGAGATCTGAGTGGTCCCAGCACTGGTCCAGCCACGAAGGCTTAGGAGCAGTAGCATCTGTAAGCACCTTGGATTGGCAAGCCTGGAGGTAGCCAGGCTCGCAGCACTGGGCTGCTCAGCCAGGGAGGAGGCGCCCAGGGGGCTCTGGTGAAGGTTCCCACCATGGGGAGCCCCAGCCAGCCCATCCCAGGCGACACTCGACTGTGCAAACCCTTCTCCAAGCAGCTTCATGTGGTGAGCAGATGACTAAAACCCGTCTCCTGGGCAATTCACTTCATTCATCAATTAAATTGTTTGCTGTGAACGGTTTGGCCCCATCCAGCTCCAGGATTTCAGCCTTGTAATTTTGCTGGCAGAGGACAGCGGTGCCATGTCCGTGAAATCTGCCTGCCAACTGCTTCCCCTGCTAAGCATTTTCTAGGCTAACGATCCCGAAAACCTTGCCAGCAGCCCCAGCTCTGTCCCTTTCAGGGCAAGCCACTCATTTAAACGTGAGCACATCTAAATGACTCCATCTGCTAAGTGATGTTGGTAAAGAAAAGATTATAGCAGGAGTTAGTGCTGTGTCCTCGGGTTGTACCCCTGTTATAAAATGGGCTGGGAGAACAAGGGGACTGTGAGGAGCTGAGGCTCAAAACCACCTGGGTGACTGTCAGCTTGATTTATTTTCTTGCTCATTAGATAAATTAGAAAACTGGCAAAAGAAATCATCTCTCAGCTGCTTGGTAACCTGCCATGTGGCATGGGATGCCGGCTGCAGGGAGGTGCAGCTCCTTCCCACCTCCCTGGCCCCTCTCCCCAGGGACACGGGATGGGACTTGGGTCTGCTAGTGCCACACATCTCCTCGATGGTCCTGCCACCCTAAACCACCTCATTGACCCATCTGGCCGATTGCTGGCAACCACTAGAGTTTCACTTTTCTCTAATACCGTTGATTTCTGAATAGCAGCTGTTTTCTAGGTGAAAGCAGCAGCACCAAATACTGCTTTTGAACCCTGGCTTTGACCCCAGAACTGTTCGTTACCCTCATTTCACACATCAGACAAGCTAAAGCAAAATAACCTGGATTGTGGCCATATCATCAGGCAGGACCTGCTGACCTTCAGAGATGTTGTTCGACTCTTTGATCTTGTGGCTTGTGACCAGTCTGCCTCCAGCAGCTGCCCCCCTTGCTTATGAACCAGACTAATTTTTGTTTGTCAGAAGGATGAAGCTTAATGGTCAGACTTGATTTAAATCCCTGGGTAAAATTCACTGTCTAGGAGGTCAGGCTCCATTTACAGCACCTTCTACCCTAAAAACTCACTGAAATATTCAGCCTACATAACCAAATGTTAAATTTGGATCATTTAAGGCATCTTCAGTACCTTTATCTGCATCTGATGCACTCCTATAGTGTGAAATGAGGCCACTGTTCTACACTTTGTATTTACGTACGAGGAAAAGCCAGGATGAGCTATTAAAGAGACTGCAATGCATTTCCCAGCCAACGTGGAGGAATCCCCGCTGCAAACAGATGCTGAAACTGGGGGAGAACCAGGGCAGGACCTCTTGGGAAGGAGACCTGGGGGTTCCCAGCACTGCTGTGCCAGTGCGAGGAGGTGGGGCAATACCTGGCCTGTGAACGATGCTTGGAGCAGATTTCCTCTGCTGTCCATGCCCCTTCTTCTGCCCATGGGACTTCTGCACTGGATCCTTGTCACCCTGTCCCTGGCAAGCATCAGGACACACGTGTCCTAGTGGCTCAGATCCCACCAGGTGTGTGCCCATGTGTACAAATGCTGCCAGGTGGAGACACAGGGCTAATTCCTTCCTGTCATATGCAAGGAATCAGCTTATGGCCTGGAGCTCCGATTACTCTTATCTTAGCCTGCATGATGCTAGCCACATCCTGAAATTACCCTGATTTTTTCAAAACCCAGGGGATGGTTTGGACTCACCCGAGCGACGTGAGCAAACTCCAGCCCTGCTTTCAGCCCTGGCAGGTTTGAGGGGCTGTGGGTCAGTGCAGAAGTTGGGTCATGTAGTTTCAACCTCCAAATGCACCAGATGGGAAGTGCCTGGGTGTGATGCCCAGTCCTGAAATACCTGATGGAGCCCCGTGTGGAGCAGCACCAACAGCCCCTTCCCAGCCTCTGTGCAGAGCTGATTGCTCAGGCAGACTCACCTGCTGGGATCCTGGCAGATAACATGCCTCTGAAATGGCCAGCCAGGGAGAGATGCTGTCAAGCAAAACATGGAGTGAAATGTTTGGCTGCTGGGATTAAACTGCGAGTCCCACCTGTCTGCTGTGTGACACGCGGCACCGCATGCTCCCACCCGCCACCGTCCCCATTCCCCGTCACTGCCTGCCAAGCCCACCCCGCTTGGAAATTAGAGTGGGGAAATCAAAGTCCTTCTCCACCCACTCCTGCTGTGCCTCTCAGCCACTGACATTAACACTGAACTGGCTGACATTAGCTTTGAATGGATTTTAATAACCCCCTTGCGAGCCTGAATTACCCACACAGCGTGAGGGCCACTGTGAATTTGGAGACCTGGCGAGGTCTGGGGCCAGACCAGCTCCCCAGGCTGTGGACACAAGGCCAGACCAGCTCCACAGGCTGTGGACACAGGGCCAGACCCACTCGAGGAGCTGCAGTGGCTTCTGCCAGTGGCAGCTGCTGGCATGGCACCCTGGCAGTTGTCTGGCCCCTGGAGAGCTGCTGCTCTGGCACCTGCTACCCACAAGTGTCCTGCCACCAGCAGGTCTGCAAGGGGCTGATGAGCTTCTCAGCACTGGGGATGCTGGCCCAGTTGCCTACCTCCATGGGATGTTCTCCCTTCTGGGGCAAGGTATGGCTGCTGCAGGGTGGTGAGAACCCCCAGTGCCATCAGTGAGAGCATCCCCAGCCCCTACCAGTGCATGGGATAAAACAGCAGCTTTGGTTTAGCTGCCTCTGTGCATGGAATGCTAAATGAGATCACGCCTGGCCCAGCTGGGAGTCTGGACTAGGGTATGAAAATCTAGCAAGAAGATTAAAAGGTGTCCCCAGGCAGAAGAGGGTATTTATTCCTTTCTTTGTGGCTGAGATGTGCATGGCGTGGGAGTCATGGGGACAGTGACCTCCCCGGAGCAGCTGCACGTGGGCAGCGCCGTGTCCCCACGGGGACTGATCTTGGGGACAAGGCCCTGACTGGAAAAGCTCCTTCTGAGATATGGGTGGACACATCCAATCTCCCCCCCTGCACCAGGAAAGGGCTCCCTGCCCTGGATCTTCACTGCCAGCCCTGCAGCTCCTCCGCAAAGGGAAAATCCCTAATTTTCCTCTTCTTTTACAAGAGAGAAAGCTAAAAGAGATGGTCAGGTGGTTCTCGCTTCTTCTGGAATATGCAGGGCCTGGAGACATGCTCTGAAGTTACTGTTCCTCAGTTACAGCTCAAAAGATCTGAGCAAGTGATGCAGCCTCCTTGGCCATTCACAAAGTCTCATCATCGTGTGGGTGGAGAGTGATGATTCTAGCTGCCATTGAAATCCACAGGTATTTCCAGTATGGAAACAGGAACATCCACAGGGATATGGACAGGAGATCCCAACTGGGGTGGGCCAGCAGCTTCTCCAAGTCAGGCTCTGCCAGGGCTGTGAAATCATCAAGCACTTTCAAGAACTGAGTACTGAAAACAACCCCTGAAAAAAAGCCCATGATAATGATTGAGTTATATTTAAGAGTCTCCTTCATACTAAGTAAATGCAAGTAGTTTACTCAGAAAATATTTCCCACTAAGATCATTTCTACATAAAATGCTAACAGATTGAGATTATGACTCTAATGATTATTTTTATTACTGGTTTACATTTAAATGGCATATATTTCCCCATACTGTTCTCTCTTTGGGTTAAATCAATAAAACCTATTAAGAAGATTCTTCTTCCTCTAAGATTCCTCCCTCTCTTCTTTCTTTCTCATCTCCACTGGTGCCCTTTTTATCCACCCACCACCAGAGATTTTTCAGAGCTGCCTCCACGATGTTGGTGCGAAGGATTTGAACATCCCCTTTGACAGAGTGGAGTGAATCCGATCTTTGCTGAGATGAGGGACTACAGAGGAGCTCCAGCGCTGTTCCCTTTCCTCATCTTGGGCTGTATTGCAAGGAGATGAAGTTGGAGCCTCTTCCCTCCTGTTTTAACATAGAAGATGTAGCTGTCTGTACTCCTGTACCTTCTCAGCTATGGATGCTCTTGTGCTCCTTCAAACAGAGGCTGTGGCTCACCAAGGAGGTGCTGGATTTCTGTTTGGAGAGGAATTATCCTGGTATATACACAGCGAAAACCATTAAGATGCTGACCTTTAAATTGGGCTTCTTCCTGCTCGTGTAGGGAGGAGGTGGGTTGAGTGCCCAAATCTTATTCCTTTTAATGGCAAATCCCTCACAGAGAGGCTTTGAAATGCTCGGCATTAATGCAATTTGCCTCCCTCTGCTGCAGCTTGGCTTTGCTGTGCAGAGGATGTCTCTGCTTCCCTCTCACAGTGACAGGCCCTATAGATTTGCTCCATAACTGCTGTGCCCAGGTACCACTGTGTATGGATCTGTGAGTTGAGGGCAGTGCTAACTCAGGGATCTCCATGCTCCTTAATCAGTATCACTGACCTTTCTTTCCTGCATTACTCTCAGCATCACTTTTTTTCCCCCACCAGCTTAATTTGCATTGGTCTCATGTTATCTATGTTTTTGCTTTGTCCCTGTTATCCCATTACCCTGGATAATCAAAGTTGGCTGTAATGGAAACAGCAGAAACAATTTGCTTACCCTTCTATTACAAGATATTCCCTCTACTAAGTCTGAGAATACCTGCAGTTCTGTGGTAATGCTAATTAACTGTGCATACATATAGAAAGTAAAGCAAACGGCACCAGGATCCTTTGGGATGGTAGGGATTAAAAAAAGATGAGTTATTATTCTCCTCTTTCTCTGTGCTTCACTGTCCCTACCCTCAATGGAAATTGCTTTGCACTTATAGAATAAAATGTAATACATGGTGGGGGAGTCACTGACTCTGCAGAGAGATGGAGGTGGAAGGAGCAGAGTTCTCTGCTAATAAACCCACTACAGAAGTAGTGATCCTCCCTGATGTCTCACTTCTTGTCTGTTCCCAGAGTGGGACGGGGTCTTTTCCCCATGCAGGTCCCCCTGCCTTGGAGCTCAGTGCTGATTCCTCAGTGCCACAGCTATCCCCCAGAGCAGAGCTTCAGCAAGATATGTGTGGAAAACCTCCTGCCCAGCCTCAAGGATTGGTTGGAATAGTGTCTGTAAATGAATGCCCGTGGCAGTGCAGGGTACCTGGAAGTGGCTGTTGTGTCCATCAGGATGCTCACGTGTCCTTCACTCATCTTGGGTAGCTGAGGCAGCAGCAGCTTCAGAGCAGGTGAAAGGCCTGGGGAGAATAAGAAAGATGGTAATGAGAAAAGAAAGATCTTTGGGAGAGGGGAGACTGTCCCAGCCATCCCTCTTCATTTTGCACTACATAGTGCCTCGGGTTCTGCCCACCCCTGAAAGTACGTGGGGCAATCTCCCACCATTAGTGTGCAGCATCCTCTGAAAGTCTCCCATGAGGCTCTCTCCTGTGTGTCAGCTAAACCAAGAGTGACTGACACAGCCAGGCATGCGTGGAGGACTGCCGAGCTCTCCATGCAGGAGAAATCCCACTCAAGTCCACCCACCAGATGCTCACTGAGTTCCCCAGCTCCTCTGCCAGCAGCATGGACAGACCACCTCACTGCACCCCCGTGGAGCATCTCGGACTGGCCCTGACTCACTGTGCCCCTGAGTATGGACTCTGTGCTCTGGGAGGATGGTTAGACAGCCCTAGCACTACCCTGCCCCTGAAATTGTGAGGGAGATGTTGTTTGTGCTCTGATAACCACGGAACCTTTGATGCAATACTCATGTTTGGGATTTTACCACATCTCTCATCCTCCAGGTCTGTCAAGGAGCTTTACGCAGCCGTGACTCAGAGAGAGGCATCAGTGGAGAGAGTCTGTAGATGCAGCCAGCAGCTGTCATGTGGAGGGCATTAATAATGTATATGCAGGTATATATGCATGACCCACGAGCTCAGGACCTTCCCTCCCTGAATGGTACCAACTCCTTTAAAAGATCCCTGCACCATGCCCTTGCCATGCCAGAGGGCTGGGATCTGTCCGAGTTAAATGGGCAATAAAAGGGCTCATAGGGGTGAGGGCTTGGTGCTGCATGTCTCTCCTTTTCCACTTGGAGCAATGAAATAACTCCTTCCTTGTCATTGAAACCTTCAGTGCTTGCTGCTCACCATCACCCTGTGTGGGGTTTTAGGACTGTGGGTACCACAGTGCCTTGCTCTGCTCACAAACCTGATGCTAATTAAGATGCTTTGAAACTGCCCCTATGGAATTCATCATTTAAAGCAACCCAGGTGCAGGTTGTTGGTACTAAGGGCTTTTCAAGTGCCTGGGTGAGGCCAAAGGGATTTTCAGGAGCAGCCAGGGCCCAACCAACTGCATACCAACGGCCTGAACAGAGCTGTGCTGTGCCTTGCAGATGCATTATCCCAGCTGAGAGCTCAGTCCTGAAACACTTGGACCTCAGCAGAAGTGAGGAGACTCAGATTAGAGTGCTGGCTGAAGTCAGTCCCAAAATCCAGCCCAGCCATCTAAGACATTTTGGTTCTGATCAGGCAGCACAAGCTCTAATTGTAAGGATGGGTTTAAAAATGAAAATATGAGTTTGACTTGTAGGAAGGGATGCTTGGGACTGGAGATGGAACCATGTGTCACTATGATCAGTTGGGAATTTCTTGTTGATTTTACATAGCTGAGTCAAAGGTAAACTTCCTATTAACTTCCCTGAGAGAGTCTATAATGATTTGACCCTTAAAGATTTGCAGTTACCAACTCCAGCACAGCTGCGCTGGTGGAGTTCAAGAACCACACTGAAACAGCCAGCAGCTTTCAACAGCAACTGCACTCAGCACTGTCCTGTCTCCTCGACTCCTGACATCATTTGGGGAAAAAAAAAAAGGCAAAGGTTGAATTCACGCATTTTGTTTCTCTGCAGTTCAAAGGATAGAAGGGCCTGGTTTTTAATTGGCAGCGAGTTCCCCCAGCTGGTACACAGGGCAGTCCTGAGACTGACACCCAGCCAGGCAGGAGGAGCAGCAGCCGAGGGGGGGAGGCTGTTTGAAGTCCTGGGTGCCTGCCACCCATCTGCAGGGACTCAGAAGTCTCCTTGCTAGATCTGGGGGAAGAGGAGTGCTGCTTCATTTCTGATCATTAATGCATTGGTCTCTTTTCTGTGTTCTTCCCACTGATCTTCTCTGTGCACAGTTCCAGGGAGAGCCACATGTTGAGTGGTTTGTGCTGGAGATCACAGCGTGGAGATAACGAAGCTGTTTTCTTACCCTTCGTGTTTCCTCACAGCGCGGCTCAACCCGGTCCCATCTCTGTGCCCAGCCCCAGGGCTGCAGGAGGCAGATGCCCTGCAAGAGTGGGCTGCATGTCCCTACAGAGAGAAGCAGGAGCATCTCAGGCTGTGCACACCCTCACCTTAACCCCAGCACCTTGGCCAAGTGGAATTCAGCAGTGCTGACATGCAGAGTCTGTGGAGTGCAGGAGCTGCTGGGATGGAGGGGGTGTCAGCCAGGAATGGAGAGGTTGGCTTTGTTAGGGAAGCCCTGGGGTGTCAGTGAGAGTCACAGCCCCTCTGACAAAGGTCACAGGGTGTCTGTGGTACTGTGCAGTGATATGGGGAGCGCTGCTGGGGTGGGGAGCAGAGTGACCTGCTTCAATAGGCACTGTCATCTTCCAGCCCGGTGGGACTTGAGAATCCCTTCTTGACTGAGATCTAACCAGAGCATCTCTCCAGGCTTCTTTCTCCTCTGCCCAGGAGCAGGAAGGCTCTGTGGCTCCTACAGGCTCTCTGAGCAGTGCAGCTCCCATTGATGATATCCTTAATGCTTAGAATCGGTCCCACCTGCTTCTCTCTGCAGGTTCAGCATCACTCCCAGCTTTCTGGCTGCCTGCTTTTCTTGACCTCACCTCTCCTTGCTGATCTGGCTCATGGCTTTGCATCCTGCAGACTTCCTCACCCCTCTGTCTTTTCTGCTCATTTGTGATTTGACTTCAGGAAAGCACCGTTACAGGTGCCCTCTGCTCTGTGCTCATTGTGCTCCGTGCCCATACCTGCTTTGCCCCAGGTGCCTTTATCATTTCCACCAGCACGGTCTCAGTAAATCATGTGCAAGACAAAAACCTCAGCAAAGCATTGTCACTCCAGCTGGCCCATGCCAAGTTGGAGCTGTCAGTCCCAAAAGCTCAGTGGGGTGGATATACTTATTGCTAGAAAGCTTTATATTTACTATGGCCTTTCTGACATTACAGTAAATGCATTTCAGAGCCCAAGAAGTATAAAAATAAACTGCAAGAAAATCAAGACAGCTAATTAGCCAAAGGTTACTGCTGGGCTCTCTGACTGTCAGCCCTTTTGAAGTTCTCCTTTACACAGGCAGATGTGTGTGCAGTGCTGCTGCTCCTTTGAATAAATGTCTTGGTTTCCAGAGTGGCTTCATATCTGGATGTGACTGAACACATGTGAGGCCTGTCACAGCGAGCCTGGGCAGGATAATCAACATCTTTTAACCCTGCACTTCTCCAGTTCTGAAGAGCACCTCATCTTATGGAGTGGCTGATCAGTGCTGCGCTGCCTCCCAGCCCCTCATGAGCAGGGGTGATCTGGGAGGTGAGGAGGGGCCAGAGTGCTGCCTGACTGCACAGACACCCCTCTGTCTGGGAGATGTTCCTTCCCCTCTGTGTCCCTGCCCTCTGCACTGTGGTCACAGACTGCTGAGGGTTGCACTGCTCATCCAGGGTTTGGATGGTGCCATTGGGGTGCAGCTCTGTGGGGATGAGGAGCCTGGGGAGTGCTGGAGCAGATGCCCCAGCATATGATGGTCTCACCCCATGTGTCCATCATTCCTCAGGATCCAGTATTTTCCTGAGGATGTGCATCTTGTGTGGAGCTGCAGGTACACCAGATGGTACAAGAGGAAGGGGAGTGGGGGTCCTGGCTGAGCTCAGAGCTGAGGGAGGGGTGTGATTGCCAGGCTAGAGGAGAGAGGCTGAGATGGTCGTGACAGTGGCCCTGGTGGACTTGGATACTGGGTCCAGAGGAGCGTTCTGTTCATATTTGGGCAGGAGAGCCCTGGAGCAGTGAAGGACCCCTCGGACTTTGAACCATGTCCCTTCAGCCCAGACATCCCCTGGCCACAAGCTGTGTGAGCTTTCTCTCCCTGTGCTCTGAACTGCTCCACACAGGGATCACTGACAGTTTGGGCACAGTGACCTTATAGGAACCATCTTACAAGCATCATCCACGCTGTCCTCTCCCTCTTCCTCCCAGGTTTTCCTCCTTCCTTTGTTCTGCTTTCTTTGGGCCCCATTTCCCCTTGGAAAACCCTTTTTGCAGCTCCCTCTTCCCTCTCTGCCAGTTTGTGTTGTCTCCTCCTGCTGCCTCGCTCCTGCTCGCAGCTCGTGCTGGGTGTCATGTGTTTGCTCAGCATCGCTCCTCCTGGAACGTTAATTTGCTGCTCATTTCCTTACAGACTTTACACCACGAGTTGGGGCTTTGTGTGCATGTGTGTGTGTGATTCAATTAAGGAAAACACAATAAAATCAGGGAAAACAGAGGGAGACACAGACAGATAGCAATTCCCTGCTCTCTGAGGGCTAAGCTTGTCTACCTGTGAGCTCGGCCCCAGCATGGCTTTCTGATGTTGCCACATGGATTTGCTTGTAGCAGCTCTCTGGATCTCATGCTCGGGGTTTCCATCCCTCTGCCGGGACCCTGGGACAGCAGCTGCTTCTGCTGTGCTGTCAGGAGCTAGGGCTGCTCCATCACATGAGGTGAACCTTGAAGGAGCCGACTGTTCATTTTAAATAAGCCCTGAAATGCTGAGGCATCTCCAAATACTCAGCCTCCTCCATCCCTCCTTTCTCTCTGTACAGCTCAGTCCTGGCAGCCCTCAAGATCCACCAAGCCAGCAAATTCCCTACCCCCCATCCTGCCCTACCCCTCTGGGGCGGCAGATTCCCCCTGTGCTAGGACCAGGCTTTCTCCCACATCACACCTTTCCTTTGCAGTGCAACCTGGAAAGTAGCAGCTGTGCTGTGCAGGGCTTTGCCCCTGGTGAGCTTCCCTTCCACTGCTCCGTGCCCCTCTCTGTCCTGCCTTCCCCTCACTCACCTCCTTCCTGCCTTTTCTTCCCCCTTTTCCCCTCTAATCCGTTCATACTGTGAACTTATGCTTTCTTAGCATCCTTTGCTCCCAGCCTTCTCCCTGGCAGGTTTCTCGCCTCTCCACGTGTGTGTGGCTGTGGGTGTCTCTCTCTCTCCTGGAGAGCCTGTTCCTGCTCACCTGGCCCTGGCTGGCTCCCTGGCTCTGCAAATTTAGTCTGTGAATTCAGCCTCTTCCCCCGGGTGAGCTGCTGGGCTGCAAATCTGACGCCTAAAGTGGGTCAGTGCAAGTGGAAGGAGGTGGTCCCGGGAAGGGCAGAGGGAGAGTAGACATGAGAGGCAGCCCCTGACAGATTAGAGGGCGGGTGGGAGAGGAGCAGATGCTCTTAAAAAGTGAAGATTTCAAGGGTTTTTAAAATGCACATAAAATGTGATTAACTAAATCCTGGCACTCAATACCCTCTCCTTAGGAAAAAGTGGTGACAGCAGAAGTGACCCCCCCCTTTCCCAATAGCGGCCCCCAGCACACAGAGCCCTCCTGGGGATGTGAAAGGTCTCACTGTGCCATCCCCCCTGGGTTTAACACCCCTCTGAAGTCCTGGGAGGGGCCTTGTGCTGCTGAAAGGGAAACATCCCAAGGAGGTCATCCCTGATCAATGCATTAGGGCTTGTGCCTCCTGCCCAGACACCCAGCAGCCACCTCAGGGTGGGCTCGGGAAACACTGCAGAGAGATGCTCCATGCTTTGAGCCTCTGCCCTCTGTCCTTTCCATGTAACCTCAGAGCTCCTTCTTTCACAATGGAGGGCTCCTTCTAGCCCCAAAGGGCAATCTTTATTTCTGCTTGATCCAATGCTTCACAGAACAGCAGGAAGAGGTGCTATCTGTGTCATGGCAGTGGTGGTGGCTGTGAGGTGACACTGTCCCTGACTCCTGTCTCTGGTGACAGCATGCCCAGCAGAGGCAGGATGGATGTCATGGCACGTCCCACCGCAGTTTTGGCTCCTGGCTTCCACAGACCAAGACTGTCCCATCCCTTAGACTGTGTGGAGCTGCTGCGCAAAGTCAAAGGATGGGGCCAACTGTCCTGGGGTGCAAGAGGAGGGAAGGAGCTGCCTTGTGGAGCAGAGAACCAAGGGATCATCCACCTTCCTCCTAAGGTTGGCTGATGCCTCCACATGGGGACCCGTGGTTCCCAAGCTTTTGTCCTCATGGACCACATGTGTCCACAACACAGGAATAATATTTAGCTCACAGCAGTACTGCAGCATTTCCTGTGCATGCAGCCAATGCACCTGGAGCCTTTCCCAGATATCTCTCCTCATTAATGCCCCCGTAGCAATTTTCTGAGGACCAGCATCCATCTCCAGCATTAAAAGCAGTTCCTTCCTCTTTGCTTTATGGATATTAAGCCATGCCAGCAGGCAAGAGGCATGACATGTCTACATAATATATTCATTATTGAAGTGGTTTTGTTCCTTTCCTTTCTCCTCCACCTCCAAGGCTACACCTTTCTTATTTCTCTGTAACATTTGAACCTGCATTCTGCACTCAGAAAGACAACTTGGAGCAGTTGGCATCACTTGGTAGATCAGCCTTACAAGTCTGTGCTTCCTCACCAGTGGCCACAGTCAGGCTCCAGCAGAGAGCCCCACTTAGCCCCATCTCCCAGGGAATGGCTGCTCCAGAGCTCTGCTCAGGGTAGCTGCTGCTGTGGCCAGGGCTGTGGAACGCTGTCAGTCCCACATCACTTGTGCTGATCAGTACACAGGACAGGCCAACTGCCTGAGCCCGCTGGCAGCTGTGCCTGAAACAGTGCCCAGGCAGGGCTCCAGCAAGGGTCAGTTTCTTCTGCAGTCATTCAGACGCTGGCTCCAGATCAGTGATGGCTAATGCTGTCCAGCCCTCTGATTCAGGGACCAGAACCCAGATGGAAGAGCGTTGCCTCCACCAGTTCCAGTCCTCCACTTGCTCGAGCCATGCTCCTGGCTCTGGGTTGGCAGACACCTTTGCAGCTCATTGATGATTTCTGTGGTACCATGCTGTTCCCAACGTACAGCACAGGTCAGATTTAGCAGCCAGCTTCTAGTGATCTCACTGTAGTATGGCCTGGGAAGAGAGGAAGGGAAGATCTCAGGACCTTGGCATGGGGCTGCTTTAGTTTTCCTTTCCTGTGTCTGTGCTGTATGAGAACTCAGCCTGCTCTGCACCCTCAGGACATCCCATCAGGGATGCCTGGCAGCAGTGCCCTTCATCCCACTGAGATGCACCCTGTTCCCGATGGCACAGTTTCTGCAGACCCACCTCCCTGCCCCGGTCACTAGTTCTGGTCAAGGAGTGGAGGACAGGAAGTTTTGGGGATCCCATCCCGTCACTTCCCTCAGTGCATTCATTGCCCTCCTCCTGACCTTGCTATCAGCAGTGTGACAGCTGTGATGGAAAAGTGAGGTAGTTATCTCTGTTATCCCCCTTGCTAATCCAAATCCAAGGAGTCCCTGCAGCTCATACACCTGCCCACCCAGCTGCCCTGGACCATTCCTTCACCTTTCAGCAGTGCCTTCACAGGGACAGCTGCCCACTGTGTGCTGGTGGGCTCTGTGCACACCATGTCTTCTGAAAGTTGTGCTTTCCTCTGTTCCTTAAAGGAACAGAAAGACAGGCTTGCCTGAATGGCTGTGCCCCTTGAAACACAGCCTGTCCCATGCCTGCGCCTCATCTCCACCCAGGCGTAACCAGGTTTCTCCACCCACATTTCTCCAGACCTCCCGTCTCCCTGCCATAAAACAGCAGTTAAAGAGTGCAGCTAAAAAACCTGATGGCATCTCTCTTTGTAGCCTGGCATAGCTGAGCCTGCCTCAAATCACCTTCCTCTCTCTTGCCCACAGCTGAAAGGATTGTCCCCACTTTGCACTGCCCACGGGGCCCTGCTGTGGCTCTCTGTTACCACTCCCAGGGAGCTCAGCGAGGGGAAGCAGCAGGACATTAGCAACATAAGGAGCTCAAGAGTAGCTTAAAAAATACTTGTGTTCTTTTAGTAAATATGAATTTGTCCCAGTGGTAATAAGGCTGGTTTTGTTCAGCAGGCTCTTAGCAGTGATTATTGTTGTTTTTCAATTTAGAAACCAGACGGTCTATTTATAATGCATAGTATGTGGACTGAGATTTTTTTCTTCTCTTTAACCCAGCCTTTAAAACGTGCTGTCATTTCCACTGCTACAATCCAAGGAAGCAGAGGGGTATCTGTCACCTGCAGAGCCCATGAGTGGAATGAGAAGTAAAACATAGCTAACAGAGCAAGGCTGTGGCAATGCTTTGGGGAACCGGTGACAGGTGCCAGGAGGGAAAGGTCTCGGATGTAGCTGGGATGTGCTTTTGGTGGGGTTGGAAGAGCTCTGGACACAGGTGCTGAGTATTCGGACTATCTTACGGCCACATTGCTGTCCATCTTTATCTCTCTTGCCCAGAGCAGGAGTGATCAAAGCTGACATCAGCACCATCCCCAGCGCTCGCAGCACAGAGACCGGGGGAAAAGCCAAGCTCCAGCCTTGGCCTGGCACTGGCTCCAAGTTGGCAGAGACCCCTGAAAAGTAGCCAATGCCTGTGGGTGCTGGGGTGATACTGAGAAGGATGGTGGTCCCAGGGGTGCATTAAGGGATCCAGCAGAGCACTGTCATGAGCTCTGGCCTGGGCTGACAAGCTCCTGCAGACATTATATGAGCACCTCTACGTGCTTTGGGAATTGGCCCAGCATTGGGCTGGCATGGCCCCTTCCAGGCTAACAGCTCGCCAGCCCGGCGTGCTACTCAGCTGCAGGGCTTGCTTGGGTTTGCCAGTGCCAGACATTAGGGGACATTGGACACTGTTGTAAGACAGTTTGTTGTGGCAGTGTTGAAGGTGTCTGTTGAATGCTCCCGTACAGGACGTGAGGGCTGCTTTGGTGCCCTGCTCTCTGTGCACAATCCAGCATCACTGAACGGCAGGAAATTTCACCCCTGCATGTGAATGACTGAGTCCCTCTTGGCCAACTGCAGCTCACCTGTTGAGCCAAGAAGCCTCTTGAGGCAGACTTTGCTGCAGACAGGTGTTCTGAAGGCCGGGTTACCTTGGGTTTGCAGCCAAGCTGGAGGCCACGGCTCTGCTGCCTCCACCATGCTGAGGCCGCTGTTTGTTCCCTTTCATACTGCAGCTTATCTGACAGTGTTCCTCTCTCCATTTCCCCACACTGCCCCTCTTACTGCCACCATTTAGTTATTTTCTTAATTAAATATAGATTATGGCTCTGGAAATGAGGGATAATTACTTATTCATAAGCTACTTAGATTTTAACGTGTGTGCAGAGTAGGGCTTATCACACGTCTGTGTCTGCATCATTACCATGGCAAGAGCCAAGGTGAGCTCCTGTGGCTGCCAGGGCTTCACCCAAACCTTGCTCCTCTTCTGTCCTCATGACCTCTGCACTCAGAGGAGCTCTCCTATCTCTTCCTTGCTATCCTTTTTCCAGTTGAGGCTTGCCAGCCTTTTCCCAAGGAAACCATTTCCACTGCCCTCTCCCAAGCTGTTCCAGTCCCTCCATTACGCCTCTGCTTTGCCTCCTCCCCAGGGTTGTTGGCAGCTCTCTCCCGATGCTTTCCCAGCCTTCCCACTGTGCCAGCAGCTGTTTCACCTGCCCTCCACAGGAGAATGGGGACTTATCAGGAAGCAGTTCTGCAGGAGGTACTTCTTTGCAGAGTTTTCTAGGAAATTCCTGCCAGCATGTGGGTAATTGTTGACCGAACTTCAGCCCTCCTAAGGGGCAGGAAGAGGAGGCAGAGGAAGGGGCTGTTGGCAAGCTGGTGGGAGAAGCAGAGGGAGGACAGTGTGGTGGGAAGGTGGATGCTGTTGTAGTTCCATAATGTTTGTCCAAAGCCTCGTGCTCCTGCAGTGTGCCCAAGCAGAAGGGTTGGGAGCTGCTCCTTCCACCCCAGGACAAGCAGCAGCTTCCCAAGACTGTTTCTCTACCTTAAAGAATGGAGAACTCAACCTCTGGGTAATAATAGTAACAATAATAATAATAGTAATAATAATAATAGCAATAATAGGAATAACAATAAAAGCATCTGACCTGGTTTATGCGCACCAGGGTGGGTTTCTTTCTCCATCTTACTCCAGTTTTGCTGTCCCCAAATAATGCCATTAATGCCTGGTGCTGCAGGGCTTCTCCTGGTCTGCTGGCGAGCCCTCAGGTGGGAACAGGGCAGCTCTTCACACGCTGACCTGAAAGAGGGACCATTAAATCCCAGTGCTCATCTCCCCTCCATCCTCCTGCTCCAGGGCTGTCCCCAGGGCTGCAGCAGGGTCCCAGCATCTCTCAGCAGGTATCCCTGCTCTCACCCGTGGGGACCCATTAGCATTTCCGTCTCGCTCCTTCTGTCTCCTCCTCTTGCTTCTGCTCCTTGCCTGGCTGAGATGGCAGCGTGGGGGTGTTTCTGGGTGAGGCAGGCTGTCACCTCCACCTGCCACTGTCCCCATGCCTCCCATGTGGTTCTTTCTGACTGTTTTCAGGACTAATGCAAAGCTCTGGCTTGATAGCCCTGAGGTCTAAAGACCTTTTGTCGACAGAGCAGATATAAGACAAGCTGCTGCCAGATTCCTCAGAGCAAAATGATCTTGATAAATTGGAGAAATGGCCTGAAATCAATACACTGAAATTCAATAAAGTCAAGTGCAAAGTGTTGCACTTAGGAAAGTGATACCAAAATCGCAGATACAAGATGAGGAAGGACTGGTAAGCCAGCAGGAGAGTGGCTCAAGCAGTGGAGTAGCCCTCAAACTGAGCATCAGACAATAACCTGGTGCTTGAGAAAAGGAGAGCAAAGGCTCATGTTGCCCACAGATGTATTAATAGCTTCAGATAGAAGGCAGAGAGGTAATTTATTTGGCTCTATTTAGTGCTAGTGATGCATCAGCTGGAGACACATATCTCCAGGCTTTGGCATCATAACTCTAAGAAAGATTCAGACAAATTGAGTGAGTTCACATAGTTTTGAAAACATGCCCCAGGGAAGATGGACTGAGAGAGCTGGCTTGTGCTCCAGGACTGAGACAACTGGAGGTAGGATGTGTAACATTCATCAGTGCAGAAAAAAAGCAGTTATAAAAATGATGCTGATCAATTGGTCAAGGGTTGGACAAGCTGTAACAGGCTTAAACTGCAGCCAAGAGGTCTTGGGTTAGATGCTCAGGAAAAACTTCCTAAGGACAAGGTTGGCTGAGAGCCTGTACAGGCTGTAAATGGGGTGTTGTAGGAGCCCTGTACCCAGGAGAGCTTCAACAACCAACTGAGGAAGCCTCTGCGTGGAGGTCACCTCCACAGCAGGGATGAAGTTTCACCCCAAGGAGGATCAGCCATGTCCTTGGGATTACCAGGTTGAGACAATTTGCTTTCTCTTGTCTCATATCCTTTTAGCAGCCATACCAGGGGCACCTAGATATATATACATATATATATGTATAATATATATATATACATTTATTCACTTCTCTGGTTGCCTTACACCACAAACTGGAAGAGCCAATAAAAGAAACCAGAGACTGAGATGGTCAAGCCACATGCCACTAAGGATGCTTCACTGTCCGGACCAGCCCCACTGATTTGGTGTTTGGCAATTTGGTGGCTTGCTGCCACCCTCCTCCAGATCAATCCCTCTCAGTTGCATTTTCTGAACATAGCTAATGTTTCCTGTGTGATTACATTGATTTTTTTAATGTGCTCTGAGAGACGAGGGGAATTCTTAGCCCGAACATGTGAGGGAGGAGGGGGCGTGACGCTGACGCTGTGCTGAAGGGGAGAGCAGCGGGGGCTGCTCCGAGGATGTGCAAGGGGGAATCTGCTCAAAAAGCCCATATTACACGGGGGTGTTGCCAAGCTGCAGTGACAAGGGGCAAGGGCACGGAAATGTTTGCACTGCTGCTCCTTTATTCCCTGCCCAAACCGCTCAGCCAGCCCCTGCTTTCTACCTGCCGGCCCTGGTTGTCTGCAGCCCTGGCAGCCTTGTTGCCATTACCGAGCTCAGCAGGGAACAGGGTTTTATTTATTTACCAAGTCACAGTGGGAAGAGGGATTTCAGGGCAGCCTGAGCTTCCCAGAGCTGTGAGTAGTGGATAAAACCTCCTCCAGCTTTGTACAGGAAGGCTCCTGCAAGGAAGAAACCTCAGCCTGTGCACAGCCAGAGCTGTGTCCCTCCTGCTCCTTGCTCACTTGTGCTACCAAGCAGCTCTGTCATGAGCATGTAGAAATGTGAGAGGCACCTGTAAGCTTCCCAGGCTGCTCTGTGCTTCCTGAACAGCCCAACTGTTACAGCCAGCACCTGCACAACAAGCCCTGGGAGATGCTGCAAGCAGGCAGCTTTCGGTAGGGAGCACTCAAGGCTGTCAAAACCACGAGGATTTGGGTGGCAACACCAGCAGTGAGCTTCAGGATCCTTTTACTCCTGATAAAAACTACCTGGGTGGTGCTGGGCCTCCAGACCTAATGATGGAAGAGAAGGATTCCAGGCTTTCAGCCATCTGGGGGTGTTTGTTGCCTTCTGGGTTCACTGTCCACAGCTGGCAAGGCCAGGGCTGCAGCAGCTCCTCGTGCCTCGTGCCACAGCACAGGTGGTGGCATTTCCCAGCCACATCTGGGATGCTGCAAATGTGCACGTTTGTCAGAGCAGCGATGAGCAGGGCAGGTCCCACGGTGGCTGTGTAAGTGGCAGAAGGGCAGTTTGTATTCCCGCTGCCAGCAGCCCCCTCGGGCTCAGCAAATCCCGCAGCAGTAAGTCCCTGCTGTGGCACACGCTGCTGTAAAGTGCTGCTGTAAGAGGAGGACAAGCCTTGCCCGTGCCCCTGTCAGGGAGCAGGCAGCTCCTGGGCTAGAGCTGGGGGCAGCCACAAGGTGGATGCTCAGCAAGAACTGGGGTGCAAACGCTGCCCAAAATGCTGATGGAAAGGCCAAATCCCCTCTGCCACCTCCTCTTACCCAACACCAGAGCTGGGTTGGCAGCCCAGGTCTCCATCTGAGTGTCAGCAGCATTTGTTCAGGTGAACCATTGCAAACTCATCACCTGCTCATCCCAAGCTTTCCCCTTTTAAAAGGGATGTCTTTCACCTTTTTTCCTCGGAATCTTGTTTTCCATCACATGTTAAATTACGTGCTCTCCAAGGATCGTTCTTGCCTGAGCAGTTCAGAGGAGGCCACACAGCACTGACTCAGCATTGCCGAGATGAGAACGCTGTGACAATCGCTGCTGGAAATCAGCCTTGTCGCGCACAGGTGTTATGAAGCAGCCACAGATGTTATACAATTTTTTCAATTAAAACCCCATAAATTAAAAAAAATAATGAGGCAGGCTCTGTGCTCAGCACAGACAAAGGAACAAGCTGTCAGTGGCATTGTACTGAGCACACTCGCCACTCTGGGCAAAGAATGCTCAGCTGGTCACACAGTGCAGTGGCCAAACACCTGTGGGGACTTCGTGTTACACAAGTGGTGCGAGGAACATTTGATTTCTCCACTGGCAAAGGCTGCCCGGCCCCGCTGCTCTCCCCTCTCCCTGGCTGGATTTGTGGAGAGGTAGGACCAGTCCTGGAGCTGCAGCCTTTGGTGACCACTCCTAGCATTGAGGGGATATTGCAGGAATTGGGAATTAGCCCTTTAAGTAGGCTGAGAGCCCATTGGTACAACAAAAGTTTTGTCTTCAGGGTTTGAGAGCCATGGTGAATGGAGGTGGCTCTCCCTTTTGTGTTGTGTGTGTGCCCTAAATGCAATTATTTGGCTCCTACCATGTCTGATATTATTATTGTTCTTGCTATCTTTGGTACTTTTAATGGCCCCATCACCATAGTAACTGAGCATCTCAAAACCCTGTGAGGAGGGAATAATATTATTCCCCTTGTAGAGTTGAGGGAAGAGAACAGCAAGGCTCAGAGCTGCAGACACAGGAGGACTTGAGTCCATCCATGGCCAGGGACTGGAGTGTCATACTCCTGCTACTTCCAGTTTTAAGCAGTCACACTAACTTTCCCATGTCAGCCACGGGCCACATTTCCATCCCTCTTCTCTTCCTCCTTCCTTGAGTTAGTCCAATACCAGCCTCCCACCTGGAGCTGCTCCCTCCTGCTGCCCCTTTGCCCTGTGCACCAGCAGCTGATGGGCACTGCCCAAGGCAAGGGAAGTGTTGGTTTGCTCTGCTGAAGACTTTTCCTTTGCACAGACTATTTGAATGCGTCTCAGGCCAACCCCCTGTTCAAATGCATCTTTAAATATTGAATGAAAAACAGAGTAACGTCAGAGCCAGGCATGTCAGATTTTCTTCATCCCTGACCTATTCCAGACTAATTTCCACCCTGGGGGTTTAGCTGTTTTTCTTGAGAGACAGCGGATAGAGAGTCAGAAAGAGGGATTTGAAACCAAGTCCTCAGCAGCACAAACTGAAGATTCCACGGGTAAGGGTAGACCAATGTGATGGCCAAAAGATTGACCTGGATTTCCACCTAGCTGCCTCTGGCTGTTCTCCCCTTCCCTGGGCACCTTCTCTGAGTGTGATGACACTGCTCCCTCCCTGGCTTCCTCCGCCAGTGTGATGGCTTGTGGTGCTGCCATCACACTCCTCAACACGTTTTCTCTTTACTGCCTTCCCTGCCTCAGGTTGTTCTGGAATAAAACAATCTTCAATTATTTCTCTCCTTTTTTTTCGCCCCCTTTTGTGCAATATATCATTTTTTAATTAAAAAAATGCCTTGTGGAAGTGAAACGGGCTATTAAATGTTTTGGTCCATAATTAACATCAAACCCTTGACTTAAAATCTTTATGGGTTGAGTGATCTTCATTAGCTGTCACATGGATAACACCACACAACTCTTGGTGGCCCAGGGGCTTTAAATCACCCGTATTCCCTGCAAAGGGGAAGAAACTCCAGAAAATCCTCACCAGGGACTCTGCTCCTCTCCCAGCACTGTGAGCCACCCTGGAGCAAGCGACTGCACCCTGCAGTTCCTCCTGGCCAAGGATATCAAAGCAGAGTCCCACCGCTTTGCCCAGGGGAAGGCAGGATGCGATCCTGGAGGGAAGTTACCTCCCTGCACCAGTCGCTGCCTGGCAAACACAGCAGCGGCGGTGCAGATAACAGCGCGCTCGCTCCCCCGGGATGGCCGCGGCGGTGGCGATCCCCATCGCCGTGACAGGCGGCTCAGGGGGAGCATGAGTTACTGGGGACTTGCAGCACGTTTCTCACTCTCCTTCCCAGCTCCCAGGGGAAGGGTGTCAGCTGGCAGGCTGCCTTGCAGCTTCATGCTCGTGTTGCGGGTTGGAGACCAACGCTGTCACCGAGGAGGGGACAGTGGGGTCCTGTGTGTTGTCCCTGCAGCACAAGCTCAGCAGGCACCACATTTCAGCGTGTGCTGGAGGTGTCTCCAAATCGCTGCCCAGGGCAGGCTGCTTCCCAGCTCCAGCCCAGGTGTGGGGCACACAGCTTCACCAGGCCATCGGTCATCGTTACTGATACACGTGCCGGGCACACGCTCGCTGCCTTCTCCAGAGGACTCAGGGGTTGAGGAGTTTTGAATGTCCTGATGATTCTCAGCATTTGCTGTAATAAATTAATAGCATTTTATAGCCTGGATCACCATCCAGCATTGGCTCTCAGCAGAAATGACACATCTGTTGGGGCTGCTGGCAAATAGCAGGCATGTTTCTGTCCACACTCTAAGGGTGGAAATACCATTGGAGTTGAAGAAATGGTCTTTGATCCTGCTGGATTTTATGGATGACCAGCTCTTGTTTGAGATGATGAATGCAGCTGCCACCTTGCCAATTTATGGTATTATTCTTTCTGGGCATCTCCACTGGCACATTCGTTATGGCTATTGGACACCAAGTGACAGCTTCCATATTCTTGGCTTTCTGAATGAAGCTGGAGTTAGGAGATACTGGTGTTCTCATTAGGTCTCTGCTGTGTGCTGAGCTATTAGCCTGCTCTTGCTAAGCAGCTCTGGACTGTCTTTCAGGCTTTGCTTGTACATGGAATGAGCTGTCAGCTCAAAAACTCTTGGCCATATTTCATAGTCTGGCTGTCACTCAGGCACCTCATCACAGTGACGACATCAGAAGCAGGCACTCTCCAAGGTATGAGAAGATGGTCAACTCAACTTTCAGCACTTTTATGTTTTTCTTGAGCCTAAAATGAATTTTTCCTTGAAGGACCTGCGACAAGATCCAAATGCGGTCCCTGGTGCTACATTGGCATGGCAGCTTGGCCATCCTCCATAATCCATCTTCTTCCAGCTCTTGAGTGAGGAGGAGAACCTGAGAAAAAGGCCAGGCTGTGGAGGAGACACTCATCTCCCAAAAAAGACCTGCTTGGGACAGCACTGCCCCATGAACATGAACAAGCAAGGGGTGCTGCCATAGTGTCCAGAAGTCAGACTGTGCCACAGGCACAACCAAGGATTCACAACGTGGGAAAAGGAAGGCAGAAGCAGGCTTGGCTCCATGGGCTGTGTTAAAATGATTCCAAGTGCCAGCCTGCTCCCGTTATAGTGTGGAAAAGAACTGGCACCATGTTCCCCATGGCAGGGCTTGCCTGTACCAGAGCATCCTGGGGGAAACTGGAGAGATATTTTAATAATCTAAGTATTAGCTGCATCCCCAGTCCCCTCCTTGAGACTGATGCTGGGCAGTGAGGCTGAAAATTAATTGCTTACAGGGTTGTAATTTTTTTCATTATTTCTTCCTTTTTCTTCTTTTTATTTGATTCTCATCTCAACTGTATTAAACTTTAAATCAACAGAATATGGGATATACAGCAGGGATTCTGCCAGCTCTCTTCTGTTCTCCTCCACTTCAGTCCCAGCCCTGTGGGTAAGCAACAACATTTGCTGCACACAGCCAAGAGCCTGTGGAGAAAACAAAGCTGGGAAGAGTCCATTTTCTGCTGCTTTGTTTCCAATCCTGCCCAGGAATGGAATAAACTCAAACAGGCACTGTTTCAATCAAGTTAGCTTCTGCTGAGTCAGCTCCATTTAAAACTTGGCCTTTCCAAAAACCCGCAACTCTCAGAAACCCCGGCCAAGATTCTATGGGTAAATATAAAATGAATTAGAAGGCAGGTTTTTAAAAGAAAGGATTGCTCTTGGAACCCAGGGATAATAATAATTCCTCAGGAGGGCACAGAATCTCTTAATCTGAAGCCCAAAGTGCACGCTCAGCAGCACAGTGGAGGTGCTACTGAGTGGACATGGATGGAGCTGCTCTTGCACACTTTGGTGGATCCCCCATCCTGGCCACGGGCACAGCAGCTGCTGCCTGGTGTGGGCACAGCTGGGTTGGAAGGGGCCCTGTTTTTGTTTTCTTTTTGCCTCTCTTGTAGCAACAATCCTCTGAGCTGGCTGAAAAACATCTCCAGGCAAGTCTGCACTCAGAACTGCTGATTCAACCCCACCCGATTGCCTGGAGGGGAGAGATTGGTTTCGTTGTTTTCAGCAAGGACATTATCAAACAGGTTTCATTTGGATGGTGTCATTTCATCTTGACTGTGTGGTGTGGCTGGGATGCTCCGTTTCGTTTGTGTTACAATCGAGTGACTGAAAGAGATGAGAGGAAAAGGAAAATCAATTTTGAAGCATTTATTTACTGCAAGAAAAATAACCCAAAACGTTGACTTGTGCCCCCAAGATCAAGTTCTGCTATCTTGAATCTTCTCACAAGCCAAAATGTCTCGGATTAGTCCAGCCAGCTGAAGCGACTGCTGCAGGATGATCTCACTTTGGACAATCCAGGAGCTCCAGACACCGTGTTGAAGGCACCACAGAGGCATGGAGAGGGTGCAGCCCTGCCCCAGGATGTTTGCTAATGTGTCCCCAAGCAGCATTTGTGTTCGTAGTGACAGAGCCCCTCCACCTCCCAAGTAACCACTGCCTTGCTCCATGAGCCTTTTTTGTCCCTAAGTCTAACCTGATTTCTCTTGCTGTAATTTAAGCTGATTATTTCTTGTCCTGTCCACCATGGACATAAAGAACAGATTATTCTCTTCCCCTTAGCAGCAGCCTTTTAAGCACTTGAAAACTGTTATCACATCTCTTCTTCCATCATCTCTTTTAGGCTAAATAACCCAGTTCTTTCAATCTTTCTTTGTAGGTCGTGTCTCATAGACCTCTGATCATCCTGTTTTCTCTGTGCTGCCTACAGCAGCGCCACCTCCTTTCTGATATGAGCTGCCAATACCAGAATCTACTCCAGTGTAGACCTCACCAGCCCTGAACAGATAAGAAAGATGATTTTATGAGACTCCTAGGCCACACTGCAGCTCATATATCCCAGGGCTCTGTCTCCCTCTTGATGCGACACGGATACTTCATGTTCAGCTTCTGACCCGCTATAATTCGTAGACCTTTTTCTGGGGAACTATTGCTTGTGGGCTTGGTGTTTCCCATGAGGTTTTGAGGTGAATAGCAAAAGGCAGGAATGAAGCATCTTAAACTGAACATTGTGTTCTCTTGTGTTTGTCAGTCTCTTCCAGGTCCTGGTGTGTTCATGCATTCAAAGCACACTTTTGGTCACACTTTTGACTAGGCTGTGTGATACCTGGGTTAGATGTTATTCTGTCCGTGCTGAAGGAGCTTTATGGATGATCCTTTCAGTTGCTGACTCCCATTGCTTCATAGTTTCTAGTGTTTTATCTCTTTTGTGCACGTCCTTTTACTGCCTAAGACATGCTTGTGTTTAGCACTGGTTAATCAGCATTTTATGCAAAAAATATGAGATTTTCAATTTTCTGCAGCCAACAGAGCATTGAAAAGCCTATCTCCACCCCTCAGGAGCTGTTTTTAGAGGGAGCTGAGCCTTTTTCCATGACTTGACTTTTTCCCTTAGAAACTGGAGGTTTCTGTTCAGGATTCCGTAGTGGAAAGCTGAGGGCTGGTCCCTGGGGCTCAAACCTAAAGGGACTCAGTGCAAGGACTCCAGACGATCCCAGGGGAAGCACTTGCACCACCCAGCCATGGAGTCAGTCTCCAATGAATATTTAAATCATTTATGCAATGTGGAAAAGCCCGTCCCCCAGAGATGGGGCAGCACTGATGTCGCTGCTCAGTGAGGCAAGGAGCGAAGGAGAGGAAGAAACCCCCCGTGCTGCAGGTGAGCCTCTGAGCCTGGGCCAGAGCCAGCCTGTCAGCAGACCTGCCTGATGGCCTGTCCTCCTCCCCGGGGGCTGTCCCAGCACCAGCTTTGTGCTCCTGCAGGCAGCAGCGCTGGAAATCCCAGTCATGCGCAAGGTCTCGAGGGGCGGGAGATGCAGGTCACTGCTGGGACAGGCGCTCCGGGCAGGGGAGCGCGTGCCAAGGTACTTGGGTTGTGATAGTAATTAATGTGGACATTGCTGGTAATGGCAGAGCTGGTGCCTCAAGTAAATGCACAGAGGCAGGAAATGAACCCCATCCATTTTTAAGGTGTCAGCTGTTTCACGGGGCAGCTGCAGAGACAGGAAAAGACCGGACCTTGTTTGTTAGGCAGGTCCTGCCCACAGCTGGCAGCTGGATGCAAACACACTCCTCCCGTGCCGTGGGGTGGATCTGCCTCGCTGCCTGCAGGGAGAGGGCCCTGGGAAGCTGGAAATGGTCCTAGTTCAGTGAGTGTGTTGGCAAGACTGTGGGTGACAGTGGGATATTCAAGCATTCAACCAAAGGGTGTGATTGCAGGGTGATGGTTTAGATGAGGGTCTCTGTGTTGCTGTCTGCAGCCATTCAGTCCGTGCTTCCAATGGGTCCCAATTCAGCAAAGCACGTTTCACTGCAGGTGAGGGCATTTCCACACCAAACCCTTCTCTTACAGTGGAAGAATCCCTTTTTGTCTGGGACCTGAGTGGTATTTCTAACATTTGGGAAACCACCCTGTTCCCACTGAAAACTAGGTGTCTCTTGTCCCCAGTTCCGCAGAATCAGGACAGAGATTGTCGCAGAGTGGGTGTTTTTATGGACTGGCTTGTCTCTCCCTTCTCAGTTCTAATTAAGTTGTATATTTTGGAAGTAAAAATGTCCTTTTTGATTATATCGGTCAGGAAAGCTCTCCAGCATCTCCAAGTAAAGAGCAGGGAAGAGGCAAGTGATCAAAGGCAAGCTGTAATGAGCTATCAGAGGCAAGCCCAAGGTCAGTGGGGGCAAAAGGGCCATTGCCACGCTGGCTTGTGATGCTCAGCTGGTTCCCGGCTCCTGCACACTCCTGTCTCCATCATTGTAGCTGAGGATTTGGGTCTGCACTCCCTAAACACACTCTGGTGGGGAGAGATAATCCCTGCCACGTGGGCAGCATGCTTTAAATACACACCGTGGAGAGGAGGGATGCTCACCTCACTTCAGGGAGGGGACAGACACATGCCCAGACCAACGCCCTCCTCCCCACAGGGGTAAGAGCATTGGGTTGCTCTGGAAGAGCTGGAAGTGCTGCAGGAGTCGTCTGTTTGGAGAGGCACTGTCTTGGCAGCAGGCAGAGATCTGGGGCACTGATGAGAGGAAATCTAGGGCATCAAAGAGCAGAGATCGGGATAATCAAGGAGAAGAGATCTAGGGCATGGAGGAGCAGAGATGTAGGTAATCAAGGAGCAGAGATCTAGGGCATCAAAGAACAGAGATGTGGATAATCAAGGAGCAGCGATCTAGGGCATGGAGGAGAAGAGGCCTAGGTAACCAAGGAGTAACGATCTAAGGCATCAAGTGGGGTTGCTGTAGGACATCAAGGAGATGGGATCTGAGGCACTGAGGAGGATTGTGCAGGAAGGTGGAGACAGGAGTAATGTCCAGCCCTGACCAGCATTTCATAGTCCAGGGTGGAGGGGAACTAACTTCTACAAGAAACACTGTGCAGCACAGTAAGCTCCCACGGTTGTTCAGGACAGCTGAGCCTCGACCGGCAGCCCCAGGCTCCTCCAGGGAGGAACCATGGAGTTGCTTCAGCCAGCAGGAGGGAACCTGCCTCCCCATCAGCAGGCAGCAGCAAACACCATCTGTCTGAAAAATAGAGCCATGTTAACAGTTATTGATCTATAACTTTTAACCAATTTCTTTTTTACAATATTGGATTGCGTGCTAATATTAGCTTTTTATGGTTGACACTAGGCAAACTTCATTCCATCAGCGAAAAACAGCTCCTGTGGGCCAATCTGCACCTCCCATTGAGCTGAATGATAGAGGACTGGAACAATATTTTTTGACAGATCAGTTCCTGTTCAGGGTAGCAGTGGCCGTTATGCAAATCGAGCTATAAGAAGTTTAAAAGTCTGGAACCATTATATTTCTTTATTTCATTAACATCAATGCAAGCAGGCAAGTTAATACAACAGAGTGATCCCATTCTGGGGTTTGCACAAAATGGTCCCCCTGTCGTTTAACAGGACTGGTGATTTCCCCTACAGGTGCTCCCAGCAGCTGTACTGGGGCACTGAGGCATTTTTTGCATCATGCCGCTGGGAGAAGGGTGGGTGACAAATGTCTTTGCGCAGATTAGTGCACAGGAATCCTCTGCCTGAGCTGGCAGATGGCTGGGAGGGCCCTGCTCCTGGCAGCAGGCAGACATCCAGGAGGATGGGGGACAAGTAGGGGGTCCATTACAAGGGCCTGATTTCCCACTGGTCCTTGGGGATCTGCTCCCCCACCTCAGAGGACCTGCACAAAATCTCTTACGTGGTTCCCCCACCCCTAATTCTCTGCACTGGCCAGGAGAAGCTGCTTGGGCAGAACTGCCCTGGAGTCACAAAGTGCACAGAGGCATAAGCATGTAGGATTCAGGTTTGCAGGGCAAGGCAGCACGAGAGCACGGTGTCAAGCCCATTTCCTCCAGCTCTGGTGCTGGACACATTTTCCCAGCACAACAGCAATCTGAGGAGCTAAGCACTGATATAATGCAGGCATGATGCTGTAAAGAGCAGAGATTTGTGCTCCAGCACATGCCCTGACACCCAGGTGGTGGCCACCCTCCTCCTCCTCCATCACATCAGCATCATATCAGCAACACCACAAACACAGGCCTTCACAGCCACCTCTGTCCTCCCATGTACCCCTCACCCACCAAGGCCCAGGGCATTCACTAAAACAGCTTTGCAGAAGGACACACATCCCACTCTGTGGCTCCCTTCAGCTGAGGGTATCGGCGCCTCTTTACAAATAGAAAATTAATACACAGTGCTATCACACCAGCAAGGAAATAATTGGGTCCTGGGGCTCAGCCTCTGCATCAGTGTCTTAAGGAAGGGAGTGAATGATGGCTGGTGACCCAAAAAAGCCAGCAACCCTGTGAGAAGCTGATTCTTTCCCACACCCTCTTCCCATCCGCTCCACCACAAGAGACACAGCCATGTGCACACTCACACTCACCTATTTGCATCAATCTGGAAAATAAAGATCACAGCGTGCCACACTAATGGATCCCAGCACTACAATAGCTCCATTATAACTGGCAATGTCTTGGAGAATTACTGCTAAAGACTCTACCTTTTAGTGTTGAAACTTTTAATTGATTTTAAAATACACAATCAATCACAGTTAATCAAGGAATCATGAAGAAGCTATAGTACACAAATACACAAAGACAGCATATAAACTACAATTAATGACCACTTAAACAATGGTGGGAATGAAAATAGGATTATTTATTACTGTTTATGGACAGTAATGGATAAAGTAATGGAACAGTAGCACAGTGGTGTGTTAGAAGCCAAAGGTGGCCATCAGTGACTTTTCAGTGAATGGGTCAATGGCACAATTTAGAGCAATTTTTTCCAAGGAAGGAGATGCTTTGCCCCCTCCTCTAAACACTACCACGGCCCTACAGCTGCTGGTGGAGGTGATCCATCCTGAAGGAAGGATGTAGAAAGTAATTCCTGGATTCTCACCACCAACCCTGCCTCTGTCCTAGGGCCAGTCAAACCTGTCAGGTACGGCTTTGCTCCATGGCAGGGGGACCTGTAGCCCCCCAACAAAACCACCTCTGGCCTGCCTTTAGCCAAATGCCCATCTGTAACCTGCCATGGAGCTGTCCAGTGCAGCTCTGGCCTCAGCATTAGGGGGAGTAGTTAAAAAACCAGCCGGGTGCCCTGTTCCATCCTTGGAGAGCCAGTTCTTTGTGTCTCAGGGTGACAAGCAGCCTGATGGGCCAGGGAAGGGCAAGCAAAGCAAGGGCTGGGGTTATTTAAGCCTGAGCCAAGGACAGTGAGCTTGGGCAGGGCAAAGGAGGTAAATTCCATGGAGGTATCTTGAGCCCCCTGAGGTCTGTCCTTGTCCACAGCTCAAGGTGGTCTGTCCAGGATTTAGTACAAAAGACTATTTTGTCTAAGCTGGCTTTATTCACACCCACGTAGCAAGAGCCTTGCTAGCCCAGAGCCAGGCACTGCCGAGGCACACACTGACACAATCCCACCTGGGCTGCCTGCAGACCCAGTCTGCGTTTTGCTGTGCTGGATCAAGACCTTCCTGTGCCTCCAAGCAGTGCCTGCTGTCCCCAGGGGCAGTCAGAGGCACAGGGCAGTGGCATGCAGACAGGGAGCAGTGGCAGAGCCCCATAATACAACCCTCACCTTCCCGCTGTGCAGTTTGCAGCTTTGCAGCCAGAGCTATTTAGTTCTCTAAATTAATAAGCAGCACTCAGATCCCCACTCCTCCCTGCCACGTGGTGCAAGGGATAGACAGTGATGAAACAACTGCTGGTAAGGAGAAGGGGAGAGTCCAGAGTAAAGTTTGTCCTGTTGCACCATTCCCTTGAAGGCCAGTGCCACCTAACTCCAAAGACACCACCAGCACAATCCACGTGCTGGTGTCCCTGTAGAAAGGTGGGGACTGTGTGAATCCTTCTTTCCATCCTGGGGAAGGAGCACGTTTGAGGGATATGCTTGTGGGGATATGCTTGTGCTCAGACCTTTCTGTAGTGAGGTGGAGGCCTCATGCTTGACTGAGGGCTGCTTTTAGCACTGGACTTAAACTGCTATTAGTCACCTCAAATCTCTGAAAAGGAGCTGACACCAGGTCAGCCCCCATAACTGCATCTTCCCTGGGGCTGTGGTGGGGGCTGAGGATGCTGCAGCCCCTCTCTTCCAGCCCTGCTTGCCAGCAGCCTCCCTTCCCACAGTGCTTGTGCTCACTCGCATGGATCAATGTCTT
Organism: Corvus kubaryi; assembly: GCF_017639235.1. Classification (NCBI taxonomy): domain Eukaryota; kingdom Metazoa; phylum Chordata; class Aves; order Passeriformes; family Corvidae; genus Corvus; species Corvus kubaryi. Next base: position 4,262,654 of record NW_024581129.1, read on the forward strand.
CCTCTCCTCCACCGTCTCTTTTATTGCCTTGCAAGTTGGCCCCAGGATGTTTTATCACACCACAGTACATAATACAAATGAAAAACAAAGGGGAAAAGTTTGAATCATTTTTTTAATATATTCATCCCTGTGCTGGGGAACAATGATCCATCTGATTAAATCCGCATGCTAGAGTTTATTAAACCAGGTTGGCCTCTCGCCTTCTCTCTCCTTTAGGCAGGGACAGGCTCATTAAAATGAACATGCTCTGCTCTCTCCCCAGTGCAATCCTGCTTCACACGGTCCCTGTGCTGCTGCTATCTCAGAGACATCGCCAGGAGCTGATGAATAGGGCTCTGCAGCTCAGTTTTCCCTGGCAGCAGCACAGCAGCTGAGCCATGGCGTGGCTTTTTGGCAAAGGGCAGGAGATGCCTTCAGCCTCAGGCTGCTGGGAACACACACCCAAGAAAAGGCCCTTGAAAATTGGAGGGAGGTGTGAGGCCAGGGACTGACCACCTCACTCTAGCCCTGCTCCAGCACCTGATAGGTCATTTAGCTCCTCCTGGGCTCTGTTTCCCATCTCTGAAATGGGTTTCATGGGCACTGCTTCCCCTTTAGGATAATTAATGGCTATAAAGCACTTTGGATCCTGCACTAAGAATAAATCCATCAACAATGACAAGGTGACAAGTGGGCATCTAAGACACTCTCTCCCTGGGACCGTGTCCCTGTGTAGGCTCCTAAGTCTGGCAGCAGCTGCTGTCCCTGCAGCTCCAGCTCTCCTTGGGCTCCCTCAGGAGGGTCCCCAGCCCACCCAGTCACCCTCACCAGGAGGCATTTCCAGCAGGCTGGTATTTGCTGCAGCTCCTCTTCTTCCTCGGGAGCCCTTCTGAGGCGACCTGAGTCTGTTCCACCCTGGCAATAACAGTGGCTTAGGCCCTGTAATCCCTCCTTTACTTGACTTTGGGTTATTTTGAGCAGGAGATTAAAGGAGATTATCTGCATCACCTGAGATGCTGCACTTTCCATCTCTATCCCCTTTCCTCCATCCCCAGGGGCTCACCCAGGCCCAGGCAAATAAACCCCTCCCTCCTTCCCATATCCTCTGCCACATTCTTGTCTCAGGACAGCTCGGGACAGTCCACAGGGTGCTGCCATGTGGTGGTCCATTATCAGCCTTGCTTCCTAGATCCAGCTTCTCACCTGGCTAGCCATGTGTCCTGCCTCCTGAGCCAAGTCCGGAGATGGTCCACAGGAGGGGAAGATAAAGGAGGGCACCCTAGCACACTGTAGCACTAATTGGGATTAGTTCTGTAGGCTTCTCGGGGAGGAGGTGGTAGCAGGGAGGATAAAGAAAGCTCTCCTTTGGGCACTAGGAGCTTGGCAGAGTGTGCTGGGTTCAACAGCAGGCACTTGTGGCCACAGCCAGAGGATGGTGGATTGTCTGTTTGAGACATCCCACGCTATATTTAAAAAAAAAAAAAAAAAAAAAAAAAATAATCCAAATAACAGGAAAAGCACTGAATAATGCCTGTTTCTTGTCCAAAGAGGAATCCCCATCACCTGGCAGCATCCAGCCATGGGCAGGGAGCTCCTTTCCATGTTCTGGAGACCATGTGCTGCTCTCCAGCTCACTTCAGCTTGGATTTAGCAAAGCACTTGGTGCTGGTTTGGATCCCTCCCGAACCCTTGCTGAAATCAGCAGCTTTATTAAATGAAGGTCTAAAGAGGCAGAGCTACAAGCAGTGACCAGAAATGTTAATTTACCTTCCTTTATGACTGAGAGATGCTCAAACATCCCCGTGGTGGGGGGAGCAGGTACTAAGACACAATTGTTCCCTTGGGAAGCAAACTCCCACACGTGATGTCTCACCAGCATGTGTGACCTGTGCACACATTCACGGCAAGCTCACACCTTCACGGGCTGTTTTTCCTCATTTCAGACTCCACCAGCCTAGAATCCATCTGCCACCCTGAAAATTAATAGCAATCATTAAACAAAAAAGAGCTGGCAAAAAGAAGCCTGAGGTGAAAAGCAGCTATTTCTGCCAGAAAAAAAATTAAAACTATTTAGACATACAGAAAGTCATTTATTACTGTGAAGTCCTCCCTCCACCTGGGGTTTAAATCTCATTACAGTTTGTCCAAAACAGATGTTACCCTTTTAGCAGTAGATTATTAACAATAAACTCCAATCCTCCAAAGAGGGTAGGTGTTTTGGGTTCACTTGCTTTTTCGGCTTGGGTAACCTCCGCAGGAAACGTTTATGAAAAGGACGGGCAATCCAAACACTGGCACAGCTCCCTGCTTCAGTTGTCTTGGGCTCCAAAGTTTCTTTCCACTTTCCAAATATTCTGGACAAGCAGGGAAACACAGAGACTCAGAGATGGACCACAGACCTTGCTGAGGAGCAGACAGGATGCTGAGGAAGGGCTTTATATGCTGCAAGCCCACGCTAACCTTCCAGCAGCTCCTACCGCGGCTTTTCCACCATCGGTTTGGCACTGACCATGCACCCAGACAAAAACAGGTTCTCTTGGAGTCCAGCATGTGCACAACCCATTTTTTTTCCAAGTTTCTCTGCATCTGGCCACACACTTTTGGGTAGAAGGCTGTTTGGTTGAGCTTTAGGCTTGCTGGCACCGTAAAGGAGACCCAGTGGTCCCTCATACCTGTAGCTGAGTATCCTCTGTGGGCAAAGATGGGCTTTGCTTGTTCCTACCAGTGCATGGGCATACTCCAGTGGGAAATCAGCTAGCCTTGAGAGAAACACTCTCTGGCACCATATTTAACCAGCCAAGCCCACAGTGGAGTATCTTTGTTCTGTTTAGATTTAGCATAATAAAAGATACCTGCTCAGGAATCTAGGAGCCTTTTAATCATGCTGTAAACATAATCAAATGAGACATTAATATCAGCTCCAAACACATATGGCCATCTGGCTGCCCAGCCATCTCCCTGACCACCTCAGGTAGCAGGAAGCACATTCCCAGTGTTCTCCAGAGACGCTGCTAAATAGATGTTCTCACAATGCCTCTCCGCATGCCTGGAAAGGCAGTGAGAACCAGCTATTTTGGGACTGTTGATGGTGAAGCCAGTACCAGCATCTCAGGGCTGCCTCAGAATACACTTTTTGCTATCAGTACAATTTTTCCTGCACCCCAAGGGAAGCATCAGGAGCTCTCCTGGGCCACGTATGTCTGTGAGTACTTACTGTTGGAAGAGAATCTCCCTCAGCACAGCACAGCACATCTCAGGCCTTCAGGCTTTACAGCTTATACCCAATTCCTCCATGGAGCCCTGAGGGCCCCAAGGGGAGCCCCAAGAACGCAGTGTACTCACCTCTCTGCAGGTGCAGGGTATTCTTGGGATGAATCTGTTGCACATCCATTCATGTTGTGTCAAGGGTATGATGGAATAACTGCAGAGGCTCCACTGGTGGGAAGAAAAAACTGTAATTCATGGCTGAAATTAAGCCATTAAAGAGCAGCTGAAGTGAATAAACACACACAACGATCTTGTGGACTCTAGAAGGTACAGTCACTGCTGTCTCACATCCCTGTGCCTCCTCATGTGCTAATCTGCACCAACCCTTCATCCTCTCCCCTCCATCCCAGACCCAGCTGGAGCACAGACCTGCAACATCCAGGCCACCACCACCAGGCTGAGACCAGTGACCCAACCCCCAAATATCCAAATAAATGGGTGTTTGTTTGTAGCCTGGGTATCTGACCCACGAGGAGTGTCCTACTAAAAAGAAATTGTGGGTGCGAATTTCCACTGCTGAAACAACAGACCCACAGCCTGGGAAAGTGTTTTTTCTTTAGAAACACAGCATCTGTTTGGGTTAAGAGGGTTGGAAATCTTGATGAGGACCTGAGCTGACCTAGGGAAGGGTCTCCTCCAAGAGTGGGCAAACCTGAGCTGCTCCAGCAGAGCCACCTGCAGGAGCAGGGCCAGGATGGGTGAGCTGTACGTGGAAGGTGGTCATGCTTGGTTTCCTCTGCAATGCTGTTATCCTGAATAAACATTAGATTGGTTTTGGAGGGCTGCCCAGATGATCATTAACCTTCTCCTGGCCCATGACAAGAAGCCAGCCTGCAGCACTGAGCTAAAATTAGGCTTGTAGGGCACTGGGGCTTGCCAGATATAGCAATATCTGGGCAGAAACCCCCTTCAGAAAGTGGACAGCCAGAGGGTCCAGCCTTAAGCTGGGCTCCTCAGCTCCAGAGGACAAGAGCTACATCATTAAAATCACAAGGTAACTTTGATTGGAAGAGACACCTGAAAGTCTCCAACCAGAAAAGCAGGACCAGCTTCCAAGGTGAGCAAGTCAGTGAGAGGTTAGCAGAGGTATTTGCTTACAGCACAGACATAAGAATTCCTGTGTGCAGGACACGTGCTGATGGAAAGGTGAATTCTGTTCTGCCTACCCAGAGATCACAGATCATTGCCTTGAAGTCCTTCACGAGCTGTGTATTTTCTTGTCCATCTCTCAACACTCAGCATTACAGCCCGCCTAGAAACTGTGATGTTGCAGTGGCCAAAGACCCCTTCACAGGGGAACGGTAGGGCAGAGGGGCAAGTGTTCTTCTGCAAATACAACCATTAAAAAGTCAGAGCAAACAAGACACTTGCACCTCCAAAAATAACTTCTAGCAAACTCACCATTTCACAGATCCATCGCCAGAATTTCCCCTGTGTAAAAGTGGGTTTTCCCATATGGGAGGCAGAGGGTTATGCAGGCCTCCTGCAAAAATAAATTAATGAACGAAAGCAGCAAAACCCTTTCCCAAACAGCAGCAAAGATCTGAGTGAGGATGACAGTGCAGCAGAGACAAGGCTCAGCTCAGATTGTCAGTGCTGAGGAACACCAGCAGCTCCACTTCCCAGCATGGGGCTGGCTCCCTCCATTGCATGGGTGCTGGAAAAACATCCTTTGAACTTCAGCACTATTTGCAGGGGAAAACGGGAAGCTTGCTTCCACACCAGACCTCTGCTCTTCCCCAGCCTACCATCAGCTTAACCATCCCATAATGAAGCTGTGATTCAGACTGATTATTTCTAAGGAAAAATCCCATCAAGCAAGTATTAGAGAGGCTTTCTCCCATGGAAACACACCTTTCTTGTTGCTAGGGTCGTACCTGATCAGAGCTCTTACTTCTCTACATCCCCTAAAACCTTTTTCCTCTTCACCTTCCTCTAACTCTGCCCCTCTCATCACACTCCTCAGCTCCTTGAGGGCTCAACTGCACTGTTAGGGGCTGGAGCTGATGTTCCATTGCCACTCGTGCCGATGTTTTGGAAGGCTGGTTTCATGCACAGGTACCCCAGCTGGGCTTAAGAGGCTACTCACCAAGAAGATCATTTATGCATTTACTTAAACTCAGCAGAGGCTTCTGCTCAGCGGGCCACAGCAGCATGAGATGGGGTTGTCATCTCAACAGACCCTGGAAACTAAGCAGCATGAGATGGATGTAAATGACTTCAGACTGCAGCTGAGTAACAGCAGAATAGTCTTATTTTCTGAAATCCCAAGAGTTTGTCTTGAAAATGCTGTCATTTTAAACCAGAATTTATCCTGCCATAGAAAAAAGGGTTCTTAAAAGTGTTTATGCAAACAGGTCTGTTCTTGCTATTCCCAGGTTGCAGCTCTGGCCTTATCCTGGCTCTTGGAGGCACGGTGGCTTTGAACTAGGGCTCTCCTCAGACACTGCAACACCCAAGTTTACTGATAAATTAAATGGGATTGACTACCAACTTCCAGTAAAGATCACAACTTTTTCAATCAAGGTTAAAATAGGAATAAGCCAAGGAGAGATTGGCCCCAGCACCATACAGAGCCCATGAGTGTTGACACAGTGGTAATATTACTGTCCTGTGTAGAGACCAAGCGTGTCATTTCTCTTTGTTTCTCCCAGTGTCTCCCAGAAAAGTTCTCTCTTCGCCATCCCTCCCACCTGGATACTTGTCATACAGTCTGTGACCTCCCAGAGTCTCAGTAAAAGCTATCCTGGATGCAATGCTGGGCACTTCTCTCTCAGCCTCCTCTTCACCTCTCTGATTCATTCCTTCTTAATCTCTCCTCAAACCTCAGTGGAAAATATATCTGTTCTCCCTTGCCTGTTTTTCTTAAATAATAAATAATAGCAGGAGAGAGAGTAGAATTGGCTGGAGAACTCTGTCATCTAACGCTGTGAGGCATTTGGGAATAAGGTTGGGATGCACAAAATGCTGCCTAAACCCTGTCAGTGAAGGATATTAGGACCAGGATGTCTGGATATAAAATGAACTTGAATTTTACAGGCCTGAGCATCTTTATTATTCAGGGAGGTTGCAATTCTGACCAACATCACCCAGCAGGAGTCATGGAGCAAAGACCAGGAATATGAACGAGGAGAAAACCTGCCTGGAAGCCTCCTTTCCCTGCCTGACATGTACAGGATGGAGATTAGCTATTTAGGGGTGATTTCATCATTCTTAAAGGTTTTATCTGCCATGTTGGAGCTGCCTCCCCAGATTATTTTACACATAATGAAAAACCAAGGTTCACTTTAAAATCTGGTTCTTGTTAGCCAAATTTTCCCTCCCTACCTGTTTGCGTGGCCAAATACTCATGTTTGTAGTGTACCACTCCCATTTTCCTCTGGCTCTCTTTGTAGTGGGGATCATTTTTTGATAAAACAGCCCAAGTGGCTGTGAAAGGGGATCTAGGAGAAGCTGGAGATGGAGCAGCTAGGCAGAAGGAAGTTATGGAGATGCAGAAATGCCAAGGAGAGGAGCACTGCTGTGTGTATACACATGCACACACACGGTAATCTTGCATTCCCTCAGTAAATGTAATCCACAGTTTGAAATAACTCATTCAGTAGAATAACAAAATTAGGAACTGAGTGCCAGCTCCCTTCCCAACCCCCATGGCTGCTTTGTTTGCTTCCTTGCAGCTGCTGCTCTGCTTTAATTTTCCAAGATGCCATTAGCTGGGAAATGGAAGCAAAAACTTCCCAGCCAGCTTGCACTGGTTTTTGAAGCTCCAGCTTTGCCTTTTCCTTTCCATCTCCCTTGCTATGGGTTTTCAGCCAGGATGAGGATGCTGCTGATCATCCAGTGCAGGCTGCAGCCTCGTGGGTGTCCCAGCCATTACTCTTTGCTGCTGGGCTGTTGACAGGGACTAGGGCTGGAGAAGCAGAGATGGGTAGGAGGGGAGCATATCACAGTCAGGGCTGAGGATTAGCAGGGAGAAGCATGGATCTGGGCTCCAGCAGAGATACTGGATATCAGAGGCAATGTGCAGGGGGAGCAAGGAGTGAGGGAGTTGTCATTGCCCCTTTGCTGGCCTCTGTTAGCCACAAAAACCCAGCATCCTCTCAGCTGGTCAAACCATTCTGCCTCCTGAGAGCAGAAGGAAAGGGAATTACAGCAGTGTCTGCAGGGCCCAGGTAACTGTGCAGGAATGGTATTTCCTGGGTGGCTGCCATGGCCTTGTCATGGATGTGGCCTGTTGTCACTGTCACCGTGGTGCCACACTTCAAGATATCTCTGACTGAGATTAAATCCATCATTCCAAAGCATTGCTGTTGTTATTCCACACTGTCTTCATTCCTACCTTTTGCTTCTTTCTCCAACAGCAAAAGAGACCCCCAAATCGCCACTTTGCTGGTTGTTTTTCATGTGAGAGTTTTGGTGGTTTCTTCCTGGGTTTTCTCAGCTCTATGGAGGTTCAGAGGACTGGGAAAAGCAATGTGCAGTTGTGTTACCAGGAGAATAAACTCAGAGCAACTGGGCAGAGATAAAGCAGGCAGGCAGGAGAGTTAAACCACTAGGTCCTTGTGGGATGCTCGGCACTGGTGTTGCTCAGGCACACACCCACACCCAGCACGGGCTGGGATGGGGATCTCAGAAGCCAACAGGATGAACAACTGTGCCTTTTGTGCAAAGCAACAAGACCCACTTCTCCACTCACCAGTCATGTCCCGGAAATCTAATAAAAAGGGAGATTAGCCCCTCTTTCCTCTCTCACATCTCCTTAATGCTGTCATTTTATTCACACTTTGTAAAGCAAATAAACCAGCAAATTGCTTGCTTTAATGAGCTGAAATTAAACTCGGGCTGCTGATAAAATGCCATTTCTCCTTTCTGTTGTTGGGAAGGACTTGGCTGATAGGCAATGTATGGGAAAGAAGAGAAAACATACAGTGGGAGCCGTACTGAACATGTTTGAGTCGCTGCTGCTCTTCTTCATCCCCAACTCCTCTGATTAGATGGTGGAGGCACGTGGGTGCTATAGGGGAAGGCTGTAGGGGATCAGCTTGGCAAGATCTGTGGGGAGTCTGTCTCTGCTCTTTGCTCACAGATGGTCCTACTCCACTAATGCCCTGTGACACAGGCTGCTGCCCACAGCCTCCCCAGGGAGGAGTGACAAGAACCTTCCTCTGCGAGGAAAAGGCTGGTTTTGCTCTGCAGAGCCTTCCCAAACACAGATTTGCCCAGAGATGGTGGTTGGGTCACAATGGGAGATAGAGGAGACAGAATAAGCATTTGCTGAAGAGAATGTGCCAAGGTGCATCCCTCCCTGCTGCCTGTCCTCAGTTTGGCAGGGCTTCCCTTGCCTGCGAGACATCCCTGGAATCCACAAGTCCATGGAGGAGGACAGGGAAGTGCTGGAGCCAAGTGCCACCCCGAAGGGACAACTGGGGCAAGCATCTGCTTATGGCTCTGCAAGCCAGGAATACCCTCGTGCCCACCCTTATGGGCAATATTCATCCCCACAGGATGCAGGAAGAGCTGGACACCAGGCTGCTCCCTGCAGCAGAGGAGAGTGGGCACACCTAGAGAGAAAGCGTCCACCTGCAAAACAATGTATGTGCTGGGATTTTCACCCCAACAAGAGGAGCTCAGGGCACTTTGCTTCAGTCTCCCACCACCCCACGAAGTGCTATCGTTATCTCAGTACCAGAGAGGAGTCTGGAGTGCAGAGAGGTTAATTGAGTGTCTAACACCAGAGGGAAGCAGCAGCAGACGTGTTTCAGTCTGGCACTGCAGCCCGTGTCTTGCTGTGGGGGTGGCAAGGGGGGGCACTCGGCTGCAATCTCCCAGGGAGCACAGTCCCTCTTCCCTTCCTCGCTGGCTCCTCAGCTGTGTTAAAATGGGTGACCTGAGCATCCCAGGGCAGTGACAGCACTTGGAGGACAAGGTGGCCAGAAAGTCTCATGTGCAGAGAGCTGATGTGAGAGAAAGTCTTGTTATTCATGTAATGGGAGCCCAGCTGTCATCAGGGAACAGACTCATTGTTCACAATCCAACCAAATAAACTGTTTCACTGCTTATTATTACTGGCCTGTTTACCAAGGTATACACTGAATGGTGAACAGGGATCTCTGTGGTCAGGTACGGTCTCCTTCCCTGCCTGGTATTGTGGCTGGAAAAGGACCTGGTTTCTTTGGGACAAGGGTCAGAGTATGGCATCTGCCTCTAAACAATCAGCCCCACACAATTTTCAGGTACATAGCACCAAGAACAGTCCAGCCTGGGCACTGCAAAATGGTTTGGAAAACTGTTTCTGGGTTTATACTATTTCCCAGATTTAATGAAAGACAATTTAGATGTAAGATGTGGCCCTGTCTCCTTCACAACTTCCCAAGAGACCTCCAGTTCTTACCAGCTTTGTTTTCAAGGAGTATTGGTGGTGTCTTTCCCTGCCCTTGGACAAGGGAGATGACCAAAGCTCCTGTTCCCAACAAAAGTTCCAAGAAGGACTTTTCTACTCTTTGATGATTTCTCCCATTTGTGGGCAACTCCATCTCTGCCACAACATCACACTGCAACCATCTTACCAGCCCAGAGTTCTGTTTGGCAGTAGAGATACCCACAGATGATATTTTCAATATCTTTTGGAAAAGCGTAACCCAGGAGATGCTGGTGCTAATGCAGTTCCCACCTCTCCACTTTTCTCTTCCTGTTTCCCTAAGAAATTAGAAAAGGAAGTAAGAGCTGTCCATTCATATTTATGCTTAGTCAAAAATTTAGGGGGGAAAAAAATGGAAAATGTGATCCAGGAATGAGTTTTTCTGTGGGAAGTGAGGCTGCTGGCAGCCCCACAGGTTTGTGCCTAGTGAAGACTTTTCCTAGTCTTCAAGCAGCTGTTTCTGGCTGGGGAGGGAAGGTTTTGTCCCATCCTCTGCAAATGTTCTTGTTATGCCACTGAATGTTGGCTGGTCTTCCACAGCTCTGCATCATTTCACCTGGGAGGGAGAGGCCTTGGAGAAAGGCAACAAGCCCGAACCAGGAACAAGGACACTGGGTGGTTCACAATCACACTGGTGGGTTTGCAAAAGAGTGCCCTGAAACTACTGCTCAGGTTCCCAGAAACAGGACAAGCGTTTGATGCTGGGCTGTATCCCTGATGCCACATGGCAGTGCAGGCAGAGATACGGTGTCCTCGACCAGCACCCCTTCTGTGGGCACTGCTGCTGCGCACACCAGCACACGAGACAGTCAGGATTCCCCTCAGCAAAACGCTGCAGCATCAAATCTACATCAGAGCGAGTTGTCTAGACTTCATCTGCTCTCAGCGGAGAGGAACAGACACTTCTGGGGCATCACTCCTCTCCTCCTAAGGTAGACAGCTAAATAGGTCAGACAGACGGTGCACTGGATGTGTGTCGGTCTCTCAACTGCCAAAAAAGTGATGCTGGACAAGGGCTCAGAGGGTGACCTCAATGGTCAGTGACCACCTCCCCTTGGGCTGCCAAATAGTGCTGGTGGCAGCCAAATAAACCAAAGGCTCCTTGAAAGGTGGTTGCCACAGCAAGAAGGCAAGTGCCTGACTAAGAGGGGAGTTGGATGGATGTCCAACACCTCTGACTGCTGACTGTCTTTCCTTTGTGCTTAGTTTGTGCTTGTGTTTTGTTTTGAGCAGGTGAGCCGAGGGACTGAGCAGGGACAGGCAAACGCACGGAGGCACAGGGAGATGGAGACCAGCGCCACGATGGGCAGCAAAAAGAAAACGAGGAGAAGTACTATAAAAAATGAGAGGAAGGCTTGTCTCTAAGCCTGAGCAACTCCTCTGCACAGGCACTTAGCTTCATGACTCCCTCCTCAAGATGCCAGAGACCTGGTGATGTGGGACCAGCCTCAGCCACCAAGGCCTTGGTAGCAGCCCCTGGCTGCTGGCTGCTGAGTACCGTGGGCACCGAGGTCCGCTTTCTCCACAGACGCTTCCCTCCCGTCTCCGAGCCATGAGGAGAAGGGAGAGGCAAGCAAAGCTGCCGAAGGAGCACTAGCCTACACCTTCCCAGCCCCTGTCCTGTTCCCCGCTTCCAGCAGACCAGGAACCCCTTCTCCGTGCTGCCCTTCCAGATGGCAGGTCGCCGGTGGGCCACGACGTCAGCCCTCTGCATCTGCGTGGCGGCCATGTCTCTCCTGCACGGGGTGCGAGCAGACTGCTGGCTCATCGAGGGGGACAAGGGCTTCGTCTGGTTGGCCATCTGCAGCCAAAACCAGCCCCCCTACGAGTCCATCCCCCAGCAGATCAACAGCACCATCATGGACTTGCGGCTGAACGACAACAAGATCAAGAGCGTGCAGTACGCCTCGCTCAGCCGCTTCGGCAACCTGACATACCTCAACCTGACGAAGAACGAGATCTCCTACATCGAGGACGGTGCCTTTTCAGGACAGTTCAACCTCCAGGTGCTGCAGCTGGGTTACAACCGACTGAGGAACCTCACCGAGGGCATCCTCCGGGGCCTGGGGAAGCTGGAGTACCTCTATCTCCAGGCCAACCTCATTGAGACCGTCACCCCCAATGCCTTCTGGGAGTGCCCCAACATAGTGAACATTGACCTGTCCATGAACAGGATCCAGAGACTGGACAGCAACACTTTCCGGGGCCTAAGCAAGCTCTCTGTCTGTGAACTCTACAGTAACCCCTTCTACTGCTCCTGCGAGCTCCTCGGCTTCCTGCAGTGGCTGGAGGCTTTCACCAACATGACACGCACCTATGACCGGATGCAGTGCGACTCCCCACCCGATTACGTGGGCTACTACTTGTTAGGCCAAGGCCGGACTGGCTACCGCAATGCTCTGAGCATGCTCTCTTCCCTTTGCACTGGTGGCTCCTACACTGTGATCCCTCGTTTTATCCCTCCCAGGTACCAGGTGACCACGGTGCCCTCCGAAAGCCCCTGCTCCGAGGAGGAGTGCTCCTCTGGTGACGGCACGACGCCGCAGTTCTCCCTGTTCACGCCCATCGGTGAGACAGAGGTGCGCCCCAACATCCAGGTGAAGCACCTCAACCACAACTCGGCTGTCCTCACCGTGCAGATCCCCTACCCCTTCAGCAAGATGTACATCCTCTCCCAGTTCGAAAACGGCTTCTCCTCCATGATCACCAAGCTCAGGAAGAAGGAGGAGAACATCACCGTGAGCAACCTAGTAGCACAAAGAGATTACACCTACTGTGTAGTCTCTGTTCACCAGTACTCCAAGTACAACCACACCTGCGTCACCATCACCCCCACCAGACCCAACCGCAAGGAGCCGGTGCCCACCCCTTCCACTGCCACCCATTATATCATGACAATCCTGGGCTGTCTCTTTGGCATGGTGATTGTCCTGGGCGTGGTGTATTACTGCCTCCGGAAGAGACGCCAGCAGGAGGAGAAGCACAAAAAGGCTGCCGGCAGCATGAAGAAGACCATCATCGAGCTGAAGTATGGGCCAGAAATGGAGACCACCAGCATCACTCAGCTGTCCCAGGGACAGATACTGGGTGGGGAGACAGTGACCCGCATCCCCTACCTACCCTCTGCTGGGGAGGTCGAGCAGTACAAGCTGATTGACAGCAGCGAGACCCCCAAGGCCACCAAGGGCAACTACATGGAGGTGAGGACGGGTGAGCAGCCTGAGAGGCGAGACTGTGAGCTGTCCCTGCCGCCAGACACCCAGGGCTCTGTGGCTGAGATCTCCACCATTGCTAAGGAGGTGGACAAGGTGAACCAGATCATCAACAACTGCATCGATGCCTTGAAATCCGAGTCCACCTCCTTCCAAGGGGTGAAATCGGGGGCAGTCTCCACAGTGGAACCTCAGCTGGTGCTCTTATCAGAGCAGATCCCCAGCAAGCATGGATTCCTTTCCCCCATCTACAAGGAAAGCTACAACCACCCTCTCCAGCGACACCACAGCATGGAGGCGGCCCCCAAACGCTCCAGCACCTCTTCCAGTGGCTCGATACGGAGCCCCAGGTCCTACCGCTCCGAGGGATCGGGCCACAAATCCGAAGCCAAATACATTGAGAAGACATCCCCCACCACTGACACCATCCTCACTGTGACACCGGCCGCGGCCATCCTGCGGGCAGAGGCGGAGAAGATCCGCCAGTACAGCGAACACCGGCACTCGTACCCCAGCTCGCACCCAGGGGAGCAGCACGACAGCATGGGTGGGCGGAAGCCCTCCATCCTGGAGCCTCTGACCCGTCCTCGCCCCAGAGACCTGGCCTACTCTCAGCTGTCGCCTCAGTATCACAACCTGAGCTACACCTCCAGCCCAGAGTACACCTGCAAACCATCGCACAGCATCTGGGAGCGCTTCAAACTCAACCGCAAGCGGCACAAAGACGAGGAGGAGTACATGGCAGCCGGCCATGCCCTACGCAAAAAGGTCCAGTTTGCCAAAGACGAGGATCTTCACGACATCTTAGACTACTGGAAGGGCGTCTCTGCCCAGCAAAAGTCCTGAGTCCTCACACAACTTGTGACTTAACACACTAACTGGACCAAAAGAAATCCGCAGCAGCTATTTTTATTCAGACTGTCTTTGAAACAAAATAAAGTTAAAAAAAAAAAAAAAGAGAATCAATAAAAAAAAAAATAAAACAGAGAACAAATAATGAAAAATCTATAAATATTCTATATAATATATAAAGTGAGATATTAAAATGTCCTCACGCTGGTGAGACATGCACCAAATTTGAACACAAGCTCTGCAAAACAAACAAACTGTGGAGTGGAAAAAAAAGTTTTGTTTCATTTTGATTTTTTAAAAAAATAAGAAAAAAGAAAAAATTGAATATAAAATGAAAATTAAAGAGCGGGCAGAGAGCTGAGGTCTGGCGTTTCCCAATATTGCATTGCATGAGTCCCTATTCCGTGATTTTGTGGATTCTTTGTGAACAGTTTGTGTTCTTCCTTCCTTCCTTCCCTTCCAAAATCAACAGCGACAAAAACAGCAACAAAAACCAAAAAGAGACCAGAAGGAGCTCCATCTTTTGGGCTGTTTTTGCAAACGGAGTCTTCCAGTTTAGACTTTTACCCAGTTGAAGGCCCGTTCACATTTTCACTCACTAAAAGGTTTTACCACACATTGCATTGTAAACCGAAGTCGTTAATTGTACAGAGAAAATTTCTATATTTGCAATGTTTGCTGTATAATGAGAAAGAGAGAGGAGAAAAAAAAAATACTACATCTACTAAAAAAAAAAAAATATATATATATATATATCTATATTCACCTGTTTGTACCAGGTTTTAATCATGGATTTTAGAGAAAGAGATGGAGTTTTGTTTGAAGGACTTTTTTGTTGGTTGGTTGGCTGATGGAGTATCTTTTGGAGGGGGGAGTGTTTGGATTTCTAAGTACTTGGTTTTGATTTCTTCCACCAATTGTCTGTGTCCAAGTTCTCATCACTTCCAAGTGCATTGAAGAAAAAAGGCACGTACCCAGGAAAATAGAATCCCTCACCTTATTCCAGGTGGGAGACCATCACCACCAGGAACTGGGAAGGGGATGAGAAGTGAAGGGCTCTGGGTTCTGCAGGTGCCACCACGCAATGGGATTTCTCCTGCAAATTAAAAGGTATTGGTCTCTGCCCCTAAACAGATGTGTCTGGGCAGTGGTGGCCCTTGGGAGCAGCCACTAAAGGGTGGATTATCCCCCCCACTCTCAAGCTGGGGAGCCAGTGATGAGTTAGAGCATGAAGCCTCTTGCTGCTCTGTGGAGGAGAGAATGGAGTGGTGATTTTTTGAGGTGAAAGACACTCAGCATTTACAGCTTACCCATACTGAGACATCCTGGGGATCCCTGACCAGCCCTTGGCACTCTGAGACTGGGAGGGAAGGGGATGGCTCTGTGTCCATGGGTCCACCCAAGCAGCCACATGCCCTTCAACCATTGCTGTCCAACACTGGTCCAAGACTCCACAGCTCTTTCCCCCATCCCTAAAGCACTCACAGGTGATGCCTTACTCATGAGGTGAGAGGGGAGATGTTGAGGCCTGGCACTTCCAGGCCACACTGGTGGCCAAAGGACACAATTTTGTCCTGATCAGCTCCAGCTGAGTCACAAGCCCCTACGTCTCACCCATCCCATGACTAACAAAAAGCGAGGGCTTCAGGGGGGTCTGAGAGCTGCCCTGCTCCCAGGTGAGTGTGTGGGAGGCCGGGGAGCCAGCACAGTCAGGTGCTAAGCTCTCCAAATGCAGCTCTGTGAGGCCCTGCTGCTTGCCAGAACTTTTTCCCTTGCATCCTGCTCACAAGTCACTTTGGATGGACATCCTGAGTCCTGACGGATGAGCACTAGGGCCCAGGAGCAAACCATATCCCATCCTGTTATTTCAATATTTCAAAGCGATTTTGACAGGTATTCTTGCAAAAGGTTATGTTTGTTCAGAAAGGAGCCGAGCTAGGAAGACACAGAGCAGGCTGGGAAGTGCACGAGTTCATTCCCCGTGGTTATTTGTGTAGACAACAAACCATTATCAGGATTTCATAATAAAAGGCAGGTAATTTCTCCAGGAATACGTTCACTCTGCCAGAGCAAAGGCACATTCCTCTACCTCCTCCAGGTGGACCCTGCCCATAGCTCACAGCTTCCTGGGGCTGTGTCTTGCTCACCAGGTGGTGAAGAGGACCTGGAGGGGGGAGTTGAGGGTCACTCCTCTCTTGTTTAGTGCCATCATGGCAGGTCCTTCCCCAGATCTCAGCTGTAGCACCTGGTACCAAAGCAAACCCTTCAGCTGAAACAGCCTTTCCCTGAGTGCCTCCTCAAAGAACCATAGAATGGTTTGGGTTGGAAGGGACCTTAAAAATCATCTAGGACTGTAAAATAAAAAGTCATCATCATTTAGTTCCAACTCCCTGGCCATGGGCAGGGATGCCACCCATGAAATCAGGTTGCTCAAGGCTCCATCCAGGAGAAGTAAGAGTTGGTCAGCAAGGATGTATGATGGAAACAGTACCAGGGCCTCCTGGCACTGTTTCATGGTCTCACAGGATTCCTCATCAAGAGGCTGGGGTAGCCCAAAGTGGTGGCAGCTCATGAGTTAATTTGGGCTCAGATGCTCCAGTGTTGACACTGATAGATACCCAAAGAACCGATAGATACCCAAAGAACTTCCTCAGTTGCTCCCTGCATTGAGACCATTCCCATACCAGTTTGGAAATGGCATCATGACCATCTCTATGGAACTGGGAGCAGTGGCCAGCCAGTGGAGTGTGAGGCCTTGCTGTGGAGGCAGCAACCAGCTCAGCTCTTTAGCTGGGGCCACTCATTTTGCTCCTCTGCCTCTGTTTCCTCATCCGGAAATGCTTCCTTGTGGCACTGAGGGCACAGGCTGGCTGGGGAGCCTCAATTAATTAATTGCCTGTCTGTGAAGCCCATTTAGCTCCTAGAATAAAAGCTGCTATCGAAATGCAAAGCTGTTAGTGGTGTAAAACAGCATGGGCAGATGAAATCAAAGCCTGATTCTGTTTTCACACCAGGATTTCACTGGTCATAAACCAACAGAGACAGACACAGGAATGTGATACAGCAGCACTGGTCTTTCTAAATTAAACACCTCCCGCATGCAAACTGTCTGCAACTGGAAAAAAGGAGGATTAGAAAAAGTCTAGGCCCCTCTATCTCTGAGGTATCTCTAAGGCATCACTCAGTACCCCATTGTTGGTGGGGCCTCACCACAGGTCTCCAGATGGCTCCTGGGCTGCTGAGCACCTTCCAGCCCCTTGCCCTCCCTCCAAAACAAGGTGCAGTCCTGGCAGCTGTGGTCCACATCCCTCGGCAGGAGATGCCATAGAATGAGCTGTGAAAAAAGCCAGACAAGAAAAGGGAAGAGGTCCCACTGTCGCCAGGGCCACCACCCCATGGATGAGCTCCAGGGGTGCCGCTGCACAGGACCTGGAGAACTCTGTCCGCAGCATCTTCCATCCCTCCAAGGCAGCTGCTTTACAGACCCTTCTGAGGACAGAGAGGGGATTTCATCACCTGTGACCTGCTGAGTGTTCTTGTTCTTTGTTTTGTCTCCTGTTCAACCAGGACAGCTGGTTCTGCAAAGAGAAGTGACACCTTGTCCAGCCAGGCTGCTCCTGCTGCCCTAAACTCATCCAAAAGAAGAGGATTCCCCACCAAGCAGAAAGGAGAGGGCACAGGAAAGGCATGTTGGAGTGAAGAGGAGGGGAAGCTAGGGGAAAAAAATCACAGTTCCCTGCAGTGCAGTCACAGTCCTGGGGCCATGGGGAAATGCATTCTGCTGATGCCCTTTCTGTATCCACAAAGCTGCTGTTGTCTCAACCACCTGTCTTCAAGGGCAAAACCAAGGCAGCATGAAAAATCCCTCCCCCAGCAAGGACAGCTTCTAGCTGGAGAGTAAATCCAAGCCCACATTTACCCATGGCTCAATCCTCACTCTGGCCCAGAGTCAGCAAAGGACCCTGCCACATGTTACAAAGTCTGTGTGGCACCTAGAGCCTAGATATTATTTAAAAACCTGTAAATTAGGACAGAAACATCCCTTCATATAGACATGCAGCATTTAAGCCCAGGATTCCTGAGGGCACCTGCCAGCCCTGGTGTGCACACCGGGCGTGCCCATCTGTTCCCAAGCATGGCCTGTGGGAAGGGCTGTGTTCACAGACAGAAACGTGGAGTAGCACAGGGTGGCAGGGGTGGCAGGCACTGCGTGCCCAGCTACCTCCCCGATGCAGCAAGGCACTTGAGAGGGGAGGTAGCTGGGGGCTGCCTTCTTCTTCAGAGCTCATGGGTGTTGGAGGTGCCAACTGTCCTCCTCCCCGCCCACCATTTGAGCCTCCTGATGGCTTCAGCTGAGTTTGCCATGAAACCAGGTACAGATCCCATGGGAGGGGTCAGTGAGGATGCACGGGGGCCCTAAGAAGAGAAGGTGTTCCCAGGCAGCGCCCTGACACAGACAACAGACAGACTGCGTTGGCTCTGCTCAGATCAAGCCAGTGACCTGCAGTGCTTCCTGGGTGCTGGCACCTTTCCTAGGGCTGCCGGGGAGCCTTCTCTCTTCCAGCCGCATTGATCCTTATGGATCAGGCCATGCATCAACACCTTGGTGATGGCAGAGCCAGAGCAGAGCCCTGGGCTCCAGCAGCCCAGCCAGCTCCTGCTCCTGCGTGTTCCCCCACTCCCAGCCACGGCAGCCACCTCCCCTCCAAATGCTCCCCTCTGCCCATTTGTGAGGTCAGTCCTTCCCTGCATCAGGCCAGAGATCCCCATACTCATCTCGGCGGTGGATGTGGCTCTGCAGAAATCGGGAGCAGCGGTACACCCCCCTGGCCGGGCGCCGGCGGCAGCCGGGCTGCCCGTCGGGCTGTGGAGCAATAAATCACCTCGTCTGCAGGAGAAGGGGTCAGCAGGGGTGGAGGACAGTGCGGTGGAGGTGGCCTCACCACACAAATCCTTTGGGCGAGGAGGGGTCCGGGCAGGCAGGGGAGGGATGCGCTGCGGCGCGGCTGGCCCAGACCCAGGAGCGCGGATCGATGAGGGTGATTGAAGCCAGCACGCACTGCGTTGGGCTATTTTTAGCGCAGCCAGCGGAGCAGGAATTTGGGAGCCCAAGTCAGAATTTATTTGCATCTGTGAATGCTCGTCGGGGGGAGGACCAACAACAACACCCCACCCGGGTGCAGCAGCGCCCTGCAGCGCGTTTTGGGACCTGCTCACCTTGGCTTCAGCTCCTCTTCAGTGCACATCGTGTCCCTCTTCTCTGCAGTGCCCTTTGGGGACAGTGTCAACCCCCCAAAGCTTGGAGCTGTGAGCACGTGGATGCACATGGACACGGGATGGGGACAGAGCAGAGGAGAGGGCAGGGGATGGACTTCAGGGGGTGAAGGGTTTATTTGGGAAAAGCACTGATCCTACCTTGAATGCGTGGGGTGTGTCAACAGGTCTTGTAGCATGGCTGCAACACTGCCGTGGCCAGGCAGGTGTGGACTTCAGAGGTGCCCCAGCCTCTCCTCCAGCTCCTCTCTCCCCATTTCCTCACCACAGGCTTTCCGCCATGGGCCCAGGGTCAGTTTTTCTGGGTAAGTGTTCTGAGATGAAATTGTTCTCCAGAGAGAGGTGTACAGCACCTTTCCTTTCCTTCACCTCCAACCCCCTGGTGCCAGCAGTACCCAAGGCACTGAAGGTGGTGAAGGTGCTGGTGGGCACGGCCAGCGCTGCTGGAGAAACCAACCCAACTCCTTGGCTTGGAGCAGTGACTTCGGCTTCACCTGAATTTACTTAGGCTCCAATTTTTCATGTCTCCTCTGTGTCACAGCCTCTGTTTCACCCCTCTCAACCAGCTCACCAGCACCACCAGAAGGGTGGTAGAGATTATACAAATGCTGCCTTGAGACTTCTGCTCATTTCCACCTTCCCCCTCCCCGGCCCAGAACTTAATGGAGGAAAACCACCTGATCTAGAGTGAAGCCAGTTTTCCGGACCCAGTTTCCTCTGTACAAGGGATGAGAAGACACAGAAGTACCAGGGATGTGGATTTTCAACACGTGGGGAGTAGCCAAGCAGGATGTCAGTTTT
This sequence comes from Corvus kubaryi, assembly GCF_017639235.1. NCBI lineage: Eukaryota > Metazoa > Chordata > Aves > Passeriformes > Corvidae > Corvus > Corvus kubaryi. Next base: position 4,282,457 of record NW_024581129.1, read on the forward strand.
TACTTCAGTTTTGCTGCCCTTACTTTTGGTTCAAATCCGATGTGAACATGCCTGTTTCCATCCCTCTGCAACCTCCCTGTCCCTGCAGAGTAACCAGAGGAGCCTGCCAAGTCTCCAAGTTTGTGTGTGTACCTTTTCAATAATTCAGTGGGAACGCTAATCACACGGTTGTGCTGTTGTTCCTCTACGAGCCGATCGCTTCTCACATCCCACCAACATCTGTTTTTTCACACCCAGCTCAGCTGTCTGGCAATAGCCATTTGCTGCTCACCTTTACTTGCCTTGCCATTAAAGAGCTCATTAATGTACTCCATCCTTGCTTTCTTTGGGACAAAAAGATTTCCATTTCTGTCTTTTATCAGCTTTCACATGGCTGATAGCCTGTCCTCCCTTCACCATGCAATGCCCTTTTCTAATGAGCTCTTCTCTGCTGGTCTGTCTCATCCATTAAGATCTGTGAGTGCTATCCCCTGCATTGTCTTGCTCATCTCCTGGGCTCTCCTCTGGGTCTATCATATCCCTCCGTTTTCAGGTGTGAAAGGAAGCAAACATCCCCACACACAACATCCACATTTCCTCCCACCTCACTCGCTTTCCTAGCAGCCCTCCAGCCTGGCTCATCCCATCCAGCCTTGACAGACTCCTTCGTCCTTGCAGAAGCCCCTGGCCGGCTTTACCTGATCTGCAGAAAAGTGATGGAATGCCTCACTTTGTGTGTGGTGCCTGCAGCTTGCCTCTGCTGGGGGCCTCTTAAATCTGTGCCTCTCTCTCAGCATTGCTTTTATGCAGCAGAGCTCTCCTTGGGCATCTCCTGCCTTGCAATCAAGAGCTCCCAGCCCATCCAGATGCGGGAGGCCTCTCTGGGTACTGCGAAAGCTCCTCTGTGGTCTCACAAGTAAACACTGGCACTCTTCACGCGATGCAGCTAAATTAATTAATCTTGTTCCACCACATTTGGAGCCAAGACACAAAGGTTCCCATTCCCTGAAGCTGGAGCTTGAAGTCTGCTTCTCCCAAAAGTGCCCTGCTGCCCCAGGATTTGTGTTGCAGTGAGATTGGAGGAGTGGCAGCAGAGCAGCTCTTGGGAGTAGCTCCAAGGGGCTGGCAGAGCCAACAACCCCCTGGAAAAGTAGCCATGGGCACAAACCATCTGCCACCATCCAGCTGGAACATTCCTGATGTGTCCAGCTCAGCTTAGGCTGACAAAGAGCTTGTGTGCACAAAAACTGTTGTGCTTTGGGTTTCTTCCCCAGCCATCTCAGATGCTGCAATTTATTACTTCTCCATACAAACCTTATCTCAATTATATCCTCAGATCATTCTCACTGTAACAACACTCCCACCCACCACAGAGGTTGCACACACACACATCTGTGCCTGGGAAATCCCAGGCAGAAGCATGGCAGCCCCAAGCACGACAAACCCTTCACGCACTGGCAGCTGACAAGCCATGAGCTGCTCCACAGCTGCCTCCAGCCTTGCAGGGTGATCACAGCTCCTAAAAGACAGATGCAGACACTGGGGCTCTGGGTATGATGTGCCAGGAGGCTGGCAGCAGAGACTGGGGAGGGCAGGTGCCTGGCACGGCCACTCCAAATGTATTTCCCTGGCAGAGCTCACAGCCAGGAAGGACAGTGAGCTGAGGGGTGGGCTGGCTTCTGATCTCCCACCATCTCACACTTGGGTCCTGAAGACCAGACATGTCCCAGCACAGCTGTCAGGAGTGGAGAAGCAGAGATGGAGGTGCTGGAGCAGAGCTGGGAGCTCCAGAAACCACCTGAGATGGTGAAACCCTTTTGGATACAGTTGTGATGCTCCTCTGGCTGAGGTGACTGGGAAGTCCCTGCCCCAGGGTGGCTTTGGAGAACAGCACACCCAGAAGAGCCCACCTGTGGCTGTGAAGGACTGGGTCCATCCATCGCTGCTCTGAAGCTGTCAGGAGATGGATTCACTGGTGTGAAGTCTGAGCCAGTCTCACTCTTCTGCAAAGCCACAGACGTACACAGATGGAGATCCCCAGATCTGATGGGAGAGATTGGTTGGCAGCACAGCACAAAGCCCTCACAAAGAAGAAGAATAAACCAAAACACCACAAGATGCCAGCAAGTGGGAGGAGACAGCTTATCCAGGGAGCTAATTTAGCTGGAAGGAAAGGAAAGGATGCAAGATGTTCCCCTATTAAGAAAGAAAAATAGCACGCAAGAGCAAGGAGCTGGAGGTTGAAGTGCCTGATGGAAGGAGATGTGGATGCATTTGAGTTTAAAAAGCCAAAGCAGAGCTGGGGCAGATGCTGGACCCAGAACAAAGGCTGTGTCAGCCGAAGCTTGAGAGGCAAAGGTTAGGATGAAACTTGCAGAGACCTGGAAGCCACTGAGGTGGGTGAATTGTAAGTGGCACCTCATTTAATCTGAGCAGAATGCATGAAACCAGATAATGTAATTGAAAGGGTTATTTAAACTGAGTATTCAGAGGGAAAAATAAAGCATTGCAGGGAAAATAATAATACTTAGCGCTTGTAATGTGCTTAGCATCTTCAAAAGCTGGTCAGCCATTAACTGATTGCTCCTCTGCTCAGTCCAAAGGCTAATAAAAAGGGACGGTTCATTTAGTTATTTCACAGCTGAGCTTCTCAATAGGGCATGAGGAAGTGATCACTGCTCTCCAGCATGTTGATAAATAAACAGCTGGAAGTAGGAAAATACAAAATCCTCTCAGCACTTGGTCACAGCTTCGTGCTTGGCTCCTTCCTTCCTCACCTTGAGTTTGTCCAGACCAGACCTGTGACAGGGAGTTTGCCTGGAGGACTGGCTGGGGGCCACATGAGCAGGGATGTGCAATCTGCAGGGCACTTGTCCATGGGTGGATGGGGTGGGTGATGTGGGCTTGGAGAGACCCCACCTGTGCAGCCTGGTGGCCTTGGCAAGCGCAGAGGCTGAGGGAACCAGGCAGCCTCTTGGACAGCAATAAAGAGGAAAGCATTTTATATTTGTTTTACTTAAAAAGCAAACACTTCCTTCTGTCTTTGATGAGCAAGCGATTTCATAAACTCTGCAGAGAAAACATGACACACTTGCACCTCAGTGATTTCCAGCCTCTTCTCCTGGCAGCAGCACTGGAGGAGCAGGGAAGTGCCTGAGCAGCTGCCCCACACACACTCCCACAGCTGTCTGGGGGTGGCCAAGGGTCTGGGGGCTGCTCCTGGTCAGGCCTGAAGGGAAACAGCCAAGAACAGGAAGCTCTTGTCAGGATGGAGCCATTCAACCTGAAACATGTTCAGTCCCAGCTTGGGTGAACAACAAACTCATTGCATGTTGGGTGCTGCCACAGGCTTCACATTGTGCCCCAGGTGCACTCACTCACTCAAAACAAGCAGCCACTGGTTTTGCCACCCACTTTGTGATGGTTTCTGGCCTTATGAATTTAGACACCCACTAAAACCCTGGCCTCATCACTCCAGAGAAAGGGAGCTGGGCAGATGCTCAGCTGCACCCATGCAAGTGCCCTGTTTTTGGTGCAGTGATGCTCCAAACCCTGCATTGCTGGAGCACAGGTCTCCCAGAGACCCTGCTCCAGGTGTCCCAGACCCATCCCAGGGGGATGTCTCCATGGGGTCCTACCGGACTGTGCAAGGTCTCCAGCTCAGTCTGAGCTGCTGGGACAGCAACCAGGAGAAGGCAATAGTTCACCCATGAGCTCCCCAATCCCAATCCCAGCAGCAGAGACAAACTCCTAGAAGATGTTAGGGAGATATTTTTCCACCTCAGTGTTGGGTGATCCAAGAGGGGTCCTGCTGCTTTATAGAAGAGATGCAAAAGAATTCATCTCTGAAAGCATTTCTTGGGATAAAGTACAGGGCATGAGGCTGAACCTGGCTTTTCTGGGGCATGTCCAGCAGCAGAAGGGCCATCATCAAAAGCCTTTGGTTGAGAAAGGGGTTGAGGGATCTTACTTTTTGCCCCAGGCACTGCCTCCCACTCCCTCAGCTGTGCTTGTGGGCTTTGTGCTTTCTTTCTGTTTCTTCAGGTTTTCTTCCTCTTAAATGAAACTTTCCCCAACTCTGCTGTGAGCACAGCCCTATGGATCCTGTGCTGAGGGGATGAGCCAGGTAAGAGCAGGAGGAGGTGCGCAGAGACTCCTTACCCCTGAGTGCCTCTATCCCAAGGCAGGTTTTGCTTGAGGGCGGCATCCGCATCAGGACCTCGAGGATTTGCAGTGCAGGACGTGTCCTCCTTCCTCATCATCTGGGGGACCTGGGGAAAGCACTGAGCACAGAGACAGCAGCAGCCTTGAAGGGTTGCTTAAACACCTTTCTGACGGGAGGAAATTTGGGATGTGGTGTGCTAAAGATGCCTCATTAACTTCTGTGCAACGCTCACGTACAGCCGGGCAGCAGCTCCACGGGCTGTGAAGGCTCTGCCGATGCTCCTCTGCCTGCTCCTGGCCTAACGAGGCCCAATGGGTGTGTGTAAACAAAGCAAGCATCTCTCTCACTGGACCTCATGCATCATTTATAGCCAGCTTTTCTGTGGCACAAGAAACATTTACATATGCCAGCATTAATTCCGAATGCCACTTCAAAGCCATCTCTGTCTAATGAACCCCGTGCGCTGTGCACAGCAAATTCCACCCCAAAAATAATTAGCAGCACACGCCACCAAAGCATTACAAGGGGAACGCAGCACACCACCTGCTGAAGCAAAATGAATGCCTGATTTATGTATTTTTTGCCACTTTTTAGCAATATTCAGGCACTGACTCAAAGCTGTGCTCTGTTCTCAGCTTTGTAGGGCCCTGGGAAGCGTAACGTTCCCACTCTGCATTCCAGGCTGAGACGAGATTGATTTGGGGGCGTTATATGGAACCACAGAAAGGTTTGGGTTGTAAGGAGCCTCAAATATCATCTAGTTCCAACCTCCTCCCCCAGACATGGGCAGGGCTTATGTTTTTCTTACATCATGACTGGACAGAACTATGCAAGACCCTGCTGATTTCTCCGTTCCAGAGGTGCCAACTGGGATTTAGGGTGCAGGCAGCTCTATGACCCTTTCTCTGAAGCTGCACAAGTCCCAGACCTTTGGGATGCTGTCACCAGCTGACCAGTCACAGACTGGTGGCTGGGAGCAGGACAGGACTCGAGTCTCACCCTGGTCTGACATTCCCACAGAGCCTTTAACCCCAGAATGGGATCAGCCTCACTGAGAAAAAAGGAAATTGGAAATGAGATCAGGAGTCGGAGGTTTTGGTGCCCCTACCAGCCCTGGTGCTCCTACCCAGTGCTGGCTACAGGCAGCCCTGCTGTGAACAGCTCATGGGACAGAGCTGGCTGCACTGAAACCATTTCTTTAATCTGTGTTAGAGCTGCCCAGCCCAGCTCACAGCGGGAGGAGCAGCATGTTTAGCTCAAAGCCTGAAGTGCTGGCATTGCCGTGGGAGACCCAGGTCACAAACCACCATAGGCAGAGAGATGGAGGCCAAACCTGGAGGTGGCTGTGGGCACAGGGGGACCAACTGTGCCAGGATGATGCTGGGATCCTGTATTCTCCTAGTTCTGTCCTCCTGGAGTGGAAGGAAGGTGCTCTGCAGGGCACTGCTCTCAGCCCGTGTGTCTCTCCAGCATCAAACCATGGAATTCAAATTGTCAATCTCTGCCTTGTTAGGATGCAAGGGGTTAAACTGTTCTTCCTATGCAAATTAAGCTTAATTAATCCTTTTCATCAGTTGCAAATATACCTTCTGAACCCTATTAAAAACATGAATATGCAAATTCAGACCTTTTTTAATACTCATTTTCAAGGACTTGGAGTCAGGCTTGATTATTCGATTCCCATTAACAGCCTGTAAAACCTGGTGCAAAATTTAATTTCCATTTTAAGTTACAAAAAAAAAAAAAAAGAATCTGTTGGTAATTAAGCTAATTACAGTGTTACACTAAAGAGGAGACAAACAAGGAGGACAAGATCATTCATTACATTTAACACTGGTTACAGGACCTGGGGACTGTCCCGCGTTAACTGAGAAGCCAGGAAACATCAGTGATGGAAACAGGGTGTGTGTGAGGAGGCTGTGGCTTTTGGGGGGCCTGGTGCTTTCCTCACCTTGGGAACAAACCTGCTTCAGTCCCATGAGCCATTCTCCTCCTCCTCCCAAGGGGAGAAGCAATGAAGAGGAGGTGCAGCCAGGCTGGAGGGGTCCTGTCGGTGTCGTGGGGTCTCTGCACGGGTCAGGAACATGCTTAGGGTTGGAGTTTCAAAGTAGCCTTATCTTCCAGAGCTGAGCATCCTGTGCAGGTGGGACCTCCATCCTCCCTGAGCACCTTCTCTGTGTATGGGGTGCAGAGGGGAGGTTTGCTGACAACTCCCTTTGCACTGGCAAAGCCATCAGAGATGACGTATGACAAGACTTTGCAGAGGCATCTACAGACTGCTGCTCCACAGCCATACTGGGGGGACAACGAGGTACAGGATGTGACCCCCTGTTGCTCATGCCTGTGGCCAGCACAAGTTGGGAGATGCCAGCAAAACCAGCTCAGCCTACACCACCCAATCCTCCCTTGTGGTCACCCATCAGAGCTTGGCAGTCAGTGCTGGTAGCTCTCAACTTGCCCATCAACCATCCTGTGCCTCCAGGCTTTGCCTGCATATAATTTTAAAAAAAGTAATGCTATAGGCTGTTAATTATTGTTTACCACCACAGTGTTCTCTTAAAATCAGTCCTTAGGATGCCCAGCATCTGTTCTGCACTTGGTGCTTTCTAGTGAGTTTGCAGAGTTAATGTGTGCCTTACCAGAGCTGTAATGCTCACCTCGGGGTGCCAGCACGGCCTGGTGGGCTCAGGTGAGGAGTCCCATGGCTGGGGTTGGCACACATCACACAGGGGATGCCCGCAGGAGGTCAGGGCTCAGTGCCCAGGATACGCTGCAGGACACTCCAACACTGAACCAGAACGTTGGCATTACCTACAGACTCACCCAAAGACCTCCAACACCGGCAGGATGCACCCACCCAAGGGATTTGTGCTATCTGGGAGCTCTTCTCGCTCCTCCTCATCTCAGCGCAGCTGCCAGCATGAGCAACTCGGCTCCCCATGGATTCGGTTCATCCCTCGCCATCACCTCCTCTCCAGGGCTGTTCCTGGCCCTGCCAGGACTCCTGGTGAGAGGAGCTGTCACTTCAGAGCACGACACTCACGGGCGGCTCTGCCTCACAGCAGCGGCGTCAGAGCAGGAGCTGATCACGTACACACCCAGGGGCTGGAGCATGACTCCCAAACAGAGCTGAGGAAAGGCTCAGGCACATGGAGGAGCCGGGAGAGCAGCGCTGGGGAGAAGGGGTGAAGGAAGGACAGGGTGATTCGCCATCACCTCACTGTGTACCAGGCTGTGCATGGTCAGTGGGGAGTGGGGGGCACCTCCAAAATGAAGGACCTAAGTGACATCCACAGTTTGCATTTCTTTTTAGGAAGGCCACTCCTTGGCACTGGTTATGGGGCAGCCTGGCAGATGAACCAGTCACTACCAGCAAAGTGAAGTATCTGCTGTCATACAGCACAAATGTCACCCAGCAGATGCTCCTGAAGAGGAGAAGTTCATCTGCCAAACTTCAGAGCCTTTCATCCGCCTGGAGAACATTTCCCACCATGCTGATACCAGAAGTTTCTGATCATTATCAATGGAGTGTGACAACAGAGATGATAAGGGAAATGCTCTCACCCTCTAGCCAAGCCCTTCGACCTGCCTGGTGCGTCTTGTCAACTGTATCATATTTTGGGGAGAGTCAGAGATGCAGAACTACCTTCTCAGTCCCCGCAGGCAATCAACTTGCTCCCCAAACCATGAGATATGATTGCCCTTATTACTTTAGCTTGTATAGCAGCGAGCCTTGTTAATGGTCATAAAATTATCCAGTCCTTATTTAAATCCTACAGGCGTCTGTGTTTCAATGACCTCCTGATGGTCTCTGGCTTTGCTCCAGGCTGAAGAAGCATTAGGAGGACCAGGAAGGAAAAAGAGGCAGCGGGAGGACTAAAGGAAAAAACCCAAAACCACAACAAGCAACAGTCAACAAAGAGAATTCAAAGTGAAACAGGGAATATTAAAGAGAGATCCATCATTCAGCTGGAGAGTTCAAAAAAACATAACCTGTCATGAAGAGAAGGAAGCAGCATCAGGTAAAATTAGCAACACTAATAAACTCATCAGCACTGGAGCCTGGGCCAGGAAACAGCACAGGGAAGATGAAGGGGTTGGTAGAGGCTTGATCCCATGTTGGGGAAGCAGAAGAAAACTGACACAACCTGAGGGAATGTGCTTTGGTGGAGGAATGTGGTTTGGGTGGAGACAAAAGACATGGGCTTCTTCCAAGACCTCCAGAAGCAAGAAACTGCCTTTGTGCTCCTCAATTTACATGGCAGCATTTTCTTTAAAGTGTGTTTTTCTTCTGTTTTGTTCCTTGTACTTGCTCTGAGGGAAAACACGCAGAGAAGGAAGGCTGGAGACACAGACACTGTGGGTGGAAGGAACAGGAGGAGCCGCTGGGATAGCCTGTCCAGGGCTGGGCTTTGGCCAGTGATCTTTCTGGAGCAAAAATCTCATCTTTCTTTCGGATAAAAGACTGTTCCCCTGTCCTTTCAAATAACATCTGCAAATCCCCAGAGTACCGAAAGATTTTACAACAATAATCCCCCAAAAGAGAAATGAGAACTGGAAAAACCCCCAAGCAGCCGAGAACTCCTTTAATGTAACCAAGCTCCAACACAGATTTCCATCAATTTTGCAGCAAACCTGAGTCATGAAATTAAAAGTAGCATCAGCATATTTCCTATTAGCTACAGTTTCTTTTTCAGAACAGATCATACATTCCTACCCTATTTTTCTAGACACTTGTGTCAATGCGATATCATCAGATGCCGTTCAGTCTTTCCTCTTAGCCTGAAAAAAGCTTTCCTGTTGGGAAGGATGGGATTTTAATATTTAAAAAAGACTTCGTGAAAAAGCTTTGCTGGTTTTTTACTTATTTATTTATTTATTTATTTATTTAATATCCCTCCCATGATCAGAGTGGGTGCATTTTGTAGCTTTTAAATATCATGCAAGTTTTAGCAACGCTGCTATTAAACCCGAATCTGCTGTCACAGCAGGCAGCAGGAATGTGATTCACACCAGCACAGAGAGCCTGTTCCATCCTCCCCAGCTCCTGTCCTTAGCTACGGTCACCTGGCATCAGACACCATCATTGTTTTCCCAACATCTCTGAACAGCTAAAAGCTCCAACAGAACCAATCTTGCCCTGGCTGTGCCCTCTCCCACCCCGAGCAGCACAGCCCGATGGGGTCTGGCATCACCTCGGTGATGCCTGAGGAAGGCTCTTGCCTGTCACCCCCTGGGGTTTATTTTGACACGTCCGCCCATCAGCACAACTCAGAACACTCTCAGCTGCCTCTGAGCCCACTGTTGGGTTGGGAAATGAAAAGGGCAGGTGCTGCTCAGTGTTTGTTTGGAGCGAGGGGAGGGGAGGAAAGGAGGACAAACAGCAAGGCTGGCACTGCAGCTGTTCAGAAATGGTGGCCTCTCCTTCCATCCAGCGCCCTGTTTCTTCCATCCATCCCCTGCTCTGCTCCTGCCCTTCACTCTCTAGGTACCCAGCTCCATCATGGCTCCATGCTCTTCCCCCTTCTCCTTCCCTTGCTCCTATAGTGTTACATGGAGAAGATCCAAAACTAACATCTGCAAACTCCAAACTTCTCACGGCTCATCCCAGAAGGGTTTCCCTGGTTCCCTCTCAGGCATTGCACACTTCCAGGACAATGCAAACAACACGTGATGACCCCAAGAGCCGGGAGACACAAAGCAGGAGCAAAAGGCTCCAGGTTCAGAGATGTGCCCTTAGGAGAGGCATGAATCTGGTGAAACCTGCCTTAGCCCAGAGCTCTGCTGCTTTCAGACTGTATGGCAGCACCCGACAGCTCCGTGCCTGTTCGGTGTTTGTATGTGCACACGGATGGACAGGGCTGATTTGCAGGGGAGCAGTTTGAGTGAAGGGAAGCTTCAGGCAACACTGCAAACGAGACAGTGCTGTCACACACACACACACTCTCCTGCAGCCATGCACCAATAAATCATATTTTACAGCCTACAGCACATAAACCCAGCAAGCGTGCACAGAAACCCAGCGAGCACACGCATGCTTGTGAGCGCTCCTGCCTCCCCCCTCCACCCAACTGCAAATTTATTACCCAGTTCCCAAGATTTTCTGAAAGAATTTTCCACAAACAGGGCTGGAGCTTTGCAAGTCGTGAGCCAAACCCAGATGGGACTTGTGCCCTCACCACCTGGGGTGGTGGCCACTGGGATCTCTGTTTGCACTGCCCCAGGGGGCTGCACCCACAGAGCAGGGATGCAGGGAGTGGTGAACACGGTGGCAGTGCCTTTGATGGGCTGCTGAGCCCATATAGCTCATAAAGGAAGGAGCAATCACTGTGAAATTCAGTGTCACAGTTACTCCTTGCAGCTCCTCGTGGCTCAGACAAGCAGGATAATGACAGTGGCAGAGATGGGAGCTGCCGTGGTGTCAGGTACAGCCATAGGTTTGCGGCTTCATCCTGAATTCAGTGTTGGAACTAGAAACGGGGAAGTCTCAGCTCCTCTTCTCCATGGCCCACAGGTGGCCCAAGTGGCTTTGCAATGGTCACACCTTCACATGAGCAACTCCCAGGCTTCCATGTGTGAACCTTAGAGAAGGCAAGCTTCCCAAAAGTCCCAGTTTCCCATAGTGCCCTCTGAGCTCACTGTGCAGCAGCATAACGCCATGAGCAGGGCAGGGACACTGCTGGCTAAAGCAGAACAGTCACCCAGCAGCTTCCCAAGCCACGGACAGGTGCTGCACCATGCCAGCACATCCAGCCAAGCACCCACCCTCACCACACACCTCTCCCAGCCACACTGCCGTATTAAACTTAGCTGAACAAATCAGTCTTGCTGGGAGAACAGAGAGCAGAGCAGTAATTCATGTCTCCTCCCCACCGGAGGCATCTCAGAAGCCTACTGTGTGTTCTCTCCCAACTTATTATCCTTTCCCTCCTGGGAGGCAACTTTCCAACGGGCAGAACATGTTTTCCCTTGTCGCTCTCCAGCATCGCTTCTCGCCTCACCTGTGTTTTGCTAAGATAGAGGGTTTATTGTAAACTTATTAATTACTTCATTTCTCCTGCAAGGAGCCAGGAGAAAAATTTTCCGCGGCAGGCAGGATCTGCTATTGTGTTGGTGGCGGAGCTGAATGCGGCTGACGTCATGATTCATTTTCCCCATGACTGGGGAAGGCGACTCTCCGTGCCATGCCGTGCATATGAATCAGGCAGCCTTCCCCTGGCACAGCATGCCCAGCAATTCATCTTCCACCAGGACTTCTTCAAGCAGAAGAGAAAACGACAAACTTTTGCTATTGCATTTCCCTGCAGAGAGGAGGGCTGGGGAGATGGGGGCTGCAGCCTCCCCAGACCTCACGCTTGTCCCTTCACCTCTGATCTGGGGGTTGATAGCAGATGTTTTCCATGCCTGTAGATGCATCAACAGGTCCCCAGCAAGCCTGGCCAACCCTGCAGTCAGTGCAAGTATCTCAGCAAACTTTCTAGCCTGATCACTGCTACCTTCTCTCCAAGCTTAGGAAGTTCCTGCTGAAATCAGGAGGAAATCAATACACACAGAAGTTTATAGCAAACTGATTTGGTTTAAGGCAGCAGGGCTTGGAACTAGATGATCTCTAAGGTCCCTTCCAACCCAAACCATTGATGATTCTATAATTCCATAATTCTATGAATGAGACTTGCCCGGAAAAACAGAGATAATGATGTCCTCCCTTTGCAAAGCACTACCAGCATCAGACCACTGATGTGCTCATCCTCTACATGTGGGAGAGGATGGCAAGGCACAGTGTGCATCCCAAATAAGAGTCATGCACCCAGTTTGGGAAGTGACACTTTATTGTTATGACAGAAGAGCTACATCCATTATAACACAAAATGTTAAACATCTGGGGATGCTCCACCCTCCATGGAGGGGAGGAGGAGGGACACCTCCCAGAACAGATACCCACAGGGTGGTGGCAGGCAGCAGACTAAAGCCACCAGCACTGAACGCAGCCCAAACTGCTCCCTTCCACTTCCTACAGTCCTGAGATAACCAAGAACCCTAAAGCCTCAGTGAGGAACCAAAAGCACGGCAGTGACTGAGCCACAGAGGGGTCAACACAGGTACAGGGGCTTCAAACGGCCATTTATGCTTATGCTCGTCTGCTGAGTGATGGCAGACTCAGGTCACTGATGTCTTAAAAATAATTTCAACCTTGCTGAGTGATGAGATGTTTGCAAGAGCAAGAGACTTTTCCTGGGTCTCTGTCCCTGGGGACAAGCCCTTGGCTCCCATTAGAAGAGGACAATGATGGGGCAGGAAGCACCAGCCTCATGCCAGGTTTGTCTTTTTGCTGGGGCCCAGATTGGGGGATACCTTTGGAAAAAGCTGCAAATGGTGGTGCTGGGGCTCCTCAAACCAGGAGTTCCCACCGTATTCCCAGACAGATGCTGAGAATCTGGGTAGTGATGAACACATGGCCCAGTTCAAATGCAGGGATTGGATCTTGGCACGGGAGAGCCCTGGAATGGAGCTAGAGTTGCCCTCCCACAGGAGGAAAATTATGCTTTTCAGAGGAATTGGTGAGATTTGTGACTCAGCATGAAAGAAGGGGGAAGAAGGAGTTCCCTGCAAAACAGAAGCAACCCAATACCACAAATTAAGGGTGGTGGACATGAGAATTTTTCCTCACTACCTCAAGTGTCCTGCCCAGGAGGACCAAACCCTGGCTGGCAGTGGGACACTAAGCAATGGTCTGGCGGCTGAAGAGGTCGAGGGTGAGGGCGCTGAGGAAGGCTGGGATGCTGTCCTGGCGCAGCAGGTGGAGCTCGATCAGCTCCCCGATGGTTCGGGAGAACTCCGTTTCCAGAAGCTGCATTTTTCCACCGGAGGAGCTGGAGGCCTAATGGGAAAGAAGAACAAGCCCATTAATACCAGGGGGTTTTCATTCACCTCCCGTGGCACAGGAGCAGTGTCACCCTGAAGCCTCCTTTGCACCGAGGACATGCCATCTGTTTGGCACACGGCATTCCTGAATCCTGCATTCCAATGTCCCCATGCAGGACCCCCGTGTGAGCCTTCCCCAGTGACAAATATGGTGATGGGGAGGTGAGGGGTTTGACCATCCTGGAAAAAGCCTGTTCTGCCAGCACACAGCAGGGCTGCCTACATGAGGGTCACTGTCACCAACACCACCCAAGGTGGCAGGAGCTCTGCACAGGGGTTTTTTCTCCATGAAAACACTTATTCCTGAAGTCACACCACTTCTGTAGGAGGAAGCAGACCTGTTCCTAATTAACATAACTCCTTCCCAGTGAGTACTGATCCACCCCACATCCCTGAAGTGTTTAAACCAGCCTGGCATCACACAGCTGAAACCTCCAGAGGAATTACTCCAGAGATGCTCTCAAGAAAATAAGGAAACTCAACGTGTGGGAAGACATTACAAATCTCCTGTAACATATAAAACAAGCAAAAAAAAAGCTAAATGCAAGAGAAATAAGGGATGCTTGAAGCCTCTCCTGCCCCCAGAGGCACAAAAGCAGCTTGTTTATTAATAAACAGCAAAAACATCACAGTGCAAATGCTAATTTTTTTCCCCTGCTATTTTCCTCTTCAAAATACTACCATTCCTAATTGCTTTGCAGCTCTGCTTCCTGTCAGACCGAGGTGGGACCGCACAGGTGGTGCAGGGCACAGCCAGCAGCCCCCTCCCCAACCAAAGGATGCCAAGATCCAAAGTGGAGGATTGCCAGGTGAGGGGAGAACATTATGAACTTTCCATGTTTGGGTCCCTTGGGGTTGTGAGGAGTGCAAGGTAGAGAGGATGCCCCTGTCATCCCCGAGCCAGGCAGGGAATCGAAACAAGGTTTCCACGTGGAAAAGTGAATTAGCTTTTGTTTAAAGCTTCATTTTGGCTGGGATGTTTTTCAGCAAATCCTGTGCTTTGATCTGAAGCTACCTGATGCCTCCTGTGCACCTGAGGTACCACTGAGGGTACACAGATCAAAGAGGGAAGCGATGGCAGATGAAGGAGCCAGTTGGAGGCATTGGGAAGGACATAAATCCCCATCCCACGTAAAGCCAAAGGTGCCTGCCATGTGAGGCTGTAGCAGAGCAGCAAGCACAGGGGCTGGGTGCTGTGGCAGCAGCACAGGTTTTATTTTGCAAATCCTCCCTGGATTCAGCTGTTGGGAAGTGCCAGTTTTGGAGGAAGGTCCGAGTATTATGAATGCATCACTTGTGTCTCCAGCTCTCTTACCGCTGAGTTGGATGCATCTGAAATGGGAATTCAAGCTCTGTATGAAATACACAGCCTCCCTCGCAGATTTAAAACACTCTTTGGGCACAGAATTAATTTCCTAACAATTTACAAGCAAATCCATTAATTGGTTTACTAGTTTAATTAATTAAAGTAAATTCCTTAAGAAATTTAGCATCCAGTGCCAGACCATTTGCTTGTGTTTTATGACCACAGAAACTGAGCAACATAAATGTTTTAAATTTCCTCTACTTTGAGCTCACTGGTGTCGTGGGTGAAGGCTACATTTGAATATCTTCTCTTTTTTTATGAGATTAATGGTAGTTTCTCTCTACTATTCTTCATAACCAAAGTTTGCTCCTGCAGCAGAGGCAGAAGAATAATAATGTTCAGAGAAAGTTATGTGGACAAATACATGCTTCTGAGAAGACTGGTATTTCCCACCGAGTTTTCTCAGCTGCCAAGGGAGGCACCATCCTCCCTGTCACCCCCACGGCCTCTGTCTCCCCAGGAACTCCAAAAATCAAAGAAAACCCCCAAATGCTTACAAACCCCAGACATCTCACCCAGGTTTCTTATGATTGCTTCTGTAACAGCCACAAGGCAAGGCAGCCACTTGGAAAAAAAGCAATTCTTCCTCTGCTGGGAGATGTTTACATGTGAACTTAGAGGATGGATGCACTTGCAGTGCAGCTCATTCAATCTCACACTGCTTTTAAAAAAATGGAGAAACTTTTTTTTTTCTTTTTTTCCCCCCAGGAGTGTTTTAAAATTGCTATCATTGTTACTTTTCTTATTATTTGTTTTTATTGCTTTTTTTCTTCACCCATCTGTTCATAATGTAGTATAGACTGGGATATATAGATAGATTTGCTGCTTTGGGTTCAACAGCGGGAGTACCTCTGCAGCCTGTGCTTTACAAATAAAGTGATTATATTAAATAATAGCAATATGTTCCCATTAATTCACAGGATTTCTTTTCAAAAGGCAGCCTGCACCCTGCCTGGTGCACTCGCTGGCAGAGAGGGAAGTGCCCAGGGCAGGAACAGGAGCGAGCAGGGGATCATGGCAAGGCAGGGGGATGCACAGGGGTGTGCAGGAACACGGAGGGGGAGCACATGGCGGGGATGCTCTGCTGAGTGAATGCTGCAGGGTCTGGTGTTTCACACTATTCTGGATCAATGCAGAGCATGCCTGTGACTCCAGCTCTAAAAACTGGATTTATGAAAATAAGAAACGTGAAATTTCCAGCGGTTCAAAACTGCAAGGGCACCCGAATCCTCCTCTTCACCGTTCATAGCTAGGGTTCCCTCCACCCATTTTTAAACAATTTTTTAAAAAATTGAAAATAGTCTCAACCCTGAAAGGCAAACCCCTGGACACAATTCCTGCTGACAAGAACTTGCAGGTGCCAGCACAAGCCAACTATTCGCAGCACACTCCATGTAATACAATCACCAATCACCCTGCTGATGCATTCCCTAAAATTCTAAGTTTCGATGAAGCCAAAAGCCACCCCAGCCCATCTAGGAATAAAATGCAAAGCTGAGAAGAGCATAAACAAGTGTCACTGATCCATGGGGACAGTCCATGAGTGGGAATGGGGTGAGAGAGACCAGAGCATGTTCAAACCCAGCCCTGACTGCTCTGTGCCCAGCACTACTGACATCATTGCTATAGCATGTTGCTCTTAAAGAGAGGGCTGAAAGAAAAAAGCATCAACACTTAGAGTCAAACTGAATACATGGGATCAAAGGAACAGCTGGACCTGTGAATATGCCCATCCATCCCAGAGTCAATGCATAGAGGAGACAATGCAAGAGGACACTCTGGGGACCACCATCATTCTTCACTCCCTCTTTCCCCTTTGTGCTGAGCCAGACAAGTGCAGTGCTTCACTAGAGATGGAAATATTCCCATCTCAGCCTCAGTTTCCCAGAGCACAGAGCAGCCTGGGATGCTGAAGCTAAGCACTATGAGAATACCATCTCTCAGGTACTCTGTACATAGCCCTATACTGGTTTCTTCTAATTCATGGGAAAAGTCTGTCTGGCTCACTAAACTACCAAGATTCAGATCTCTGTTATGTTTTATTCAGATCTCAAATACTTGCAAAAGGAAAGATATCAGCTTTCACTAAGCTCTGTTGCCAGTTCAGTCTGATTTAAGGACTATGGGGACCTTTTCTAGAAAAGCAAAGGAAATCACTCTTCCCAGTCTTACTGCACACCCAGCTCTGCTGGAGTGGGTGGGATGTGACTCTGGTTGTAGATTTGAAGGGTGACACCCTGTTTGTCTCCTCACAGGCTGTGCTACCCCACAGCAACCAGATCAGGGGCAGACCTCTCTATATCATAACCCACATCAACACTGGTCTATTTAGCACAGAACAACACGAACTTGGAGGAGCTGCTCTGAGAAAGGAGCTGTTAGCACAGCTGTTTCTTCAGGGGAATCGAGATCAGCAGCCGCCTGCCAGAAGGAAACATCATAAATCTTCCTCTTAACCCTGGAAACCGGTAAATTATTCAAGGCTTTATAGTTCAGATATACATGTAAAAATCTCTCAAATAACCACCAACGTGGTAGAAAAGCAGGTTCTTCTCTCTGATGAATAAGGAGCAGACAACGCAGATGATGTGGAGGAGCAATCAGCAATAGGCATTCCCAAATGTCCCACTCGGTGGATGGACTTGCAGCTGGGTGAACCAGGCTCATAAAACTGCAACATATGGACCATAACAGGCTCTCTCTGCCATTTCAGTGTAACATGTACAGGACTTCTGTCTGCCCTGGTCCTGCTGAGATGGCTCTTTGCACCTGTGCTGCTTCCCTGAAAGCCAATACCCAGCACTTCCTTCTCTGCTTCTTCCAGCAGCTGAGGGGCAGCTATGTGAAAAGTGTGACAGTGTCTCCTTTAGTCACTCACAAGCTACCATGGTGTGGTTCAGAAGTGCACTCAGGTTTATACCCATTTCCTCTTCTCTCTGACATATTTTGGTAGCTAAAAACAATGGCTCCAAAAGTGCCATCCACTATAAACTGGCATGCAGTGTGACTTTAATCACACAAAGGATGCTTCTTGAAAAACATGGGTTGAGCATAAGACCCAAGGTCATGCAGACCTTCAGACACTGGAATAAGACTGAAAAGAGGGTGGTTGCATGCCCCAAGGAGAGAGCTGACATGGGGATGTGGTATCATGAGAAAGTATGGAGTAGAAATGCAGAAACAGGGAGAAGAGGGCTTCAGCATTCTAGACAACTTGAGATTTCAACATGAAGTGAGGATTTTCTACCTCTGATTTCCACACTGAGAAAGCACAACTGCTTTTGGGGATGCAATCCATGCAGGACATGTGTTCCTGCAACTTCAAACACACACCTCAAGCCCCGCAGGTGGAGTTCCTGAATGGGTTTTGGCAAGCTGACAACAGGGATGGTGGAGCTTTGTGCCAGGCACAGCAGGTGAGACAGTTGTGTCTCAGCTTGGGAATAAAGGAGGCTCAAACACCTCCACAGTGTGCAGAAGGATGAAGTCCTGGGCTTTGGCAGGGCTGCCAGAGCCACCCCTTGGCGTGGTGACAAACCTTTGCTTTGCAGATGCCACTTGGCCACGCTCTATGGTAGACAGTGCTTTCCAAGGCTAAGATGTATGAGGGGTCAAAAGGAGCAAGTGAATCATTGTCCGGTGACATTTACCCAGCGAATGCATCTCGAAGGCCCCATCTCATCTGCTCTGCTCCTTCCATAAATCACTGTCCGTGCTGTGTCCCCACGGACGCCGGCTCGGAGCACACACAGCAACCAGCCCCCCATGCGCCGAGGGAAGGGGCAGCGCGGCTTCACACCCAGCGCTCCACACGGAGCTTCTCCCTGCTCTGTGCAGGCTGCTCCAGCACTAAGGGCCATGCTGCAGCCCCCGTGACCCAGTTCTCACTGCCTTTTCCCTTCTCCTTGTGGTGCTCCCCACCCTACCCTGAAGAGCGCTGTGCCATCCACTCCAATGAGGGTTATGCACATCTCCCCACCAGATCGACCCATTTGGCAATTTGCCTTCATCACATGAATCCCTCAGAGCTCCTCCTCATGTGGGGCACTCACTCCCTCTTCCCAAAGCCTTCATGCATCAGCAGAAGCCCTCAGGGTTGGCTCTTCCACCTGATCACCTCCTGCATCTCTGTTGCCATGTGTGCCTCGGAGCCTTGGCCACACTGCTGGTCCTGAAACCCCCTCATCTCCCTGAGGCTTCCCCATGGCACCCATGGCCTCCCTCAGCACTCACTAACACACACAAACCCTGCCACAGTCCAACAAACCTATTTGAAAATTTCCTTTAAGAAGCTGCTGGCTCTGACCTTTAAATGAGAAAATCCTTTTGTTTCTGCCTCTTGCTTCAGATGCTGAGATTTTTCTAAATGTCAAAGGCCGCCTTGTCCACGTGCAGATGTTGAGGGGGGAAGCAGTGGTGCTGAGTGGGCTGGCACCCTCTCTCTGGGGCTGCAGAGCTCATAAATCACCACTTCAGATCACCCCAGACAGACAGACAGACAGACGCAGGGCAACCCACCATGCACAGAGCCAGCCAAAAAAGCTGGAGTGCCCAGAAAAAAACCAAGGAAAATATGTGTGTGTGTGTGTGTGCACATGCAGGAACTGCCTGCTGAAGTTATAACAACCCAAACACGAGGTTTTGAGATTTAATTGCTCGAACTTGGCTCTCTCGGGTGATGATATCATTATCAAAATACCCCAATTGAGTTATGCCTCACCAATCAATCTCTCCTAAGCATCATGCACTGCTCAAATACCAGGTCCCCAGGTAGCCTCTAAATCACTTTAATTACAGGCCGTTCATTTAAAATTAGGGAAATATTAAAGAAAAAAAAAAACAAAAAACAACACAAAATTGAACCACAAGACATGCTTATGGCTGGAAATATTTATGAGGTTATTTAGCAAACTGTTTACTGGTTTCCTTCTTTTTTTCATGGCAACTGGCAGGTTCCAGCTGGCCTCACAGGACGCCTGCACATTGTGGCTCCCGCAGGATGTGCAGCACTTAATCAATCAGGTCACCTCCCTTTCCCAAATGACCATTCCTTGTCTGCAGCAAAATTTCCCCCCCCCCTCCCCCCCTTTAATATCCTCATTGTAACCCAAAGAAGAAGAGCACTTCTTTATAATAATTGTTTTTTGCCAAGACCTCTGACCTCTGTGTCACCAGCTTGGTATATAAAGTGAATTTATGAGGCAGACAAGGATGGATGCCTGTAAAGGGCCTTCCAGGAAATGTAATGAAAAAGCTGCTTTTAGCTGCTGAGCAAAGAAAAGCAAATGCCTGGCAGTGCCAAGAAGAAAATTGAATGCTGGGATGGGGTAAGTGAGAAACAGCCCCGTGCGCAGTGAGATTTATAGCAAACATTTCC
Source organism: Corvus kubaryi (assembly GCF_017639235.1). Lineage (NCBI taxonomy): Eukaryota > Metazoa > Chordata > Aves > Passeriformes > Corvidae > Corvus > Corvus kubaryi. The sequence goes on from NW_024581129.1 coordinate 4,302,266, forward strand.
TTTCTCTTTCTTATTATTCAACACTGAGATGAACCACAACCCCAGAATGCCTTTGGAACAAGAGGTCAGCTCATATACTTCCATCTTAACCAGAAACACGACCCAGGCACTGTGTACACGAGGGGCAGCAGTGATGGGGTCCTGGATGCTGCACCAGCTCTGCAGCAAAGGAACGCAGAGCGGGGTGTGCTGCGCCAGCCTCTCCCCACAGCTCCCTGTTTTGATCTAGGTGAGCTCTCCTGCACCTCACGTCAAAAATGAAACATGAAAAAGAGCAGGGACATGTGCTGAAGGGCTGCACCCCTCTCCATGGGGGAAACCTGCTGGTGTTAATCCTGGGGGACAGTGCTCTGTGCAGCAGAGGGCGAATCAACACCTTCTTTCAAAAGGTTTCTCCTACAGGTTAATGCCCTTTAGACTGTCAAATGCGATGCCATAAAAATAAGATCAAAGACTTTAAAATAAGGGAAGCATATTTTTTGATTCATACTATTACTATTTTATATCTGAATATTCCTATAGAGCTTTTCATCCTGGAAGACAGGTCTTTGAACTGCTGTGATTTCACCTATCACTGAGGAACAACCCCTGGGGTAAAATGTGACAGCTATTATCAGGGTGCATTAATGTTACTGAACAGTTCAGGACAGACAGAGACAAATATATCCAATTTAAATCATAGGTTTGAAGAACTACTGCTCAGTGTGGATTAATACCCATGCATTTTCCAAAAGGGCTTTGAGAGTTTTTAGAGAACAAGTGCTGAAACTAAAATTCCCTGTCTCATCTGTAGGATTCATTCAGGCTCCCATCATTATGCTGCAAATTGAACATTGTCCGAGAGGGAAGATGGCAATGTACATGATTCACTCATAGTATCTACTTTTGCAGATTCTGATGGGATGTCCAAACCAGCCACCAAGGAGACTCACCCTGTGGAGATTTGCTGAGGTGATACCTAAAAATGGTTCCACTGAACACATGGCTGGTGAGAGTAAATCACAGCAGATTGCTCACATCACAGAGAATGGAAAACCACATGGGATGTCACTCTAAACTAATACTGGCAGCTGGCTGTAGTCGGAGCTTGAGGTCATAAATTATAAGTTTTTAACAGACTCAGATCTGCTAAATAGTGTTCACCAGCCAAATATGCTTATAAGCATTAAGCATGGAGGAGTAGAGATGGGAACAAGGCACAGAGCTCACAGAATTTTTCCAACCCCATTTCATATCAAAACCCAAACTATGACATTAAGCCTTTAAAGCCAATACCTCCATAAAATCTCAGGATCTTTACAAATCAGTGTTTCTCCTTGTTATACAGCGAAGCTGTGCTGATCCCCCAGCCACGGCTATCTCTGACCTACAACAAATCCCTTCGGAAAGAGCAGCCAGACGTGCGTTATCCCATCTGCTGTCACACCACGCGGGGCAGGGCTGGACCGCTCCAGCACCCCGTCTGCAGCTTCCCAACCATCTGTGAGGTGACCGTGTTGGACTGGTCAAGCTGCAAAATGAGTAGCTAACAAGCATTAACAACATCTAGCCCATGTGTTCTGTCTAGTAAAATGCCAACCCATCTGTCTGTAACATCAGCGACTCCGTAGAAGCCATATGCAGGAGAGACATAAATTAGGGAGAGAAAAATCTCCCGTTACTTTCTCTGCAGTGAATCTGCAGTTGTCGCTGGGAATGTGAGGGACTGGGTGTTTTTTAAGTTCTGTTTTCCCAGCCAAATCTCAGGCTCATGTAGCTCTCCAGCCCTGCCATCCAGAGGCAGTTTTGGTCTGCACCTGACCCTGGTGAATGTGTTTTGGCACAAAGAGAAAAGTAGCTGCAACTCAAACCAGCTTCCAAACCGCTCCCCCAGGAGAGCCAGAAGAAGAGAGACAACTTGAGGGAGATACCAGGGACTGGCAAGTGAACCCAGCATACAAGAAACCCGCAGTTAGACAGGGAGCTCATTAACCAGCCAAGCTGCTTATCACATTCCTCTCCACCTCCCTTGCTGGAAGCTCTCTGACCTGGAAGGAACAGAGGAGCAGTAAACCAAGAACATGGAGTTTCCGGAACAAGAGAAGGAAGCACCTATGGCAGAAGTGCAAGAAAAAAAAAAAAAAATCATCTGTGTGAGCTGTAATTAAGACAGCCTGTTGCCAAGGCAGGGAGATACTCCACTTGTGAACTGCAGCTGGGAGCATGAGGTCTGTAAGAGAACACAAGCAGCAAAGTTTATCAAGCCCTGCATCAGTGAGAGACGTCTGGAACCACGGAGAATTTTGACGGCAACTTCTGAAGCTGCGGCATTGCCTGGGAGATAGGCACCCCCTCCCCAGAGCAAACCACTGCTCCCCAAGAGGCAGAGCTTGCTGGAGCCTTCATCCCTCACTGAGTCACACCAGATACGTGCCGTTCCGCTGCTTGGCTGCTCCTGCTTCATGGTCCTGCTCAGAAGCCTCTGCTTTCCTGTCTCTGGATTAGAGCAAATCAGCAGTAAAACCCAAGACTCCCCTCTGAAGTGCCTGCACGTGACACAGAGTGAAAATAGGTCATACAGACTTCAGGACTCACCACCTGCCAACTGGAAATGAATCCCTGAGTTTGGGAGCTGGGCATCTCACTTTGCCTGAGATGGAGGGAGAATGCCTGGAGCTGGGAATGAACAGAGGACACATGCTGGGGAGGCACATCTGGAGTGACTGCTACTCTGCCACACTGCAGATGCCATCATGTGATTAGCACAGTTATCCTTATCATCTTTTTGGTATCCTTCTCCAAGTCTTGCTATAAGCAGGGTGGATGGAAGGCTAAAGAACTGAACAAGGTCCTGTTACCAGTAATGGCTCAAGGGACTGTAAGTGATAAAGTTAATGACAAGCAGACAATTAGACCTTTAGCTCTGTGGCTGAGGGATGGGGCAGTATATGGAGCATGCCTGTTCCCGCCTCATTGAGTTTGCAAGGCTTGTGGGGGAAGGAGTAACAGATGGACCTGATGGCAGAGTACAGCTGAAATTCTCACCATGTTTATTCATTACACTCTCCTAGCTCTTGTTTGTCATAGTCTGGCACCCTGGGCTAAAATGCAGGTTCAAGCTTTACATCAAGGAAATTGGTGACACGTATTAGTCACCTCTGCACAGAGCCAGCTCCGCATCACAGCCAGCGCTGCGCAGACCAAAGCCACCGCTCATCTAAGAGCAAGAAGAATTGGTCAATAATTACCCCTTCCTGTGGGACTGTGTGACTTGCTTACAGTTATGATCTACCAAAGTGGAATTTAAGTGTTGGCTCTGGGAATAACGTTAGTGGCCGTTGCAACATCAATAACCAAATGTCACAATGTTAGCATGAGCTGAGGAAGGTGCTTTTACTGCTCTCGCTTTTTTGCTGGCTCACATTTTCTTCGTTTTTCTTCATTTGAAATCGCTGCCATCAGCACGACTGTCAGCAGGACCAAAGTAAGCCTGAGTTGTCAGTACCCAGAAAGTCAAAGAAGGAAGTTGATTCTGAACACGCAAAATGATTTTCTTGTGTCCTCAAGAATGAGTTTTAACCCTTAACAGCTCACAACTCCACTGTGGGGAAGCACATTTCTCAGAGTGCCACAAGTAGAAGTTTATACTGAGAAGAGATGTTATTATTTTTTAGATGTCAGCATTTCTTTCTCAGCTTCAAGACTTCTGAATTCATGGAGCTGATGGTTACCAGTAACTCTGTTTGTGGAGTTGCTCAACCAGACTTGTAGTCCACAGGCAGGAAATCTTGAAGAACAAGTCACCTGGCCTGTGCAGGTTGGGTATACCCAGCTTTCTTGAAATGGGCTTTTAATGGTAAAACCCAATGTGAAACAGAGACATAGGACTCCTCTCTCCTTGAGCAGGTCTGATCTCACCGCAAGAAGAAAGCCCACGGCTCAAGAGACAGAGGTTGCAGCTAAGGAGTGAATAAATAGGAAGATTGCAGTATTCACTGAAACAGTAGGAGAAATTCTACTGTACCCCTTGGGGGGACACTCGGCCCTTTGGGCTACGACACATTTGCTGAAAGTTCCTGCTGTTGCTGCCTGTGCTGTCATTTGGCACTAACCTCCTGAAGAACATGGCAAGACAGCGCTGCTGGTTCTCATGTCTGGATGAACATGCTCCTCTCCCCGAAGGGAAAAGGAGAGGTTTTGTGTTTAGCGAGTGCGCCATGTTCGAGCAACCTCCGAGGAATCTGCCTGGGGCCCTGGGCCTCCCCATCTGACACACATCTGACTGGTTGTCTCTTCCTGCTGGTGTTCTCCCACTGATGTGCTGCCATCCGCCAGTCAGCTCCTTCTGCTGCAAGTGCAGGGGGGAAGAGATTTATGCAGACACCATGTATGCAATTATGAAAACAGAAGACAAGACACCCGGATATCACATAAACTGATGCATTTTTGCTGGCAGGCTTTTTGCATGATCCAGTAACAGCTGTCATGCTCCAGCTTCTCTCATCTGAGCTCTGCTACCACTTCAGCATCCTTCCACATCCTTTAAGAGGGCTTCCTTCCCTTCCTGGTACAGCCTGCTCCAGATGCCACAGCAAGGCAGGCAGTAGCGTGGGATGCAAAGGGGAGACAGTACGGCTGCTTTTCATAGCAGCACTAAAACGAAATGTTCACTTCTTTAGGCAAGATGCTGCTCATTAGCAATGACCTCGAGGCATGCAAGCTGCTCTACCAGCAATCTCTCCCACTCTGGAGCTCTTTAAAATTTGCCCTTTTCCTGTGCCAAGTCTTTGGCAAGCTTCCCTGAAGCCCAGTAGTGATCTGCAGAGATACACACATGTTGCCCAGTGCTTTCTGGAGAAAGGTGGTGCAGGGGCTTTCTGGAGAAAGGGGAGCTGGTATGGAGCTTGGACTTCATGTCTTGTCCCCTACTCAGCATATCATTAAGGGAAGGAAAGGACAAGCCTACAAGTTTCCCTGCCAAGTCAGCTCCTGCTGTGAACTCTAAAGCCTGGGAGCCTGTTAGTGCCCACATCCTCCTGGTTTTCAGCACTCCATGCTATGCTTGCTTTTGTAGATAGATTTAACCTTTCTAAAATTAACAACAGAAGAGAACTTCTTTTGGCAGAACACCAGTTTTAGAAAGATGGAGGAACACAACATTTTCCAAACACTTGAAAACTGCAGACTGAAAATATGTGTTAGTCTCTGCAGTGCATGCTGGTTTTGCTCATTATTCTGAATGCTAATACATTAATAGATCCTCTCCTGATTAGCGGCTGCACTAGGCTCTCTTTCTAGGAACACATATGGCTCCTTCTTGCCACAATATTGGAATAGAGAGCCAAAATATTTAAACACTGACACTAAAAAAAGATTTTATCACCCCCATCCTGATGTAAATAACTAAGGCTGGAGCCAGCTCTTAGCTCTATATGCCTATCTTTCAAAAAGTTCTTAATCAAATATGAATGAACTGGCTGAGGCCCATCTGAAGTAATTGGGCTGTCTGTGGTTACAACGCTGCAGCAACAAAACCACTGTGACATCCTCTTATCCCACAGGATGCTCTGGGTCTGGCTGAAAGGAGCACATACAAGTTGGGGTTTTAGACCCAGGTGTGTGTGCAGTGGCTGGTTCTGCCTGCAAGAAAAGGAAACACATTTTTTCTTTCCCCACACCTGCGAGTTTAAAATATTGTCCTGAATTAAGGTGATTTTCAGGGGACTCCCAGATGTCTACACACGGCAGCATTTATCCCACCTGCTGAAGGACATGGGAATTACCCAGCACACAGCCCAGAGGGTATGGTAAAAATTCTTGTAGTGTATATTGGGCTTGTTTGGAGTTGTAGGTCAATTGCCAATACAGAATTGCCTAAAAGATCTGTTCCTGCCTCATTTTTTCCCATGCTGTGCCATTATCTTTCCTCTCTGCCATATGTCTTGCCCTAATCCTACCTGTCTAGTGCCATCAGCTGCTAAAATAAACAGCAGTTCCCACTTTGTGCTGTTTGCCCTGCTGCTGATCAGACCTGTCACTGGCTAAGAGCGACACAACCTGACTGCTAGCAAAACCCTGAAACTTAAAAAAAAAACCTTTCTACATTTCAACAAGTGAGACCTGAAAGGGGAGGGACTTCAGGTCTGTACTCCAGAAAACACTTATCACTACAGAGCTGAAACATGGTGTGAAAATAAAAGCTCTCAAAACCTGCTTTCACACATTCCCCAGCGTGCCCGGAGGTGTTCCTGCTCTGACCCACCTAACAATGCTCTTGAGAATTGTTTTCACAAGCAAAAAATACAAACAAAACAGCAAAAGAGTCAAGAAGTATTTCTTCAAATGCCTCCAATCTAGGCTGTGCTCTAAATACATTGTAGAAACAGCACTAATATATACTCAGATGTTACTGAAAGCCACAGGAAAAGACCTCAGCAAACACTGAACTGTAATACAGAGCAGGTCCTGACTTTGGTGTCAGGATTATTTGAGATCACTGACCTCGTCCTACTCAACCAGACTATTTTATAACTCAATTGCTTTATTTCTATAGATGTACATGAGATACTTAACATTCTTTCTTGTGCAAGAACCAGACAAAAAGTAGAAGATGCAGATGAGAAAACATGCGGATGAGCTCCCTTGGAGGTTTCACGGACAAAGATGTTTAAACGAAGTAATTTAAAACCAGAAAGAACCTCACAAACAAAGTGTTTCTAAGCATCTCATTCCACTTGCTTGTTTTCAACTATATTTGAAAAAAACCTCAGAGGGAACCAAACCACTTTAGCTGCTGCTTCCTCATTCCTGATGTCCTCTGGAGAACATCACCAACCTTTTTTCCTACCAGTTACATGCCAAAATTTCTAGAACAAGTAACTCTACAGCAGTTAGGAGAATTGAAAAACATTATGTAGTCATTGCTTGTCACAGCTCTGAAGGGCAGGGAAGTACCAGCACAGCCTGAGACTGGCAGACAGGAAGAAATGGGCTTCCTACAGCATCAGAGCAACAAAGAGCCCAAAGGACTTGGAGCTCGAGTCTTGCTTGCCTCCTGTCCTGCAGAAACCAGAGCTTTCCCAAACCATGGGGCTGCAGGGAACGTGCAAGATGTGGGATTCAATTCTGCAATAATCAACCCCAAACTCTGTGTCACGGTGCGGGGAGGGAATGCCCACAATAAAGCCAGCAGTGATGCCCAGGCACCTGCAGCATCCCCTGGGCACAGCCCCAGCCAGGGCTCAGCCTGCCTCGGGAAGGGCCCTTCAGTGTGCACAGGGCTGTTCCAGCCCAACAACCAACCCATTCATCCCCATGACTGCTCCATTCAGGACGAGCTGACACATCCTTCCCACAACAGAACCCTGCAAATGACTTTATTTAACCAGGGAAACAGATTTGTGTTGTTTCTAAAGACAAACGAATCTAGTTTTGGCTGCAGAGGGCCGAGCTGGGCCCCTCTCCGTGCCAGTAAAAGCATCAGGATTGTGGAGGAGACTTAAGAGACTGTGTTTACTTTTAGTCTCCCATGGATCATAACTGAACAGGAAAAAAGGGCTCACACAGCACAACAGATCAGGCTGTAACTGTAAAGGAGTTCAACACTTTGGATCTGTTTCTCTCAAGCTCTCAATGAATTTTTTTGAATTTAGAGAAAGACTTCCCACAGTTTACTGGTCTGCAGTGAGAGTGGGGCATTTTGGGGAGAGGATGGTAAAGCAGAAGATTTCATAGAATCACAGAATAGTCTGGGTTGGAAGGGACCTTGAAGATCATGTAGTTCCAACTCAAGGGGGATGCTGCCCACTAGATCAGGCTGGTGAAGGAAGATGCTACTCTTTACTATGTTGTCACTTTTCAGCACATACATGGCCCCAAATGTGGCTGAGCTCTGCCCAAAGATGCAAATATAAGTGTTCCTGTGCTGGAGGTTCCTGCCTGTGTGCTTCAGACAAAAGGGAAGAGGGGAAAGAAGTCCCCAGAGAAGCAATCAAAAGTGCCCAGGGGCACAAAGCAGGTTGGCAGCAGAGGCAGGAGCCATAGACAGATCCTGCAAGTCCCCCCAAAACATCCAGGCTGTAGGGAAATCTCTGCTCTCTGGTGCAAAGGCAGAGGAGGATGCAATGACATGGATTTATCCTTAAGTTGCTGTGCAGGGAGGCACAATTCTTTACTTTATAGTGCCCAGTTATTTAACCTTAATGCTCCACTGACACTATTTTTTGTATGGAATGTTATATACGTGTCTGTGTACAAATTTGCAGTGTTTAAATCACGGATCAGAGGTGACCTGCAAGTTTGTGAATGTGGAGATTCATGCAGCATGAGGGCTAGCTGGGAGGATGAAGTCATTAAGATGTGTTCTCATCTAAAGTTACTTATGAATTATTTGTAAGCTATTTTCTCACTTATTTTGTTATAATACCCCCACATACTCACTCACCAACCAGTAAAAATAGCTTACCAGTGAATACACGTTTCGGAAGTCTGTTTGCCTATTTTCCCTTTGTGCTGCAGCTGCTGTTGCCATGCTGTCGTTGCTATGTTTTCCTTTTTCTTTCTTTTTCTTAAGAAGAGAAAAGGAAAAAAAAAAGTCTATTCCCTAAACATGCTAGACTCAGCTCATGGAACAAAATACCTGAGGTAGAGCCTAGAGGAATATAACATAATCTGGCTGAAAGAGCATAGTTTATGTGTAGAAAAAAGCCTTTTTGACACTAATACACAGATTCTTCTCTGAAAGCGTTAATGAAACCACAAGTATTATTTAGATCAGGTAAAGATCACTAAAAAAGAGTATTAATACGTTACAAAATGGTCAGGGAAAGGTAAAACTCCATGCTGAATAGGTTGATAAGGAGGTAGAGGGGAAAAAATGAGATTTAAAAGAGTAGATATGGCCAAGTCTCATCTGGAAGACAAGACAATGAAGTTGCTCAATAAGCTTGTTAAAACAGTTCTTAAAGCTTGAAAGCTAAAATTTGTCTCAGTGGGACAGCCCTGAGAAATACAAATGCTTTTTCCAAAGGCTGCAAGTCCAAGGTGGAAATTTTGGTTCTGGGTTGTGGGTCCCAGGTTGCTGCCTTCTGCCTCTGATCCCTGTATGAAGAGCAGGCAGTGTTTGCCAGACTGGGGTTGGGGCTCAGCAATTAAGTTCTGAAAATACAATTTGGGTTGCCCATTCCTCCGTTGTCCCTCAGCTCAAGAGGAACTGGGATGATTCTCCCATCCTCAGTCCCCTGCTGGTCTCCGTGGAGGACCATGGAGAAGAGCTGGCAACATGATGACAAGAATCAATAGCTTCAGCCCAACTACTGATGATTTAGAGCACAAGAACCTCCTGTGAGATGGCAAAATGACTTGGGTGGCTTAGGAGTGTGGAGAACTGTGACGGAGGACCTGTGAAATTTGGGTCACTGGGCAATGCTACAGCAGAAGAAATTCGATACAGACAAGTGCAATGTAGTGTGTGTTGTTCTGCCTATTTGAAGGACTCTTAACATGCTGATGTGTTGGAGATGATGTAACCTCTCAGAAAAATAAAAAGCCAAGTGCCACCGTGGCTAGTTTCTAGACAATTTCTCTGTGTACAGTGTCACTCGAAACATCAAGCAAAAGGTTAGAATAAAATGTGCTTGAAAATAAGGCTGGGAGTACCATGTCATGGTTTTATACAGGTTGAGAGCATGTCCTCTTCTGAGCAGTGAGTCAGCCTTGGTGAGTTCAGTACAACACGAGGGCAAAAGATAAATTAGGTTTTCCTTGTTTGAGGCATGTGCTGTTTAACCTGCCTTTCTGCTCATCACTGACTGCATCCCGGGGTCACTGGGAGAAACATTAAGGGCTGCAACAATTTACTGCAGAATTAAGACAGGCAACAGTAAACAGAGGATGGGCAGGGTGGTGAATGCTGAGTCAGATGTTACACTAGAGAAGACACTTCCAGTATTTCAGGTACTCTTCAGCCATTGCCCTCCTTGACTGAGGTGGGTGAGAATTACAAAGTGCAGCTGGATTCAAGATGCCCCTTTCTCTTTATGGAGTTTGGATGCATTAGCTGCCATTTTTCTTCCTGGAAAACCAAGTTTCCATAGGTCAAAACCCCTCCAACCCTGACCTGTGTGGGGCAGGGGTGCTACTCCTGACTGTGAGCTTAAAGCACAGCTTGCTCAAGACCACTTCTGCCATTCACTGTGTGTTAATTACTCCTGCCTTTACCCACATCCTGTCAGCCCCAGACTTTGGGGTCTGACAAAAACCCCTTCCCATGAGGACAGCCACTTCCAGCCAAGCCAAAGAAATCACACAGAGCTATGTAGTCCCATGATTAAGAGCTGTGAGTCAGGAGCTTCCAAGTTTATTCCTCACTTTGAGTCCCAGCATGAACTACACAAGTAGCATCATTTCTCTGCATCTCAATATCCTCACCCTCCACTAGAACTAATAACAACTCCTCCACTGAGCAGCCCTGCTGTGAGAATCAATTGGTATTTGTAAAGGCCTTTGAGAAATGTAAGGCACAGTCTGTATGTGAAAATTATTGATATGATTCATTACCAGGCATTCATACTCTATTTATGCAACTCCCAGTCTATTACTAAATATATTGTCCATTTGAATATTGAAATCACTGCTGCTAGTAATTTCTGCTAGTGTTACACTGGTCTTTCAGAGGTAGCTTTTTCAACTTGAATGGAAGAATTGTGGAGGCAGCGAAAAGGGGAACAAATGCCAGAAGAGGAATTTAAAAAAGGACAACAGCTCTGTGCAGGCTTCATGGAAAACAATAAAAAATCCATTTAACAAATAACTTTGTGCTAACACTTTCCTGAATCCTCTTCCCGTTCTCTTTTTTTCTCAGCTGAATTTGTGTGAAAATCTGATCTCCATTAGCCTGTGCCTGCAAGATGAAAATGAGCAAACCTGAGTGCCTTATGTCTCTCCAGACAGACCACTTGCTCCCTACACAAGAGCTCAGGTGATGCCTGAGACCATCTTTGTGACCAGTCTCCTTTCCAGAAAGTGAGGATGCTCCATCCAAACCATCATCCTCCAACCCTCAATCACCAGCTCCAACTTTCCCCAGCCTTTTTCTTTACCATGCTACTGAAAGCAGCAAAATCTGGGACTACTCGTAGAGTTTCTGAGAAGAGAGAGCATATGTCTATACATTATATATTTATTCACACACTGAGACATGTTCTCACTCCCGAGACACACACGGTATGTTCCGACTTTCTCACTCCAGCATGTTTTGCAAATCTCTTCTCCACCCCCTCTATTCCCTTGTTTCACTTTATCAGTATCTTGTTTAAGGGAAATGCTGCCTATTGTAAACTGGAAACATTAACATCAGGTCAACAGACCATTCATTAAGACACAGCTGTGGGACAGGGAGTGATTGGGCACAGCTATTTTCCTGGCTCAGCTTCTTTTCCTTCCAGTTGGAAAATTTACTTCCTTGCTGTGATCCTTCTACTCACTCTTGGTGCTGACAAAACGTTGCCAATATCCGTGGTGTGGGAACTCAAGGACGATCGATATTTCGTTTGAATCAAACACAATGATTTCTTTTTGTTTGTTTTGTTTTCAAAGCTCAACATTTTGCAATTAAACATGTCAAGACATGGGGAAAGTTGAGGTGGGGGTTCTTTTGTGAAAGGCAGGAGGAAACAGCACAGAAGTAGAAACCAGAGCAAATCAGCAGTGAAGCCAATAGAAATCTGCTGCGTCGTTTCTTCTTCCTCTTAATACATTTTTTACGAGAAGTGAGATCTTTGATTACATTTTTGATTAGGAGAGACAGGCATTGCTCTGCCCAGTGCACAGTTAGAAGGAAAGGAGCCTTTCATGTTCACAGATATCAGACATCAAAACAGCCATTCCCAGCTCTTAAAAGGATCAGACAAAACTGCAGCTCAAACTGTGCCAGGGTACTTTGGTGCAGGCAGGTTCCCGGTGGAAGGCATTCTCAGAGCTGTAAGAAATCCTGTGGATGCTGACACTCCTGTTGAGTGAGGGGACAAATATGGGAAATTTCTCCCAGAGACGTCCAGGACCATTGTAAGGGCATTTCCGAATGAGCAGACTGAGAGCCATGACAGCCAGGCTGCAAAGAGAGCTGCCTAAAAGGAGCTCCTGGTTGTAAAGGATGGCTAGGTGCTCCTTCAGAGGGTCCAGGCAGGACAGCTCAGTGGGGAAAGCAGCCATCAGAGCACAGCCAAGAGCAGGATTGTGCAGATGAATTACATCTCTCCTTCCTGAAGACTCATGGGCTCACTGATACTCCCAAATATGCTGATGCCCAGCTGCAGGACAAGAGCACTGACAACCAGCTCCACCCTGCAACACAGCTGGTCTCTGTCTTCAGAGCTGCAGAGCCCTAGTGGCCTCCCTGGTTCAGAGGTCACCTTGACACCTTGACAACCTACAACAGCTGAATTGTGTGAACAAGAGATCAGACCTCTGATCTTGCAGGACTCCAGTTGAATACTGACAATGGCAACGCGGTGTCCTGGCTTATCCCTCACCACCACTGCAAATGGCCCGTCACCTGGCTGTGGGATCTGTAAAAACTCAAAGGCTGAAATGAGACAGGACAGCAAATCAACCCATGGATTCATTCAGAGTTCACTTCAGCCTGGATTCAAGCACCTTCTCCTGCTACAGCTTGCCAGTATGCATGACAGAAGAAAAAAACCAAATCATTGACAATTTTTCAAGGTCCAAAGCAGGCTTTGTCTAGGTTGGTGGCAAACATGATGCCCATCTTCCCAGAATTTGGCTCAGCTGTGCAAACAGATGTCATGAAAGCATCAGCTGCACCTGTAACTAACTTGGATGCTAACGCAGACACCTGAACCTTCTCCATGTGTCCCCAGTACTGAATACTGACCCTCAGCCATTAAATGGGCTTGCTGGTGCAGAACTAGTCCTATCTCACCAGGCATAAGTCTGGCCTCCAGCCTGTTCCTAGTCTTTCTCTACAGAGAAGTGTCCTCCAAAGCCTTGCAGCATCACTTCACCTCCACCATCATCTTCTGTATTCCCCCTAAGTCAGGGTATCATATAGAGAGAGCATTGAGCCTGCACAGCCACCAACACCAGGACACCATCCAGTCCAGCCTGTCTCTGTCTGTGGCCTCCATCTGGCAGCAATGATCCAAATGGCATTAATCTGACTCCATGCTCAGACTGATAACAAACATGTTGCAACGGACAATTGTTCCTCCTACCAAGGCTGCTGCAGATTTTTATCCTGCTTTTCCCTTCTAATACAGCAATAATGTCAGACCAAGGGAGTCTGGAGATCCCCACAACTCACCCTCAATGGTGCATTGACACCCAGCCCTACATCTACATTAAGGATGAGCAGAGCCATCCCTCAAACGCCGAGTGCCAGAGTAAGGTAAGTGCGCGGACGACAAACAGCTGTCTCCAGCTCAGGAGAGACACTGCAGAGCTGCTGCTGGAAAATTCAACCCCATCTTCCACTGAAGTGCCATATCTATCCGGGAGATAAATAGCCCTTATTTCCTTCTGCACACACGTGTGCTACTGATATGTGCCAGCAGTGGCTGTGAGCGTCCCTTCTGCTGCTCCAAGCAGCCAGGAGGTCACAGCCTTTCCCTCCGATGCAGGCTTAGCTCGTGGGATCCCAGCCTCTCTTCCGGAGGGTGTAATTCACAAGCACACTTCCCAGCTGGATCAGCTCGCAGGAGCTTGTCCACTTAGCACAGAGGCAGGTGAGAACAAGCTGTACTCCAGTGCTGCCTCGTATCGGCTTGTCATTAAACAGCAGATAGGCTGCCATTGATTTCAGTTACATTTCTGTTCCCAGCAAACTCTCTAGAAACACTTATCCCAAAGCCTGAAGTGCTCCTGAACACACACCCTCCTTGTTTTCTACTGTTACTGAGGCACTCAGTATCTCTCAATGCAGAAGGCAGACCGGAGGAATGCTGCAATCTGATTTCCTCTCCAACATCACCAATGGGATCAAAGCAGCAGTGGGAGCACAGCCATTCTGTTGCTCTTGTAGCTTTTTCCTCTGTGAGACATGTAGACCTTTGATGGTGTTTGAGGCTTTGATTTCACTGGCTGCACTGATTTGATGACACCACCAATTGTTCTTTTTTGATCTCTACCAAACAACAGAGAGTTGCTGAAGCTTGAGCACATTCAGTGATTAGCTGCATGGCAGAAGAAAAGTAAGATTCCCCCAACACTGAGGCATGACTTACAATGAGGTAGATTAATTTTTCTAGGAATGCTTTCCTGCAAAGCAGCCTTTAGAAAAATCCAAGGGATATTTGGTCCTCTGGATGACGAGAAGAAGCCATGAAACAGTTCATTCTGCAACCTAAGAAATGTTCCTGTAAATGATCTCAGAGTTAGAGGATGAACTTGAGGTATAGAAACAAAGAACGTGTGCCATGGATGTGTGCAAGAGTCTCCTCCCAAGTACAGCTGCCTCCTGTTGATCTCACCCTAGATCCTGCTCAGCCACGTGCCATCACAGCACACTAAAGCCAAGACCCCAAGCTCTGTGCATAGCACACCTGTCAAAACTAGCTGCTCTGTGTTCTCATGCTACAAAGAGAGGGAGAGTGAGGAAAAACAAGGAGCAAATGCACATATCTAGATACCTATGACATCTAAAGGGAACTGTGTTGGTGAACAAATGAGAGAGGCAGGAATGGATGCAGAACCAGGGAGTTAACAGGCACCAGCTGGGCATGGTCAGCTCAAGCAAGCATTATCCCACCCAATTTATATGTAACTACCTTGGTTGAAATGCCACTTAATTTAAAACACCCAGGAAACAAAATAATGTCTTCAAGGGTGGGTGAGGCCAGTTTGTTAAGGGCAGGACAATTTTATTTCCTGCTGACTTGCCACCCATACTAATGGTCCCACCACAAGAGCATTGTCAAGGTGAAAGGAGCGGTCCACAATTCGAAACAGCCCATGATATGCAACCAAACCATTGGCAGCTTCCTTCCCATGGCTGGTACAATCAAACAGCCCAGCTCCCAGTCCCAAATGCCCACCTGCCTCCAGGGGCTTCTGTTGAATTGGAAATGGGAACAGAAACCTTAGAGAAGCACTTCAAGAGATGAGCCTGTGGTTCCCCTGCTCTCCAGCTGTGTATCTGGTGGTGGGCACCAGAGGAAGGGACTTCCCTCGACAGCACAGTGACACTCTGAGTCCAGGGATTTACAAACCACATTGGATGCAAATGGCTTAGGAGCCCCTCTGCCCCGGGTTCCTGTGGTGCTGCTGGCACACACCAAAACACTAAGGAGGCTGGGGACAAGAAAACTCAATCCACTGGTGTCGAGGGACACCTGGGGTCTCAGAGCAGCGTGAGCCATCAATGGCTGTGTGGCCACCTTCTAATGCTCTCCTTCCCTATTCACAAATGACCTTTGTGGAAACCACAAAGGCTGAGGGATCAGAGAGAAGAAGGTGCCGAATGAAAAACTTCACAGCATCATGAGGAGACGGGTTCTGCACAGCCACAGTACTGCACCTGGTGAGCAAGCAAAGCCCTGAGGCAATGCCCAACCTGATTAAAATAAAGGCATACTCCTCCACATGCTGTGCTGCCTTGTACTCACGCTGTTCCTCCGTTTTTCAGTTTGTAAAATAGAGGAATATTTGCTGTACCTTGCAACAGTCCTGGAAGGCTTAATTCATGTTTGTGAAGTGCTTTCAGATCTTAAACTGGAAGGCTTGAGAAAGCACAAGTTGTTATTATAATTGCATTATTAAGTGCTGTTAAAAAAAAAATCAGCTTATGTTTTGTAGAATTCAGGTCCTTCTTCAGACTAGCTTTGTCCCTTGACACATGTATTTGACAATAACCCAAATAGCCTTGATCTTTTATTCCTAGCAGGGTTTTCTTTATACCTTAATGAGGTCTCAATCTTTTTTCTGAAGGATAAACACCTCATCTCAGTGCAACCAAACTCTCTGAGCTGCTGCACGTGAGCCTGGTTTCCCTCTGCTGGACTGGATCCGCTTCTGTAACACCAGTCCAGAGAGGGGAACAGACTGGTCAGGAGGAATATGGGTGGGATGTCCCATATCCCTCACAAGATGCCACAGTACACTTGCAGATTTGCATTGGATATCTCTATTTTTTCTGCCACTTAGGACATTTCTCCTGAGAGCCACGCCAGGTTTAGTCTCAAATACAGCAGTATTTTTATCCCTCTTGTCCATAGTGCCTGATATTCAACCTTATTTCTGTTGCATAGCAGAAGAGGCTTCCAGGATATATTCCTGGACTATATTTCTGTCTTGAGACTCCAATATTTCACTTCCCTTACCCTTACCATTACCAAATCACTCAGAGATCTACAGCCTTGTTGATACTGACGTTCTTCTCTCAGGTTTCCTTTTTTTCCTCTCCTATCATCTGCAAATTGCATCGTTTTTATCTTTTGCTATGCTGGAAATCTTATCATGAAAGAGAGACTTTTCTTTTTTCTTTTTTTAATTAGTACTTGGTAATATTACCAAGCTGTGAGTTTATGGTTTTGTAGATCTTATATTTTTGACACTAATTACTCACAAAGGCTTTTAAAGCAGCATTTCAACATAGCAACCGGCATGACTGTAATTAAGTAAGAAGCAGCAAATTTTATTTTACATTTCAGAGGAAGTCTCTAGCATTCCTGCCCTGTATCACAGCTCAGCCCCTGGTATTGCTCCAACGAATGAGACCAGATGTCAAAAACATATTACTCCCCATGCACACACAGCTCTCCCCACCCTCACCCAAGCCCTTGGCTGATGTATTAATAGTGCTGTCAGCACAGAGGATCCACAGGGATTCACCACTTGCCTATTGCCAATCTGAAGGGCTTTGCTAATTTCAGATTTGTGGTTTCTGCTACTTGTGGGAGAGTGTTTTCCCTCGTTCAAACCTCAAAGACTCATGTTGTACCGACCACATGACTGCACTTGATTTATTTCCTCCCCACCATGTCCTCGCTGGGACCCAGCAGGAACACGGAAGGATGTACTGGTTTCCATACTGATGCTGGATGTGCTGCCTGGAAGGTACCAGGGCAGCAAGTGCTCTCATGATATGTTTGTAAACTAGCTGTTACGGAGATGATCAATTAAAGGCGTCTCAGTGGGAAAAGTTTCATTCCACTGGCCTATTTGTTCTGAAACTCCAAATTAAGATTTTATAGCGCCATTAATTTTTATGCAGAAATTACCATTAAAATCAATGTTTTCTGCTTAAAAGTTGACAGTTGGAGATGACTGATTGCCCAGCCTGTTTCCTACTGCTTTACTGCCTTGGAAGGGGAAGGGTCCATCCTCGTGTGCTGCTAACTCTGAGCAACGTTTTCACTGCCCCCTACCAACACCTGAGCATCATCCCTCTGAGGGAGCTGTGACATCCTCATCACCATGTGTTTCTCCAACATCACAGGTTGTTTCCAACACCTCCTGGAGAATGCAGATCTTCCTCCTGCTAACAAGCCAAGGGTAGTGATGGAGCCAGGTCTCCAATGCAGGTTGGAGTGCTGCCCTCCCTTCTGCTCTGGCAGGGAGAGCTCAGGGCAAAGGGCATCCCTGGCCATGCCAGCTCCTCTTGCTGCATCCCCACGGCCATCTAAGCAAGGTCTGCACCTGGGTTACCACCCTGACCAGGCTGCTGAGGTCACTGCCTCCCTGCTCTTGCAGTACCCTAGCTGCCTGTCCCCATCTGTGGCCTCTTGTCCTATTAACAGCCTGAACACTGAATTGTTGGGTGCTCTGTACAAGCCACGTTCCGATCTAGGGCAGAGGTTCCCATGCCCAGCAGTTGCACCAGTCCCGAGTGGTGCTGGCAGTGACCAGGACTATTCAGGTGCACGAGGCTTTACACCACATCAGGAGCACTTCATGCTGATGCTGGCAGAGTGAACAGTAGGGCCACTCCCAGGAATCACTCCCAGGAATTCTGTTTTCTAATTCTGAGGGAGCCTTCAGGGAGCTGGGCAGCAGGTAAGGGGCAGAGGAGAACACATAATAATTAAAAAATCATAGAATGGTTTGTTGTGGAAGGGACCTTAAAAATCATCCAGTCCCACCCCCTGCCATGGGCAGGGACACCTTCCACTATTCCAGGGTGCTCCAAGTCCCATCCAGCCTGGCCTTGGACACTTCCAAGGACAGGACAAACACAGCTTTCCTGGGCAACCTGCACCAGGGCCTCACCACCCTCACAGGGAAGAATTTCTTCCTTATATCTAATCTAACCCTGCCCTCTGTCAGTTTAAAGCCATTCCCCCATGTCCCATGCCCTTCTAAGTCCCTCTCCTGTTCTTTTGTAATCCTCCTTTAGGTACTGGAACTCTGCTATGAGGTCTCCCTAGAGCCTTCTTTTCTCCAGACATTTTATTTATTTCAAGACATCTTTCGGAATAAACAAAAAACACTTGCCCATCCTGTGGCAGCCAAAGGGAAACAAAAGAATAAAACAGAGGGAAAAAAGTTTGATCCTCTAAATATGAGGCATATTAAGCAAAACTGAATGTGATATGCAGTGAGTATCTGTGACAAGAGCAAACCGATCCTGCTGTTGGAATATTCATGCAAATAGGAGCAATTTCACTATGATTAAAAAGGCAATTAGCTGAAAAAAACGCCAGCAATTTCAGAAGCAGCCTGTGTGTCAGTGAGGCCTCCACGCAGTGCTGAACTGACATTTTGCTCACTTTCATATTCCATCAACGAGATACTCACTACTACAGCTTGAGAGTACTAATTACCCCAACTGGAGGCAGATGCTCTTAGAAAGACTCCAACAAAGTCTCCACGAGGCACTTCATGCACCCTGCAGAGAGGGGGTTGCACCAGCATCCTGCCTGTCCCACCCCCGCTCGCTCCGCCGCTCGGATGAAAGGCACCGGCACAAAGAGCATCCACTGAAAGAACCGGCCCAACCTAAACATTTTCAGCCTGCAACACAAAAGCGTTCAGGGAACGGGGCACAGGCACAATTGGAGCTGCTGCCTTCTCCACTATCTGCTGGTGGGATTGAAAGCACTTCTCCCACTGTGGTCAGATCCAGAATAGGGAGATACTGATGAAAAATCTTCAATTACCCACGTGATAATCTGCATTGGATGAGTGCAGTAGCCAATAATCTCTCACAACGCAGAGGGATTTAGAGGTAGCATCTGCTGTTGACAACTGAATGCCCAAATAACTTGCCCCCACTCCAGAAGAAAGCTGAGACCAACTGGGCCAAAGCACAGAACCGCCCATTTTCAGAGCTCTTCAAATCCCAGACCACCAAAGATCTCCATGTGAGCACCACATACCCCAAGCACCTGGTGAACTAAGTGTACAGTGGGCTGGCTGTCACCTTCCAGAACCAGGCAATCCATCCCCACCAGCACAGGCTGCACACACCAAGAGGCATCAGCGAATTCTTCCGCAGCGGCTGCTGCTCCATCAGCGCTCCAGCACCCGCACAGGCAGAGCCACTGCAATATGCATGAGGTGGCTTCAGACTTGATCCCTGTGCAAGCTGAGCATCCTCTGCTTGTCTTTGATGATTAACTGAGCACCAGGCTCACCCTCTGCTCAAGACTTTTCTGTGGCTGAGGTATTTTGCAGCTAGTCAGAAACTTAAATATATTTCCTGTCCAGCAGATACTGTCTACTCTGGAGAGCAATTTTTATTGAATTTGTAATCCCCTTTGCAGTTTTTTCTCTCCCCTTTTAATATTGTCTTTTAAGCCCTTTACCAGGAGTTCACTTTCTGAAGGCCAGCAAGGGACAGTGGACAGAGCCTTTGGGTTTAAAAAGGAATATGCAAAGAATGTTAATGCAAGTGAAATATGCAGCACTCTGACCCCTTTCAATTAAGATGTCATCTCCATAACCTTTGGCTGTCCTCAAAACTTGGATGTGCCCTGAAACAAACAAAGGAAAGACCCAAGAAATCAGTGCTGTGAGCTGAACCTGAGACATTTGACCATTTATCTCCACATATGACACATGCTGTGTCTGCCTTTACTTACACAACCTCTCTAAACCAAAGTCAGTGCCAAGTGCTGATCAAGGGCAAGCAAGAAATGAAACTGGAACTGTTAAACAGAAGATGAAAGGTGCTAATGCAGGGGTGGATCTCACCACAGAAAACTGGTACCTGGAGAAGCACTGGCACTTAGAGATGAAAAGTGGCACTGAATGAGGATCGGCTACACCTGCCTGGATACACATGAAGGGCAAACCCCAACCATCCAAAGAAATTTTGTATATGCCCACACCTCTCCTCCTCGGATCCTGAATCCAAGATGCACAGAAGATGGGTAGGGAAAGAAAATGTTCCTTTTAATCCACCAAAGAGTAGGCTGAAAGGTCACATAAACACAGGAGGGCAAAAGCAAACCCTTCACTTTTCTCTGAAGGAGATGAGGGCCTTGCAGAGAGGAGGATTGAAGATGCCTTCGACAGGTTCTCCAGCCACGTGGGACTTCATTAAAACCAGGAGAGGCAGGAGGGAGCAGCAGCGCATGCTGAGGCAAAAGGCCAAGGAGCAGACTTGGTGTGGAGCTCTCAGGAAGCATCCCTGTGGTTCCCTACTACACCATACATGCTTGTTCAGCTGAACAAGACAAGACTTGAGGTTCACTAGAAGCAAAGAAAAAGTCATTTTTAGACCACTCTAGCAGATAGAAATACAGGATTACAACTCCTTTGTACCTCCAGAGTTTGGATGAACTAGACTTCTCTCCTGTAATCAAGGGTTTTGTGGACCTCTGGGGCTCCTGGTGTCTCCAGCCCTGCAGCTCATCTCAGCGCTGCAAGGCCCTCTGCAAATTGAGAGGTACCTGAGGTTCACCAGGGTGCCTCAGCCCTGGCTTAATTAACAGCAACGACAAAGGGAACAGCGTTTCCCTGGTTTGCCAGACTCTGGTGAAAAGTAACCGAATGAAGTGATGTGTGGAAATCCTTTTGTCAAAAATGAAATGGAAGAAACTCTTTTCTCTTAATTAGCACCACAGGAGATTGGGCTGATGAGGTCTTCCTGGCTGCACTGCTGATTGTGGCTCTGTGGCCCGGAGCCTGCCTTGGGTGCAGCAAAATAACCCAGCATGGACAACATGAACTCCATCCTCCCACACACACACATTCTCTTTGCACCTCTCCTTTGGTGGCCATTCCAGTATGATTTCCTTTACAGGTGAACAAAGGCTCCTTAGGTTTATTTTTCATGCTGTCCTTCTAATTCCTCATCTTGGCACCAGTCTCCCTGTACGGAACAGCGAGCGGGATGCTATAGCCTCCCTGCATCATTTTGCTTTATGTCTGCAAACATCTGTACATGCAATTAGAGGGCCAACTCCTTTTATGTCCCTAAATGAGTAGTCTTAATCACCGCCATAAGAAATTAAACCCTGGCTGGGCAGCACAACTCAGCAATGCAATCCTGAGCCAGGCTGGCATTACCTGCCTGCGGGATCAGCCCTTGGGAGAAATCTCCCACCCAGGAGCAAGCTCTTCAGGCTTTTCTTCAAGGCATTTTCACAAGTCTAATTACAGGGAAGCAGTGGGATGCTTCCCTGCTGTGCCCAAGGCTTTTCAGTGGCTTTTTGGGGTGCTGAGAGACTGAGCTCCAGGCACTGGTGCTGCCTCACAGAGATGTTGGGTTAGGGTTGGGAACAAATGGCTGCAAGCTAAGGTTTGGCTGCCACACTGCAGCTTCCTCTGGCACATCTGAGGGAGTTATAAAGGGAATTGTGTGATATTATTATAAAAAATGGTATAAGCAATGGGTGTCTGCATTCCTCCAGAAAGATATTTCTATTCTCCCCTCTCTTCACCTTTGGCTTCTCTACCACCAGCCTTTGATGACTTGCCCTCTTTTTTCTCCACCTTTCTCTGTCATTTCTCCATCACCACAAAGCACAGACCCTCACAACAAACTCACTTTCCCCCGGAGAAAACATCCATGTTCCACAGCCCCCAACAAAAGAAACAGGCCCGCAGAGGCTTGCTGAGGACTGAGGAATCATAGACTATCCTGAATTGAATGGACCCACAGGGATCACTGAGTCCAGCTGCTGGCCCTGCACAGCACAACTCCAAGAATTCCACCTGACAGCAATGTCCAAACTCTTCTCAAACTCTGGCAGCCTTGAGGCAGTGACCACTGCCCAGTGGAGGAGAGCTGGTCCCATGTCCCATGTCTCTGGTGCTGCACCATCACTGGCTTTCCACCACCTCCTCCTCCCACCTGTGCCTGCTTCTGCCTTTCTTCTACCCATCCCAAAGTGATCTCTTGCTTCCACATCCACTTTCCAAGCAAGGTTCCTCCCTGAGCAACCTTCAAAGTCCATAAGGCCAGAAAGAGTTACGGCGATGTAGTGCATCTAGACCAACGGCAGGAAGCATTTTGTCCTCTGGAAAGGAGCACAGTTGGTTTGATTTGTGTATGTGCAAAATATATTAACTCCATTTTCCACTTCATTGGCCCTGGTGCCTGCATGAAGCCTCTGCCCATTCTCAGCACTCGGGTCTCGAGGAGTATTTTGTTCACCTTGCCATTAGATTTTATGGCATGTGTTCCAGTGACCATTTTGGATTCCAAAGGAGTGCTCAAAATACACACAGTTCTGATTTTTCTCCTTTAGATTTATGACCTGTTCTTCTGCTATGTAGCTTTAAGTCATTTTATTTCAAGCAGGAATATTTTAAAAGAGTAATCTGTATGTGCATGTTAGGGAAAAGAATTAATTATTGCTCTAATTAAAAGGACACTGTTGAAAATAATCTCTCTCTTTTCCTGCTGATTTTGCCCTTTTTCTGTAAGCTTTACATTTTTGCACGTATATGTTTCTCAAGTAGTTTAAAATTAACAGGGCTTATTTTATTTATGCAACAGTATCAAGCAGGAGTTGTACATCAGCAAAAAGCACATTAAGCTGATGGCAAAGGCAAACATCAATGATTTTGTGTGGGTCCTAGCTAAGTAGTTGTTGTTATTATTATTATTGCTGTTGTTGTTGTTATTATTACATAAAATCCTGGATCCTTTAAAGAATCCTAAAAGGCATTCCCTCTTCCCGAGGCTGCACTTCAGGTTTAAGACTCTGAAATGTGTCAATTAAATTTTGTGACTGCAATGTGCTTTAAAAGGCACATCCCTGGAGAGCCTCCTCCTCCCCCAGCAGCACAGCCCGCCCGTCAGGGCTGATTGGACAGACCCAGCCGTGGCTCAGTTCCCAGCCTGGGGACACCACTGCCTCGGGGTCCCCCTGCTCTGCCTGTTTTCCTCCCTGTGTGGCTGGAAAGGTGGCTCTCATGCTATCCCCAGCCTGCCCCACCTCATGGGGTCCCCAGGCGGGGCTGCTCAGCCATATGGGGATGTTGGCTCCATGCAGCACTGCTTCCACTGGGGATGGGGACAGCTGGATGGAGCCACCTGGCCCTGTGCTGGCGCCAAGCTCGAGCACAGCTATCAAAGATAATGTCAGCACAGCCTACATGCATCTCCTCTTGTTTTGCCTTAAGGGAGAAAAGGTTTCTTTAAACACAGCTTTATGGTAGCAATAGACAGGGAGAGATGGGAACTGCACAAGCCAGCACAGCACTAGTCCCAGATATCTTAAACTGAGGAGGAAAAAACCAGATTAATCCCTGGGAAGATGTCATTACATGACAGTATCTGGCCATCAGAAAGCTAATTAAGTCAGTCATTTGAAACTAGAAAAAACTTGGGAAGACAAGGAGGGGAACAAGCAGGAGTTCATGGTGGGATGTGTGGAGTGATCCACAGAACCCCAGGATTATGTCACATATGGGTAAGGTTAGAAAGGACCACAGTGGGTCTCCTGGTCCAACCTCCCTGCTCATGCAGGTTCCCTAGAGCACCATACCCTGGATTGTGTATCCAGACAGCTTTCAAATGTCTGCAGAGAAGGAGACTCCACAATGCCCCTTACCAACAGTATGCAAAGCTTCGACACACTGGAAGACTTGCCAAGGTTTACATTTTAAATCATACAAAATCCAAAGCCTTCCACCCAATCTGAAAGGAAATCCTGACCTCCCAATCGATCACTGCAACTCTTCTTCCAGCAATACTTAAAGGAGAAAGAGAGAGAAGAAAAGGAATGCCTGACCACTGCATAATTCAGTGTGTTTTGACAGTCACCTTCGGGGCATGTCACACTCGACTGCTCATCATTCTCAAAGATGGATATGAAAGAGGGTGGAGAAAGGGACACTGGATGATATAATGAAGAAGCAATTAAAGAGCACAGAAAAGGAAAACACAAACCAGCTGCACCTTTCTCTAATTTATAGGACATGGAGCAGGCAGTGTGACCCACTCATATGTTTCTCATCCTATGGGAGGAGAGTAAGAAATGATGTGCAGTGTGAGGAGCACAAACTACATGGCCTCTGTTGACATGTCACTTTGTGACACTTCTCCCTCTTCCCAGCAGATGCTTGTGGAAAACCCATCAGGGTTGAGCACTTTCTCCAATCACTGATGGTTTAATGAGACACCACGACGCTCACAGTAAATGTGGACTCAATTTTTGCAGAGCTCGCAGTACCGGGAGAACGGCGGCATTAAAGGGTGGAGGGACTTTAGCACAGTGACCTCCACATGTAGGCTCAAACTTAAATAAAAATAATTTATAGTTCAGAGCTGGTAAAATAACTGTCTGCTGGTAATTTGCTGTAGATCCTCCTCAGGTGATGCCTTGGAAGAACAGAGATTTCTCTCATTTTCTCTTTCTAAATGTTCTTCAGGCAACTCTTCCTTACCTTATCCACTATCACCCCCTAGATGCTGACAGTTCACAGTCAAGTGTGTCAAATGCATCTGTCTTTCCACGGTATTGTAGCTGTATCCTGACTGGCTTGATCTTCTGTAAAAATGTTTAAAATATCATAAACACACTGTTATCCTTAACAAGGAAACAGAAAACATGGGGAAAGCCAAGGATCAGTGTGAAATAGCTTGTACTCGAATATCTTTAAGACGTTCTCTGCAAAAATACAGATGATGGAGAAAAGAAATCATGCTGGAGAGATCTGAGTGGCTGCCTATAAATCCAGAAGAAAATTAAGTCCCCAAAGCTCTGAAAGTTGCCATTGCTCTCCCTGAAATGAGCAACTGGGTAATCAATGTTAATATTAAACAGCTTGTTCCGAAAAAAAAAAAAAAAGACAGTTTGAGAGATGCTGCCTTCCAGCACCAAGAGACAGTCAGAAAACCTTGGACTAAGAAATGGGACATTTTACTTGTTCCTGAACTCACACATGTAGCTATGTTAACCATGATAATGAAATACCAAAAAATGGGGGTCGTGTCAGCGTTACCTGTCCCCTTGCCTGGCAGCATCTCAGCTCTGTACTGGGAGGATTTACTGGCTGAGGAAGCAAAGGGCTGGGTCACCCACAGCAGCACTGCCTCCTGAGGCAATCTGCTTGGATAGCAGGTCCTACTTGAGCCAGGCTCCCTCCTGTTCTGAGTGTGAAACATCAAGTTAAAAAGAAACAGGGAGTCATAAGAAACTGGATATTCCAAAACCTGAGCTTACAAATGCTATTAAGATTGGACAATTTTTATTCCAAATAGATATATACATAGAAATATATAAAATACATATCTATATATAAAACCCCTCTATGCTTGCCATGCCAAGTTTCCCTTGCCAACTTAAGTCCAGAGCCCTTTAGAGACCATCAGCAAGTAGAGTTTGTGTAAATAAGCATGTCACTAAACTGCAGTGCATTAAGTTGAGGACTTTCTAGGCTAGATGCAAGTTCAGTGGCCTCTGGAAAGCAATGCATCTTCTGTTCCCAACAGGATGAATATTTGTTTCCTGACCACTTAACACTAAAGGGAAGATTTAAAATCAGGCTGAAACGGTAAGATTGTCTATTTTGAAACTTACACAGTCAAAATTATTTTGGGGGGCAAAGCTGGAGGCATAGGTGAAGCAAAATAAGTTAAGAAGAGCAATATTTCTTTTTAAAATGGCATCTGCGTGCCATGGCTGGAGCAGTCAGAGGATTAGCATGAGTCCCTAGGGAAAATCATCAGGGAGAGCCACTGTATCTCTCAACAGACACAACACTCATTCTTACACCCCCATGGATGCTCAGGCATGTTCCAGCTATCTCTAGCAAAACCAGGTGTTTCTATGCATTTACCCTTAGATGGGTGTGACTCTGGCATGTGGGTAAACACAAACACACACACACAGCTCCCACTGCACTGTGTGGAGTTCATACAACCAGCAAACACGGAGATGGATTAATTCCCTGCCTTTCCAATGGTTTCCTGCTGGAACCAGTGGGGCTTCTTGGTGCCTGTGAGCACCTGGGTTGGTAGAAATGAACCATCAAAACCTGCCAGTATATGAGAACAGCCTCCCTGGGGAGTGCAGAAGGCTCACTCTTGGACAGAACCTTTTAATGAGTGCTGGACAGGGAAGACAGAACAGTGCAAGCACAGCAAACACCAGAGAGGTGGGATGCTGGAGCAGAGTCTGCAAAAGCTGGAGAGGTGGCCAGGATGGGCTCCAGGGAAACACGGGGCTGAAGCCAGGGCTGCTGGTGTGCCTGTGCCTCCCCCCTGCTGCCCACAGCCCCATGGAGTAACACCAGCTGTCGTACAGGGCACAGGCTGCTGCAAACCTCTGCCAGCTGGATAAATCAGGGAGGTCTCCAAATGGGTCACAACTCATGGGAGCCCACTCGAGACATGCTGTCATGAGACAGTGATGTGGAGAGAGGGCCCAGGTTCAGGGCAGATAGGCTACAGGGCTGCTGCTGGAAAGCCAGTAGACCCAGAGACCACCACAAGATTCCCCAAGATCCTGTGTTAAGGGCAGAAACACAGTTCCTGGTGAAATAGCATTTTGTGCCACTGATATTTACAGGAAACCTGGAACTAAACTAGGCCTTTATCAGCAGATTGCAGCCTTTATCAGCAGATTATGGCTTCAGGGGCTGGGCACTTCTGAATGTGAAATTAAAATATACCGACTTCTCTGTCCTTTGCTTGCTCCAGTGGCCTTACAGTAGGTGCACTTATCCCACTCAGCTTTCTTGGAGGCCATTCATTTTTGGCTGCGTGCACAGGTCTATCACAGGCCCATTCATAACCAGCCTGCAGAGCACTTGTGACACCACCAGCCGTGCCCTTGAAAACAAAGGTCAGCTGCATCAGGACCTGCGAGTTCCCTGTGCACCACCATAACACGGCACAACACCGTGCCAGGGGCAACAGCACCGCTCCATGGGCCCCTGGTCCATCAGCCTAGTAGAGCCAAAGGAGACAACGCTCCCTTCCCTCTCTCCCTTTTGCTCAGGGTCCTTCATCTTGCTCCCTCCCTGCACCCCTGAGCTCTGGGAACGAGCACATGTGCAGGCCGGTTCCCAGCTCCCGCCTGCCCAGTTCCCAGTTTCACATTCACGGGCGCACGTCTGCGGCTCCTGAGGAGCCACAGCTCCTGCAAACGCAGCAGTACCTGCCTGGAATTGAAAAGCTGGACATCACCACCCCGTCCAGCTCTGCTGACTTATCATTTTGCTATCACCTGTGCCTCATTATCATGCAGTTTCTCGCCAGGTCTTGGCTTTCCTAACACATTCCCCCGCTTCCCAGCTCTGCACCTCTCTCTCCTTCTTATTAAACATGGGCTAGATGCTATCTCTCAGTCCTGCTCGCTCGTCCCTCACCCTCCCTCTATTGATTATTTCCTGGGAGCTCCCGCCAGCTGCTCCCCCAGCACCACGTTTGACCTTCCCCGGGAGGAAACAAAGCCCCAATGTCAGGCGACTCTCAGCGACGCAGCAGTGTGAAACAGCCACTTCAGCTCACTGCCATTGCACAGACGGACAGCAAAAGATGGAAAACTTGGTCAGAAAAGCTGCAAAGGAAAGAGATCAAAATATAGCATTTGAACTTAACAGCTCCTCCTTTGCTCAGAGATGCCCTTGCATCACTGAAGCACAGCTCACCCCAAGTGTTTGCCGTGTCCCAACCCACTTCCTTCCCTATTTTATGGAAATGGTGGAGCTTTTTAACTTGCACATTGACTGGCAGAGAGAAATCCTGACAGCTTAATGGCATCCTGCAAATTCATCATCACCTGAGCTGCCAAGGGCCTTGTAATGACCATCCCACATACTCCTGCAAGGATGACGTTGGCACTACACACTAATGGTCTTGGGAATCTTTGGTTTGACTTGTATTTATGTCGCCTACCCATTTTTAATGCATTCAGAGCAGAGCACGGGGAAGAAAAAGGAAAAAAGAAAAAAAAAAAAGAAACCACAAAAAAGCTTAAGAATCACTTGGGTTTCTGCAAATCAGATGAGCTGGAGGGAAATATCCGGGACGTAGCATCAAAGGAGGGGCAGGAGCACAGCAGGAAGGTACAGAGCTGACGGCAGCCCAGCTCACTCACACTGCTGAGGTTGTGCAGAGAGCTCCCACACAAAAGGAGGAACTTTAAATAAAGATGAAGCGGATGCAGTGACATTGTTGCACAGCCAATCAATGCCACCTCCACCTCAGGGGTCACCTGAGAGAGAGAGACCTTTCAGTGGCCTTTTCCAACCCTTCCATTTCTCACCAGCAGGTCTTTTCATACTCGTATCTGGTCTATTAACCCTTAAAGCCTCCCATTGCTCTCGTCCCATTTGTTATGTCCATGCACTCCTTTAACTGACCTTTAACTGACCTCTCTGCTTCTTGCTCCACAAACCCTCTTGGTCACATCTATGCTGAGAGCAGCCCTTGGTCTTCTCTTCTTTCAGAGATTTTTTCCCTTTCTCACACTCAGCATAATTGAGCACACTCAATGATAATTTCTATGCCAATAGTTGACAGGTTTACTTCTCATCTCATCTGTTTTATCTCTTGGCTCTCTTGCTTAGACATCTCAAAGGCGTCTTGCAAACCATTTCCTTAAATATGGACTCAGTGCTTTTGGGGCACTTCGAATTCAGACGTGCTCAGAAAATCCCAGCACCTTCATCTTTTTGCCTCCTAAACATTCTGTGTTCCCCTTCTCCATCAGTACTAAAAACTTCATTATTTGGTTTGAGTTTTTTCTCCTGGAATAATGAACATCGTAAAGGATTAGCTCTAACAGCTAATGTACGACTCCTCTGAGACTGAGCTTCCTGTGCACAGGATGGACTGAGCTCAGTGCAAACAGCCTGGCTGTGAGACACAGACCCCACGGATTGCTCCCTCCTTTGGGCTGAGGGAGGGACTAGACAATCTTATGTTTTAGCTCTTTCCCCTGTCATTCTGCTCTAAATGCCTACAGAATGTTGGATGGATGATGGATGGATGGATGGATGGATGGATGGATGGATGGATGGATGGATGGATGGAAGGAACCATAAGCATTTACTGGGTCTGACACTAGGAAAATGCACAGCTGGCTCCTTCCTAGGGTAGGAAAATTGCCAGTACAAAGGCAACTTGTATCAGAAAACAGCAAAAATTAATAATAAAGACTTCCCTGCCAAGCAGCTTTAAGCACCATGGGACACATTTTGCCTCTTCCTAATGCATTCCTCTGTCTGTCACTTGCTGGGTAAGCCCATCTCATGACCAAGAGCATGAACTGCTGTGTGGATAGAGCCTGTGAAACCATGAGTATGAAGTTACTCTGGACGCCAGAGAGCTGCTTCACTGACCTGAACTCACAAAGATACCAGCCAGCATTAACTCAACAGCACCTATTTTCAAGCCCTTAAGCTACAAGTCACTTGGCTTCAGCCTATGCTCTTTGAAGGAGAGAACATCTGTAAGGGAGGAAAGGGCAGAGGGGAACCCTGCAGCCTCCAGAAGGTGATTTTATCAAAGGGGGGAATTGAATAGAACTGCAGCTATTGCTGTCTCCTGGGCTTGTAGAATTTACAAAGATATCCAGGTGACATCGTATGATTTAAAAGTTAATTAAACTGAGTGATACAGTATAACAGCCCCAGGTGTTTATTTCAAGCTGCCTGTTTCTGCAGCACTTAGAAGGAATGAATGGGGCAGGGGGAAATCTAATAAAAAAACCTTCTGCATGTTGCATTAAGAAATAATCACACCATTAAATCATTCTGGTTCCGGAGCAATTCTAGTACCTTAAAATCCTGGCAATTCTCTCCAGCTCAGGCTCATTTCCATCGTCGTGCTGTCCTCCTTCCCAGAGCTGGCACGTTTTTCCTTTTAAGAACCCCAGGAGGGAGCTGCACAACCCAGCAGCCAGGGCCTCGTGCATCGGCTGTGCCGGCGGCTACGCCTCTGCTGGAAGGCACATCAGATCCCTTCTGAGCACTAATGGGGTGCCTGGACTGGCACCATCCCTCTCACACAGAGCTGCTGGGATGGGAGGGAAACAGCCTGGACACAGCACTGGGCGTGCAGCAAATGCTGACAGACCTTAGGAAAACCAAGGGAGTGGCTGGAATGTGAGGTGTGAGTAGGGAGGAGCAAAAGGATCCATAGGAAAGGACCTTCCATAAAATTGGATGTTTGGGAGAGACTACTTTTCTCCCTCGAAGACATTTTGTATGGAAAATGTAATTGTAAGAAATTTCCCAGGGAAGACTGAGGTACAACAGCTTCTCTTGTTTCTTGGGAAGTCTCCCAGCATGGGCACATCTCCTTCACAGGCACAGATCTTTCCCCAAGACCATGCTGATGGAGAATCCTGTCTTGCAGGACATTTGTCCCACATGCCTCATAATCATCTGACACCAACAGCTGACTCTCTTCAGAGTTCATCACCTTTTCTTCTGTGGGTTCAAAAGTCTTCTAAAACTGTTGAACTTCAGACCTCAACATCTGCGAATCCCTAGCCAAGCACTGTCTCTATGCAGTGTAAATCCAACTGACATAGGATTTGAGCAAGAACAGGGAGATGGAAGTCTCAAGAGTCTGAGGTGAGGTAAAAAGAAAAAGAAGAGGTTTCAGCATCACCAGTGTCACCAAAGGCCCTGAGTTATCTCAAAGGCATTGTGTCTAGGAAAGTTCCTCTGCATTCTGAGGAAAAGTCCACTTTTCTGTAATTAGTCAGGTTAATAAATGACTCCCTCTTCTCCCTACAGCCTCTCCTGTTACCAATTCTCATGCAGCATTACCAGAGCCTCCTTTCACTATTAATACCACTCACTGTGAAATGTAATTACCAGCTCTATCACAAAGCGTCAGGCACATTTATCCACTGTACACACTCGTTGACTCCAGATCACATCAGTCACTGGTTGCCTTGTTCTGACAATGCTGTCCAAAGGAAAAAGTGTCTGCACAGGCTCCCAGCTAACTTGGGCCGCTTAAGTGGAGCATGAAACTTGTTCTGGGGGTCCAAAATGGGTTCAATAAGCAAACACAAAAACAAGAAGCAAAAAGAGATACTTAAATTAATACAGACTCATAATTTAAATCCAAAAGAATGAACGATGATAGGCAGAGAGGAGTGTTTGGCTGGAGAAGATGGATTAGTAAGCGCTCTAGAAAGCAATTCAAAATGATAGAGTGAAATTAATGGCTCCCTCCTTTAGGCTGACACAAGCAAAATCCCTCCTTTGCTTTATGCTTTAGGTCTCCTCATTATGTTTTGATTAAAACTGATACAAAAGAGCTCACTTAACTGTCCCTTGCTCATGGCTTTCTTCTCCTGCCTCCCTCTTTACACCTCCTTGCAGCTGTTTCCAGCAAACACACAGGATACCCAGAATTCACATTGCTCAGTCCTTTGTCATTTGGCAAAGCTGCAACTCTCACAAAGGGCAGGGACTCAGCCAGACGTACCAGCTTTAGCTTTATTTAAAAATCCTATTAGTTAGAAGAGAAAATGGTATACATTCTTACTGATGTCCAACTGACTCTTCTATTGAGTGCTTCTAATTCCATGGGGCTAGAGGCAGCTTTTCCTGTCCCGTCTGAGTATCAAGCGTGTGCTTTGAAGGCGGTACCTTCACTGCACTCAGTATTCCTGGAGTTGTTTAAAAGCACACAGCCTATGCCTATAATGGGGAACAGATAAAAAGTGAATTTTATTTACTGGTTGAGTGTCACCATGAGGCTATGAACACTGAAATAGAACCTGAGAAATGCAACTCACAGTACTGCTGACAAAATAAAATAAGAATTATCAGCATACTCGAAGAGGAAAGAAGTGGAACTGAAAGAGGATTAGTTATGTTAACTGCTTATCTGCCCCTGCGTCTCCAGTGTTTAGACTCAGGTGTCCAAAGCCAGCTAATGATCTGCACACCAGCACTTCCCTAGGCAGAGACAGGGAAGAGAGGTCTGTGAGAAACCAAAAAAATTTTTTCTTGAGAAAAAAAAATGAAAACAAGAAAGGAGAGCTTGCAAAAACTTTCAGGTTCTAAAAAACCTGAGGATTAAACGGCTGCAGATGAGGAAGGAAATGAGGTAGGCGTCTTTCAATTAAAATAAAGCACAACAGTGTGACCTGCTACGGTGTGTTTGTCCTAGGTACACATCCCAGAAACACCTCCAGCAAATCTCCGTGCTCCCAGGACCATCACAGCGCTTCCTGGAGCCTGGCTCAATCCAAGGTGTCTCTTTCCACCTGAATGGAAATTCAATCCTCAATTCCAACCAAATGCAACTGGTGGGGGAGAGGAGAAGGAAACAGCTGAACTTCAAACCTTTCCCATGCTCTCACCATTCTGGTGTTTCTTTCAATAATGATGAATTTGTGGATCATATTCTTCTACTCTCACACAACAACGATGTTTCCTGCTTTGATTCAAGCCCTTTTAAGCATGATGGTGGCAGATGGCTGGCTATTACACAGCATGGCCACACAGCAATGGGAGCAGGAAGGACTGTCCACAGAAATAGTGACTCTTCAAAATCAAAAAGGTGAGGGCCCATGGAAGAGCTGTGGTTTTATTTTTACACCTCAAATCAGTTATTTGAATGCATTATGAATGCTGTAAATACACCCAATGGATATAACAAAAATACATTATTAATTGACACTCATTATTAATGAAGTTATAAATTCACAAGTGATGGAGCCATGACGGTGTGAAGGAAAGGTCATGAATAATAACTGGAAATAAATAATATATGCCCAGTTAGCTCACAGGATACTATGTTCATATGACTGTAGTGCCTCATGTTTATTTAACTCAGCAGTGCATTGACTTCTTATTCTTTGCCAGATAATAAGAGAAAGAATTACAGGGACTATAATCTCTATTAACTCAATGTAACAGATCACAATGGACAGCTGATCCTTCCGCAGGGATGCTCCTGCATCTTAAGTAATACTAAAATGCTGGAATCCACCTCTCTTCTCCATCATGCTCTGCCTCTTTGACATCTTGCTTTGCCTCATTCATCCACTGCTGGCAGATAGAGAATGTCACATCTAGAAAGTCATAGCAGACCCAGAGATAAACTCATGACCAGCCCAAGTGGCACATGAGGGCGACTATCAGTGGTGAAATGCCAAAATCTCTGGTGATGTCCCAGTGTGACAAACAGCGGAAGGCAAGCCGTGTGCTGTGTGCACATACAGACAAATTTGTTTTGGTTCCATCTGTTAGGACTAATTTGTTAATTATTAAATAGATAATTTATCATCTCTGCTTGCTTGATCGGTGTTTATTACCCGCGGTCTGAAGCAGAGAGTGCTGTGTGAATAAAGATGGGATTAATTAATTACGAAAAGTTCAGGCGACTGCAAACTTGCAGCGACTGCTTCCAGTCCCTGTCTACTCCTGAACAGAAAGGAGGCTGGGGGATGGAAAAAGCATCAGGAATTCAAGCCTTTGAATGTCAAATTTCCTCCTTTCCTCACAAATTAACCACTGCTGGATGATGAAAAGCAAACTCTACCTTTTAAGACTTCACCTCAGCACTTTCTAACCAAAGTCTCTTGAAAATCTCTGGATCCAGCTACCCTGTGAATATGCCAGCCTATACAACAGGCTACAGGTGAAGTAAACACCAACCTGCCTAAAGATACCAGACAGATCCTGAAATTCAGGGATGCTGCACTGCAGGAAACAAGAGAACGTAATTCACATGCTATCAACTGATGCTGCAAACACACAGGTAAGGGATAACTTCCAAGGAGCCCAGCATTCAACTCACCAGCTATTCAGTCTTCTGAAGGGAGACATCAAGGGAAATCAAAGGCAAGAGATGGTAAGTTATTTGATCAAAGACACTTTTAAGGTTAATGGACAGGCCACAAACAGCAATCACGCCTCCAGTCATGCAGTCAGAAAAATAGATACATCATGTTTGGTACATAGTAGGAAAAGATCTTCCCCACAGAACTCATTCAGCCAGTTCTTTAGGGATTTTCAGGTGACTTTTTGGGTAACTGTTGCCCTGCTACGCCTCTGTGTC
Organism: Corvus kubaryi; assembly: GCF_017639235.1. NCBI lineage: Eukaryota > Metazoa > Chordata > Aves > Passeriformes > Corvidae > Corvus > Corvus kubaryi. Next base: position 4,336,644 of record NW_024581129.1, read on the forward strand.
GCTGCATCTTCGCTCCCTCAACTGCCTCATGACCAATTTAACAAGTATTTTGTACAAACTAAAGTTTTCTTGCTAAATAAATTAATTATGACAGAGTAAACAAAAACTTTTTTAAAATGCATGTTTTGATGTAATTACAACTTTAATTGGCTGGTTTAACATTTGAAATTTGATTTAATTTTAAACTTGATTATCCTCTCAGCAGGGTCAGGCTGCCAGAGACACAAACGAGCACTGGAGCCTCTGGCACTCCCTATCCAGCTCCCAGTGGAGCCCCACTCTGTACTGCAGCATTCCTCGAGCCCCCTTCCCTCTTTTATTATTCTTATTTAAGAAAGGAAGATCAAATTCAGGCCAACAGCACACATACGTTTCCTAGCACTCCATTAGTAATTTTAAAATGAGATGGTGGCTCTGGAGCCCCGAGTATTAATCCCAGCTCTGACAGCTCCTTTCCCTAATTGCCTGAATGAAATCTCCACCCCACCCCAACTGTCCTCGCCCATAAAACGAGCAAGGATAACAAGAAGCCAGAAAGGTATGCCAGGAAGTGGATAAATTATGTCTGGGAATTGCTTGAAAGATGGATGCTCCAAGCTGGGACAAAGAAAGCCACTGCAGTGTCAGTCGTGTGTCAGAACGCACATGCCATGATGAGTCTGATGAGGTGACATCTCCAGCCACCTCTGGAAAAACCAGCGCAAGGTAGGTTTGCAGCCTGATTCCTACTGACACACAGGAAAGCCATTTTCTTTCCAGCAGAATTACCAAGTTGTTAGTAAATGTTGCCACAGATTTCTCTTTCCTGCTTCAAAAGAGCCTTTTGCACTATTCTCCTACTTCCCAGTCCCAGTATTTGTACTCTCAGGTGCTCTGCTCATCAGCACTATCCCTGATTTCTCATAGGTTCCCAAATTGTGAAGCTCAAAAGAACCGTAAGAATCAGCCAATCTAAAAACTGTTGAAAAGCACAAGCTGGTGAATTAAGCAAAGCAGTTCCTGCATCAGGCTCATAATTACCAGCTGACTTAGAACATTTCTTGTACGAGAATATCCCATCTTCATTTAGACATTTCAAAGTGATGGCAAATCCCCTACGTACTGAGATAAATAGTTCCAATGGCTAATTACCCCCATTGTAACAAAAGCATTTCCTTATTTCTAATCTTTTCTGGTTTCTACTTCCAGCATTTGATCTTGTTATGTTTTTGTCCGAGAGATTAAAGAGCTCTTCACTAGCCAAAATCTCCCTCCCATATAGGAACTCGGACTATGATCAAGCTGCTTATTAACCTAGCCTTTGTAAAGTTAATTAGAAGGAAATTCTCCAGCCTCTTGCTGGTTTTCGATCTTGAGGTGAGGCAGGAGAAATAGAGACTGGTCACCAAGGATTTCCCCTATTTTTAGAGAAAACAGGTTAAGATAATGTCTTGATAAAATAGAAGCCCATGTATTATGTGCTTTATGCTATCCACCCCATCTTTATGTCACCTTTCCTGCCTCCTCTTGTCCTGGTATAAGATGATGCAGGAAGTGATACTTGAAGTTGATTTCAAGCTGAATTTGCACATCTTCATGATCACTGACCCCACCTCAAAGGAGACATAAAAAGAGGGAAGCAGAGACTGAGATGCCGGGAGATTCTGCTGGAAGGCCCAAAGGAAGCACACTGCTTTTTGTCAAGAGGCTGCTTGCTAAGTCGCCCCGTCTTCTTTGAAGGCCCTTTACCAGCCCTTCTCTCCTCCCAGGGCTGCTTTGCTCTCTCCTGCCTGCATGGCAAACTACCTACACAGTCCTCTCTTCCCCTAATGCCAATGGGAACTCTTGGACTACTTCTCCCCTCTCCTCCCACCTCTCTCACGCACGTGTCTTCTCTTCACTGTCTTTGCCAAACTGCCTGAAAGAGTGCTTTCTCCCTTCCCTTCCTCCTTTTGCTTCACATCTTCTCTGTGGGAGGACTCACAGGGCTGGTGCTCTCCTCTGCAACCATGCAATCCCTCTTCCCAAATCCTGCTCTGAACAGGAGCTGGTCTTCTTCTCCCTCAATGAAGGTTTTTTGGTTCCCAGCACTGGGAGTTTACACGACTGCAGCTCCTGTGTGAAATACTCCAAACCCATTTGTACCATGCCCTTTCCAGCCCTTTGCAACACTCCTGTCCAACTGCTTGGCCTTGCTGTGCTTCTTGCTGCCCTCCGAGCATCACTGTAAGCACCAACACTCCAAGGCAAAAACTGTTTTGCTACCAGTAGGATCTCCAAACAACATCATCTTTCTGTGAGTCACTTGCTGGGAAAGGGAGATGGGAACAGCTGTGCTGTTGCCTCAGGACTGATTCCTCTATCCCCGTGCTGCTTCACAGTCACAGAAATATTCCTCCTCAAGAAGTATCTCATTCTGACTTATGCTAACCACTGGCTGACTTCATTCATCATTGATTGTCTCCTCTCTGAGAACCAGAGTGCTGCTGCAGATGCATTTTGGTGTGCTTTAAATTGAGTGATGATGGGGGTTTCATTATGCTCGTGTTCGTGCTGAACAGCAGTGTGCTGGTGGTGAGGGAGCAACGGAGGAGAGCTGGTGGGAGAACAGTGAGCACCATGGTGGAGATCTGGGGGGAAGCAGGGAGACAGATCCACTGACATGCAAATCTAAAACTGGAATTACTGACCAAGAGGTGTTGGGTCATCTAACAGCATTGTGCCCCCATGACTGAGCTCTAAGTGGACAGGAGGAGGATCCACCTTGCCACACAGAAGGAGAAAACGGGAGGGAGGCAGCTATCAAGCTGAGGAGATTGGAAAGAGCTCACACTGTTTCCCTGTTAGCCCAATCTGATTTGTGGGAAAAAGGCAGACTTGGGAGAAAAGGTTGGGGTCACCTTAGTGTAAGAAAAGCAGGGGGAAAATTGAGGAAAAATTGTCAGCAGACAGTAGAGGATGAATGCAGAAAACATAATTCCTGCCCTTTATTTTCAGTACTGTCTTTAGCACCTTCTCCTGAAAAACAATATCCCAAAGCTCTCAGCAGTACTCAGGAGATGGTGGGATTCAAACACTGCTCAGCCCGTCTGTGGGGTAGGATCCAAGGGTGCTCTTCATGGTTTTCTCTCCCTACAAGCAGTGCCAACCCCAACACACTGCTTCCTCCTGGTCGAGTGGTTTAATTAGAAGTGAATTTAGAAGGGTGGGAAGGAACTAATGGCAAGCAGCCAGAATGAAATGAGCCATCCCAGGAGAAGGGTGGTGAGACAGAAGAGCTGGGCTTAGCATACCAAGAGGGGTGACACGCCCCAGTGTCCCCTAGACTGGAAAGACTCAAGTCCTCTCCTCCTCAGAACAAAGATTAGCATGGTGGATCCTGGGCTGCTGGCAGCAGGACACAAGGCTGGGATGGCTTCTGTGTTGTTCGTGTATCTGCTCTTTAACAGGAACTAGATAAAGAGATAAAACCCTTCCTGGTGAGAAAAACTACTGCTCAGTGTCAATGATTTTCTGTCACTTCTTGCCAGAACTCTGGGTGAAAAAGTCTGGCCTGGGGACCTCTGGGTGAAAAAGTCAGGTCTCAATTGACTTGTATTCTGGCAGTGAATGCTGTCTAGTGGTCTTCTGCCCACTGGCAAAAGACAATTTTTCCCATCAGTTGGGGTTGTGATTTATTGGTACAGGGGTTGAAATTCAATAAAATAAGCTCCTCCATCATCACCTCCCAGCAATTGTCTTGCTACTCTGCTAATTTCACAGAGACAACCTGAGAAGACACCCAAAGCCCAGCCCCAGTGAGGCAGGAGGCTCTCAGCTACATGTGTTTGTGTCACCACAGTTTGTAACTGGCACTTGCAAAGGCGGCTGCAGAGACAGAGACTGTCCCAGGTACAGAACCTGAACGCTGTGCTGGTGGCACAGCCAAGGCTCCGCTGTGTCAAAAACTCCTGGATGCAGAGTAAATGCAGGAGGCTGTTATAAGAGTCAGCACATGGGACCACTGAGGCCTTTAGGAAATAGCAGCATGGGGAAAAGAGAGAAACTAGCTCCTAAGAGTTGGTTTGGATCAGTTGTGAGGGTACTCTGGACATAAATTTTGATGTATTAATGAGTCACAGCGGTCACATAACCCGCTGTTCCATCATTTCCTCCTTTCTAACAGCCCCTTTTGGAGATCTAATCTCAGTAAAATGCTGGAGGAGCCTCTCAAAAGGCCATGTTTTACTGCTGTCAGTCTATCACCAGTTCCTCATGCCAAAGGGCCACGGGGGAATAATCTCTTATCTCAGAGATCAAAGTCCCATATTAATGACTGGGAGCTGCCACTCATCCCGTGCTCAGACCACCCGAGAAACATGCTGCTCTCCCCAGCTCAAAGCCTGGTTTGTTTATAGCAGCAGCATTAATCTAAAGGATGGCCTTTCAGTACAGGCACTTTTTATTATTTATTTAGTACCCAATATTTATTATTTATTTAGTGCCCAAAATGCCACAGGTCTTCGTGGCAACATGAGAGAGGCAGAATCCATTCCTTGAAAAGCCCCCAGGCTGATAAAGACCCTAAAAGAAGACGAATGGGGTTGTATGGACAAGGATGGATTTGAAGAGATAAAATACTCAGTTTCTCCTCACTACTCACGCTCACAAAGCTATTTTATACAGCTTCCTATATGCATGGAACACATGCAATGGGATGGCTCCTTTATTTGGATGCAAAACGGGGGATTGAAGGGAAGAAAGGCAGAAGTGGCTCTATGGACTCCAAAGAGGACAAATAGGTGGAGAGGTGGGAAGGATAAAGAGCCTGAAGTCTTTTCCAGGCTCTCCTTGAGGTACTTGGCCATATTAACAATGTCCAGTTTTCCTCTGGATCCAAGGTTCCCCATGCAAGGCCCATCCGGCTGCTGTACTTCATGTTGGACTGGCTGATACAAACATTTTCCGGCTCTTATCCAGCTTCTGTGGAGCCATGTTATCTTCCTCTCTCCCGTATCTCAAAGATAAAATATCAGGGAAGAACAGCTAGAGGACTACTGATTTGGCACAGCCTTCCCCAGAGAGCAATCCATGCATTTGGACTCCATGAAAACAAGGACTTAGTCTGAAGCTCTCAAGGCTTTTACATTTATGTGCCAAAAAAGTGCTTCAGAAGAAATTCCTGAGTATCTTTCTCTATGTAACATGGGGTGATGGTTTTCAATCTGTAGATCAGGAGACAATGTTCAAAGATTTAAGATAAGGAGCAAGAGGAAACATCATTAGGATGTGATGTGGCATGTTAGCAAAGGCTAGGAAATAGAGGCAGGCAAACCTGAAGGTTCTTGACTTGACAATGATCAGAATTATTATTGCTCTTTCTGCCAAGGAAATCTCCTCTTTGCAATGGTAACTCGGTCCTCCCATGTATTACTTCCCAGCAAGATTCCCATCAGAGCTGCATCTTCCAGGTGAGAAGCTAGGGGGAATGGGATGCTTTTGACACCAGGAGAACCTGCTCAATGCAGCCCTGCTGGAGCCAGAGGCTGCTCTGCCTCTGCTCCAGACGTCTGCCAGTGCACTGACTCTCCCCAAAGCACAAATCCAGCACAGAGAGAGGCTGCTGTACACGAACAGGAGCATGAGCTCATCCAGAGAAGGTGTTACTTCTGCTGGCATTAGGAATGGTGCATGGAAAGCCATCTGTGGGAAGGAGCACGTGCCTGGCCTTGTGAGGATGCTCCCTCCTCTTTGCCACTGTTCTCATCACTGCTGCGCTGGTTTCAGGCAACTGCCTCGCACTGGCTGCTGCTCTACAGGAGCATCAACACCCCATCATTACCAGTCCCCCGCCCAGTGATGCTCATTCCTTCCTCCGTTCAGGTTGCCAAACGTCTCCTGACTGTGCTGTCCTCCACCCTGTGTACAGCTGCCTCCCACCCTGCCCTCTCCAGCGTGTCCTCACTCTGGGGAGAAGCCCAAGATCAATGATGTAAAGAGATCTGTGACCATGCTGTCACTGCCACCTCTCTGCCTCTCAGCTTGCAGATGGAAAGAGGCAGAGGAGGAAGAATAATGAAACAGAAAAGAAAGGCATTGCTTGCAGAAATTGTATTGCTTCTGCTCCAAACATAAAACACAACTGCACTCCCCTGGGGACCTACTCCAAATCCATGCACACAGACTTGGACACTTCCTGGATAAAAGCTTCCCTGCCTGGGTTCATTTCAACTCTAACAAACCCATTCCTAAGAGAGAGACTGAGCTAACAGAAGGCAAGGTTGGAGGCTGCAGGCCTTAATGGATTTGGGAAGAGCTGGGAGATTGCTAATCCCCCTGGTCCTCTCCACCAGCACAGCACCCTCTGCTCGCACAGGACAGCCAGTCTCTGCTTTAAAAGGCCTTCTCCAGCCTGAGAGAAGGGAAGCTGTGGCCAGGCATACACCTCTCAACCCTACAGAAGAGGGAGCAGAGCCAGCACCGATGGTAGCACTTAATTAAGGATACCATAACGCCAGGCAGAACTGAGTGTTTAGCTCTCCAAGGGAGCTTTGTGACCTCTCCTGTGTGCCTGGAGATATTTAGCACTGCACTGTTTGGATAAAGAGGGTTTGTAAAGGGAAAACAACAACAGAAATCCCAGTCGGCTACACTGACAAAAGCATACACAGAAGGCAGAAGAGCAGCAGCAGATTTTCATGCCTTGATGGAAAGACTGCATTTAAATAACCCAGAGCACCACAGTTCCCCCTGGCTCCACGATGCTGCTTGTTGAAGGAAATCCGCGTGGTTAACCAGGCAGGGAGAACACATCTCTGTGATTTTCACTGAGCTAATGGGAGCCAACAATGCTACCTGTAACTTGGAGGACAGCATTCCCACCCATCCCAATATCTGCCTAATAAAAGGTCAGCCCATTATACAGCACCTATTTGCAAAATTAAGAGCCTCTCTCCAGCAGCTAAATGCTTGCTTTAGATTTGGAATTACTGTAATTAAAGTTACATTGTGCTCGGATTGGTGCCAATCACTGCGGAGCTCCAGGCGTGACCTGCGTTCCCGGCGCCATGCGCCTGGGCGTCCCACTCCATTAGCTCCAGGGAATTAGCTGTCATTAACGAAGAGATGCACACTCCTTCGTGTTGTCAAACCGCAATCAAGCGGGTCACAGGTGAAGAATAAATACTTTCAGAACAAGCCCAATTACACCATTTACATTTCATTACAGAACCTGTTTAATCCACTGATGGGCTCCCAAAGTTCTTCTGCCTAATAAACAGCATTTCAGAGGAATTAATAGGCCCTGCAAAACATGCTAATTACACTCTTTTGCATTGCATTTGCAATATTGATTTTAAAGTTGCCACTTCCCCCCCTCCACTCTCCTTTCCCAGCCCCAAAGCCTTAACTTTCAGCGAAGTACACTCAAACCAACCTAATTACTTGTGAGTTTGGAAGCTAATGCATCTCTATTGTCAAAGCTGAGTTCCAGCAAAGGCCAACATACAGGGAGGGATTTTCACATCCATAACTTGTGCAAGTTTCTCCAGACAACCACTGGAAACAGCTGCTGAATAGCAATTACAGGCAGAGAGCAGGCATCAGCAGAGACTTTGCCATAGCAACGAGACTGGCTGGACCTGCTCCCCAAAGACGCCTCCTCCTCCCAAAGACCAGAGCAGTGGAACAGGTACAATGACAACACAACCACCACAGTCTCATTTTGATTTGAAACCCAAGCTGTCTGATGCTCTCCTAGGCACTGAACTGTTAAAAAAACAAAAGGAAAGTTTATTTTCAAATTGCGGGTCTCAGCTAAACCGTTCGGAAGAGAGGAACAAATCAGCCACGCTGGTGGAACACGCCGGCTGCTTGTTTATTCGACCTGGCCATTCTGCCCAGCTCCTGCCATGGGCTTTCAGCTCTCTTCCTCCTCTACGTGCTCACTCTGCCCCCTCCTCTCCACTTCTCTGAAATCCATTTTCTTTAATCAGTGGGTTTACTTCCCAACCTCTGACTTTCTGCACTGGCTTGGCAGCTGTCACTTACCCTTGGGGTTTTATCCCAAGCTTACTGACAGCTCAAAGCATCTGGAGGAGGAGATGGGAGAGGGACAGAGTGCTTGTGGTGTTTCTCTACAGCACCTTCTCTACAGCAGGTTGTTTAAATGGAGCCAGCAATAAAGGACAGTAGCCTGCTGTGTTCAATTCCTTTGCTAACAACGAAGCAAGAAAGGAAAGCCAAAGGAAGGTCTATCAGAAAAAAAGTGAGATACAGAGCAGCCATCCTACCATAAGGGCTTATACCTACTCCTGCTCCTCAGAAACTCTCACCAATAGCAGGTTTCAAAGGGAAGGGATACGGAAGCAGATACTGCAAGAATGGACATAAGGAACAGTCAAAGTTTAACAAAGACAACACATGCTGCTCAGCCCTACTGTCCCTTTGGTAGGAATTTGGGCATGTCCCCAGCTGCACCGAGGAACAGCACAAACACAGCCCGTGTCCAAAGATTTGATCTCTCAGGTATCCAGTCTCTATGAATGCTCCTGCAGGAGCAAATCACTGCACGAGTCAAAACCGTTTGTGTTTGCCCAGCCATCCATGTAACCCTCTTTGTGAAGTCAGGACCAGGTGCTCCTCAGTGCCCCAGGCGATCCAGGGAGTGCTGTGCCCTTCTACCGTCTGCCCAAAGAACAGCCCAGGAGCCGCCTCCAGCACAGCAGGAGGAGCCTTCACCCCTCCGTGCCCACACTTCTCTCATGAGAACATCTGCCTCACAGGAGGCAACGTATGCAGCAAGAGGCATCCGAGCCGTGTGGGAAGGTTGGCTGTCGTCTTCTACCGTTTTGTATCATTTATTTATCATGTGTATGGAATTTCTTTTGCCTCTCGGAGATTCTGTAGGGATTTACAAATGTGAAATGCTACAAATAATACCTTGGAATCTCTTTCCCCTCACAGGCACCGAACTGGATTAGTTCATTATTGTCTGGAAAACACTTTGAAGTATCACTTAATGCTACTAATCATGCAGCACCTCTTTAACACCACCTACCAACGATAGCACAGGCTGGAAAGGGGATATAAATACCAACCAAGCCTGGTAATTGCACTGCAAATACATCAATATTTTTCAAGAACTACTCTTAATCTCATAAAAATGCCACAAGAAATCAAGACCTACAAGCAGTTCTGTATCTCTTCCTCAGGGCAGACCCTTAGGCAATGCAACATCTCGACTGCACGCTGTGCCCATGGCTGCCTCAGACAAGGGTGTTTTTTTACTGCAAAACCTTCTGACAAACCTTTTACTGCAGGTTTTCCAAAGCAGGACTAACTCAGACCAGCCCTGCATAGCTTCCAACAGCAGAGATCATCACAGGACAAGAAGAGTTTGCAAGAGAATGGCTAAGACCATCTCTAATTTAAGCTGACAGAAAAGCAAATTGAGAAAAAGATATAGTCAACTATTTGAAGCTTGGCCCTTCTTAATCATCCACAGAAAGCAAGAGCTCAGTGTTGCCATGTCATTGCACAGGTAAGATTAAAGACAGGCAGGAGATTTTTACCCCATAGTTAAAATGATTAATGTTTCTAAACAGACATATAGTTTGAAAGCACTATTACTGGAAAAAGAAAAGTTGTTGCCTCATATTCTCAACCCACTATTTTCCCTGGGCATTGAGCCAGTGGCTGAAGAATGAGGAAAATTGCTATTTTAAGAGTTTTCTTGAATTGCAAGGTTTGATAACGAACACGACTTGTTACTGTCCCCTTTGCTGAAATAAGGGGCAAATGGAAAAGGTGTGCATGAGTGCTCTGCTGAGCACTCTGTCCTCAGTCAGACTTGGAGGAGGAAGGCTGGTGATATGCTCCTGACAGCTGTCCCTCCATCCCAGCCTCCCCGGTGGCACCAGAACAAACTTCACTCCCTCATTGTCCGCAAAGGACCAGGAACTGCTCTGCTCAAGTTTGTCTGCTGCTGTCAAGAAAGATGCAAGAAAATTATTCATAGAGTCCCAGAATGGTTTGGGTTGGAAGGAACCTTAAAGATCATCTAGTTCCAACCCCCCTGCTATGGGCCACTGAATTCAAAGAGCAGGACACAGCAGCTTTGACTTTTTATACAAGATAGGACACTATATAAAGCTACTGGTCTCACAATGGTGACATAATGCACATTCTACAGGTGATCATGCTGGGAAAAGAAAAGGTGTGAGCTTCCATGAAGCCAATGTTCCTCATTAGTTGCTGCAATAGTTCTGAGAACAACTCCTGCCAGAGCTGGGATGCAACATGTGTGCTGGCACCTTGCTAGGAGACACAGGAAATAAGTTGAAATAAGTTCCTGCAAACCCAGCTTGTGGCCTGGCTGGGCATGGTGTGTTGCTCTCAGTTCCTATTGTACCTCATCATGCCCCAATGTAATTTAAATAGTTCACTGTGGGAAGTGAGAGGAGAATATATTCCATAGGTTTTGTTTCCCGCTTAGTTTCGGGAACACTGATGTTGTGAGTTGTTGCTGTAAAACCTCGCCGACAAAAAGCCCAACGTGACCTCCTGCATCCAGGGCTTCCTGCTATTATAAACTCAGAAAAACAACATGCTGCGTCCTGCCCATGAGGCAGACAGACAACAGACTGTGGTCTAATTAGAAAAGACATGCTTCCCACATTATCCATAAAGCTGCCTCAGCCTACAACTAAGGACAAATAAATAACTGTCAGGGCTAATAAGCCCAGAATCATAAGAGGAGGAAAAAAGCCGAAATTGGATCTACTCAGACCTCAGTTATGTGATCACAGAAAACTTGTGGTAACAACTGCGAAGACAAACAAAACCAGCTATGGTTGGAGCCAGCTCCTCTTCAGCAGACTCAGACATGCTCCACCTCAACAGATTGTGCCAACCCCTCGGCATTTCTCTGAATTTCCAAACTAATAAGAGACGCAAACTGCCATAGGTGATTAATTGGAGCATTTGAGCATCATGAGAAGACCTTCTCCATTTCAGCATGCCAGAACACAATAGGAGGAGATGAGGAGATATCCAGTGTGGGGAGCTGGAGAGAACAACCCAGAAATTATGAAGATTGTGAGGTTGGCACAAGCTCCTAGGGCCAGCTATATCAGGAAGTTGTTTAGGACATTCTTGGGATAAAAAACATTAAAGGGATGATGTCCAGAAGCTTTGTGTGCATTACCCATTTGGATCACAGCCAGTCATTACACAAGTCCTGAATCTAGAGCCCTTCAATTTTTCATTCCCTCTCCCTGCATCTCCCTAGGAAGGGACAGAACAACTCCAGGCACTCTTCTGAACTCCCCTGGGAGCCAGTTGTGTTGTTGGCACCCCACACCATAGAGTTTTACAAAGCAAGTTCCTCAGCTTCTTGCTGTGGTTGAAGAAATTTTAAGAATCCGCAGAAAGGATTAACTCCAAGTGACAGTTTCCAACAGAACACATGAAGAACAAGTTGGAGTTACCCAAATTGCCTCAGTTTAGTCTCTCCATTGCTTCCTCAGCCACTGAATGACAGCTCAGGAATCTGTTCAGAATTAATTTTCATCAATCTGTTTCACCTTTATGCTCATGGATCCGACGCAGGGCATGGGCCCTGGACATCTGGAGGGTGTTGGAGCAGTTCCCACTGGGAGCCTGTCCCTGCCAAGTGACAGGGGAGCACCCACTGGGACAAAGCCGTGCCAGCTCCCAGCAGCACTGTGAGGCAAACATCACCGCTCGGGTGCAACCGTGCCTGACAGAAACGCTGGTGTTTCCAGTGCTCTCTCTTATTTGGTGACGGGAATACAGGGGCTGGACTCGAGACCAGGAGGCTGCTCAGAGCTTTTCCCACAAGAACAGTGACAGCAGGAGCTGCCATATGGGATGAGACAGGGAGCAACTTTGCCTTGGCCTTATTGATTGAACAGGACTAATCAGGCTGAACTTGGAGCCCATCTGCTGACCACTGATCAGAGGCTATGGAACCAGGACACTGCCCATGAATTGGCAGGACTACAGCCATGGACAGTTGGGAGGGAGCACCATCCACACACTCACCTGCTCCTTGGTTCTTCCAGCTCTGCTCTTTAGCTCTGTCCTGGAGGGATCCATCTCTGGAAACAGCAAGGCAGTGCCACGTGCTGCTGCTACATCAGATCACTGATCAGCCTGGAACATACATCTTTTGAATCAGAGAGCTATTTATTCTAAAGAAACATCTCCACACTGCAGAGACTCGATGCTCACAAGGTGCTCCTCAGCTCTTGGAGGCCACCGGGTATCTTCTGCTCATGGCTGCAGTGTTTGAAAGAAGCAGTAACCCCTTTGGGAGGGTGTGGAGCCCTGGCTGAGCAAAGGTCAAGGAGGATGGAGCTTCTGCTCTGCCTCAGCTTCCCCTGCCCTTGAGAAAGGTCTGAGCTGGACCCAGAGCCATTCTGGTGGGGTACAAGGAGGCAGCTCCGGGGCAGGAAGGGGACATGACCTCAAGAGACACAATCCCCATTGACATGCACTTCATTTCACCACAAAGGCAAGCTCAGCATGAACGAAGGACTCAAAACCCTCCAGCTTTTGTCCCTTCCAATTTGTGGGTGCATCAAAGCACCAGCCAGAAGCTTGGAAGCTGATAAGGTGGAGATCCATCATGGAGAATTTGCAAGATGCACCAAGGTAGCAGATTACAGAAAAAGCCCTAAGCCAGACTTTGTGTAACTGCATCTTGGCCTCCAGGACACCTTTGCATCCTTGGCCCGTGCCAAGGTGGCTGGTTGGGGTGCTTGTCCATGCCAGATCCCTTGATTGCTTTCTGCAGACAGCTCATCCGCAGAGAACTGGACTAAACCCAAACTCATTTCACATAGGTCACTGACCAAGAGGGCAGCATGTAATGACTTCTCATCTCTATCTGCACCGACTGGATCTAAACCACTGATCTATAGCACCATTGAAACTCCCCAGTTTCACCCCACATCCTCAGTTAAAGGACGTCTCCTTCCCACCACCACTCCCCTGGTGCCTGTCAGAGCCAGCAGAGCTCTCCCTCTGCAATGCCTCAAGGAAAATTCCCCTTTCATAGGCTCAATTACAAAGGAAAATCTCAACATCTGCCCATGTGAGTCAGCTATTTCTCTGAATCCCAACTACTTAGTCTCTAGGAGATGGCTGGGAAAGGCAAAACCAGAAAGACAAGAAGGGTTGTGTCCTAAATAAAAACAAGTCCAAACACCTGGCAAAAAAAAAGAGAGAAAAGAGAAAAAACCCATTTAGCTTTTTAAGGCAATAACAAGCAGAGCAATATGTAGCTTCAAGGCTACATAGCCAGGTCAGAAAACCCTCCAGAGAGAAAGAAGTAGGCCACAAAGCTCTGATATTAGCTGCTAAATCTGCCTGCATTACCCAACATTTGTGGGGGAGGCCCCTCTGATGGCCACGTTGGGTCTCTGACAGAGGCAGCCACTGCTCCAACAGCCAACATCTGGCTACCATCCCTGCACTAACATGTGCAAGATCTGGAAACGTGGAGAGCAGCAATCCCCAGTCTGCTCCCTCTTGGATCCACTGATGCCCATGGTACAGGACCTTACAGACCATTTGTTTCACCTCCCAGCCATGGGCAGGGACAACTTCCACTATCCCAGGTTGCTCTAAGCCCTGTCCAACCTGGCCTTGGACACTTTCAGGGATCCAGGGGCAGCCACAGCTTCTCTGGGCAACCTGTGCCAGGGCCTCACCACCCTTACATTAAAGATAAAAATTTACCTCTGCCTCTAAAACTTTCACCTACAAATCTGGTGTAGTGAGAGACGGCTTTTACAGATGATTTTATGGAGGAAAAGTCTTTGAGGTTATTCATTCCTATTCCCCTCAAGGGAAATCATTTCAATATTATGAGCAACAGCACTGCTGAAGAGAACATGCAAAAAACCTGGAAAATGCCTCATTTTATCAACAGAAGCAAGGTCATCCCAACCCGGAGATGACGACATTCAATATTAATATCTCCAAGCAGGGTTTGAACCTCTTGGTAACCATCCATTCCCCGGAGAAACATCTTCCACTAACTTTGACGTGAATTAATTAGGCTTGCACAGCTGCTAAGTGCCATCTGCCTGCCACCACAGTGCTGGAGAGTCCACGGAATGGCAGAGGATGGGCTGTCTCACCCCACAGCACCTGCTGTTCCAGCACCCCTTCCTGCATCCTCCTGTGTTTCACAAGCCCCAGGCTGTCCCAGCTCCCAGCAAATGCAACAACTCAACAGGGCACCGTGCAAAGACAAAGCTGCCCCCTCTCTGACACAAGCAACTTCCTCATTTGAACCCTGGTTTATTCTCATTTCCAGGAACTCCACTTGTTTCTGCTGCTCCAGCCCTAAGCAGTTGTATACAACGTTCTAATGAGGTCTATTCCACTGATATAAAGGGCACATGGATCACACTGCTCAATTTATTTCTGCTTGGAGCATCTAAGAGCTGCTTCTCAAGGAGTTTGAGAAGATCTATTAAGAGTCCAGCCCCGACTGGTAAACAATGTCCATTTGTGGACTGGCACCATCAATCCAATCAGCAAAGGCATTTAAGGACAGGATGTACAATACTGGAAAATGAAATTACTTTGAAAAAATTCCTCCTTGCTTATTTGCCAGCTAATGACAGAACCAATGCCAAGCACAGCCAGTCTGTGCTAGGGTGTTCAGAGAGACAGTCCTTACGCAGAGACATCTTTTTTACCTTCTCATCCACCTAAACACATCCCACGCATTGGTCCTCCCCCTCACTTGAGCCTGGGAACACCTCCAGAGGCTTCTCCAGCAGTACAGTGGCAGCAAAATTCCCAATGCAGCATGATCAGGTGCCTTGTTTTGTCTCTTTTTATAAAACGTCCTGAATTTTGCACTTTTGGCAAAGTTGTGTTGTTGAGTTGTCTTCCCCTTGTAAATATTTGCTGTTGAGAACCATTTGCAATGTGAAACTTCCCTAAGGAAGGGGAGAAAGGCTGATGCTCTGCTGTATCTGATGCTATTCCTTATGCCATCCATGGTGTTTCCCTTCTACTTTTATAGGTACTTTCAAGAAAGACTGGATGATATTCAGCACGCAGAAATACAAAAATAAAGAGAAGACAACTCAGCAAGCTAAACTCAGAGTTAAGCCTAAATTTGGAAGATCCAGGCTCAGTTCCTTGCTGTTCCCTACATGACCCTCCTGCCCATCCCACAAAGAGATTAACAACGTTCCCTGACAAAGGTACAGCCCCACGCCCCTCCTGACGTACCTGAGAAAAGCTTCCAGAGGGTTTGTCCCCAGCACAGCCCAGAGGAGCACCATCAGCCACAGCCTTTGGCTGCCCCAGCTGTGTTCCACAGCATCATCCAATAACACCTTGCACTCTGCCCCATCCCTTCTCCCTGTGAACTTCCATATAATAACTGAAAAATGTGACAAGTCTAACTTTAATCATGTTTTAACTCGGGTTGGTATCATTAATCTTGCAGCCACTGATGGGTAATTTAATTAGGGTGCATTTGTAATGAATTACAATCATCATTTAGTGCTATTGTTCCTCACACGAGCAGAGGAGAGTCAGAAAACTGGCACAGCTGATCTTCTTAATAACACTCACACACTATGCAAGGCACCAGCAGCCCCAGCCTTTCAGTGCTGGTTTTATAGATAAAGGAACATCAGCACCAGGGACCCTCCACATCGAGCCTGGCAAACATCTCCAGGCGTGCTCCTCACCAGCAATTGGTGACTACCAGGCCTGGGAGATGGAACCTTTCTTTGATGGAGGAGCTGTCAAAGCCTAAGCAAAGAGCTCAAAGCGAAAGCAGAGAGAAAAGTACACAGCCAGAACAGAAACTGGGCTTCTTCGTTCTTTCTCACCACCTGTGAACATCTGACAGACATGAAGGTATGGCAAGACACAAAATATGAATAAATGGACGTATTATAAGTCCAGAAGGATCCCAGCTAAAGGACTGGATGTATTAAAACACGCTCACTTGATGGTGATAGTCACACCAGAGCTACAGGCACATGAGAGGCTGCAGTCACTAACGATGCTCTAATGGAAGAGTATTTGCCCCAGAGCTTTAAATCTACTTCTACACAACAGTATCAGAAATTTCCAACCAAAACCGCTCATTTCTGCTCAGCTCCTCCACTGCTCCATGCAGGATGCATGGCAGTGAGTGCATGTATTTATTTCAGACGTGACTTCAGTCTGCAAAAGAGGAGCAATCTGTTGCTGTGGCTGAGAGCCAGCCCACTTCCTCCTCGCTATCTCCGTGCAGAACAGACAGGCTCCACCACGGACACTGTTTGTGCCACCCCCTTTGGCAGCCAGGCTAACCTGCTTCTGAACTAAACCCTTCTGAAGAGCTGCTCAACTTTTGTTGTTCTCAGTGAGGCGTTTTATACAAATTTATATTTGTTTATATATATATATATATGTATATGATGTGTTTTACACAACAGGACAAAAGGAAAGCAAGCCCTTTGTATCTCCTCCAACAAGGTGGTCAGGACCCCTCTCTCAGTCTCTACTCAGACAAAATCTGGATTTCCAGACCTCAGAGCAAGCAGAAGGAACTGCTGTTCCCCATATTCCCCAGTTCTGGCACATTGCTATGGGGAAGCAGAAGCTAGGTCAGATTTTTAAGAGAGAAAAGAAACATCAGACTTTGGGTTCCATGGTCTGGGAAAGTGTCCTGAGGGCAACATGACTTTGTCTCTCCCCTCCTCAAACATATTCATTGAGGCTTCACAGAAACGCCATCTGAAATTACTAAAAGTGTCCCAAAGTGCTTTTTTTCTCCAATTAATTTTGTCAGGTATCATGAAGGACTCCTTCCTATGTGTGTGGAATTTGCCTGGAAACCAAAGGATTCTTGGGCAAGGCAAAACACTGGGTTTTTGTCAAACCTTGTTTTTAAATAAAGGCTTGGGAAGGAGCTTACCAATTTGGAGTGGCAAACCATGACCCCGTGCCAGCAAAATGAGCAAGGAAAAATTATTAAATTTATGTGCAAATCCTCTGTGGTAGTATAATAAGGTAAGAAAAATTGATGTGGCTCAGGGCAGAGGACAACCAGGCCTCTGTTTTGGCAGTGCTTTTTCCAAGAGTTAGCAAAACTTGGAGGAAGCACTGGATAGGAATGAACAGAAAATAGGGAACAGTCTGGATTATACAGTAATGCAACTTTTTAATTGGTGGCTTATACTTATCTGAAGCATTGTGCACTTTCTTTAAGACAGGCCCAGGAGAGTAGTGAAAAGCACTAGAGGAAGCAAAGAAAGGTTTTCATAAATCCCTCAGAAATTCTGGGAAAACTGTATGAAGGGACAAGAAACAAGAGGCTCATAAAAGAGGTCTGTAAAATATCAAGATTATAATAAGGAAAGAAAGAGCACTGCTCTTTGTTCTGAAGAGAAGAACAGGAGAGAACTCAGCTGAAAAAAATAGTATGTAAGGACTTTCATTTTCATACAACATGTATTAATTAACCTCTGCAATCATGGTTGTAGGGGAGCAGAAGCACAGAATTTAATGAAAATTAGAACAGACAACAACATCCCAATTTCTAAATGGTATTTCTGCCATTTCTATTTTGCTTTTGAGAATGGGATATGGTCAAGAGGAACCTCGTTTTAATCATGTTATTAACAATGCAGTCACTGAGCAGCATTTAATTATGTTTTCCTAAATCACGAGGAACTTCTGTGGCACACTCACAGCTGAGAGCTCAGATGGCAAAACCCTTCCGAGTGACTCTTCCTGGAAAAGGTTCTGCCTGCTCTGCCCCTGCTCTAAGGGCAGGTGAGCACCAGGATGGGTGTCCTGTCCCCGCTGCCAACACAAAGTGCTGCTGCACGTGGGGATGGAGCACAGCTGGAAACGTGTAACTGCGCTCACTGTTCAACTTCAGCATCAAACCCTTCCTGTCATGTCCCAGCCTGGGACGCTGCCAAGCCAGAGACATGCTGCAACTTCACACAAGGTTTCAGGCAGATGCCTTACCTGCTCCCATTGCCTGCCATCATAAAAGCTGAAAAATACAAGGGAAAAAAAAATCCTTTTTATCGTTGGGTTGCTCGCCAAATGCAGAGTCGGCACTTTTGATACGTTACCATCAGCATTTCTTTGTCAGTAGCTTTTCTCCACTTGCTTTCACGTAGCGAGTGAAAAGGATAAAATACCTTTTCTAGCAAAATGATTGTGAAGCCACTTCAAATTAGGGGAGGGATGCAGGCGCAGGTGCAGCTCTCAGCTGCTGCACTTGAAGATGACGCTCTTGGGCTGCAGAACCTCCACTGCAGCAGCTCTCAGCCCTTCCACTCTCAACTCTGTGAAATCCTGACTTTTGAGAGCTGACATCACTCAATTACTTTCTCTTCTGGAACTGATATATTTCAGGGATGCACTGGTAAAAAGCACAGAGTGCTCATGAGATGTGCTATCCAAAGTGTAATTTTCCGTTTGTAAATAAATTTTGGCCACCGCCCAGTCTGGGTGGGATGACTGGGAAGCAGCTGATATTTGAAATCTCAACCATAGCATGAAAATAGTCTTTAATGAACAGTGCATCTGAGGGAAAAAAAAAAGAATTGGCTGCAAAATAACAAGTGATAACCATTGGAAAAAAGGCGAAGCATATGCAGGAGGAAACTCCATTAAAGCAGCAGCCATGCAATTAAAGATGGATGTGGGAAACGCGTGTGCGAGCAGCTCACGGTGCTGCTGTGACCCACAGGCCCATTAGCTCTGGAGCACTGGTAAGCTGATTAGCTCTGGAGAAGGATGATGGCAGAACTCATCAGCTAAGCTTGTTAGCTGCCACACAAAGTTGGTGTACCTTGGAAGCTTTGCAAAGTGATTAGCTCGGGGTGGGAGGAGGCAGCAGAGCCTGCTACAGGAGATGAATAACCCAAAGCAGTCACTGCGTGGGCACGAGCTCCACGTACAGATCGGCTGGCTGGGCTCTGGCTGCCTGGCAGAGCTGGCACTGGGATCTGCCTCTGTTGGGGTGTGTGGGAAAAGACACCCATTCCAGGCCACAGCATGCCTGCAGCTGCCAAATCTGTGCCTCGGTCACAGCCAAGGTCTGCAGCCTCCTTGCACAATACAGTTAAGCCCCCACGGTCTGCACGTCCCTCCAAAATCCCTGCCTGCCATGGCTGAGTGCACTCCGATCCTCACCACGGAAAGCTGGGAGGCGGATGCTGTCCTCGTGCCAGCCCAGCCCAGTTGAATGTCTTCAACTCTCTCCAAAATACCTCTTGACCAAGTTTACTTTAAATAAAACCAGAGGAGCAGGATAATTCAGCCCAATGAAAAATGACAATTTTCTCCCATCTGCCTTCAGCCTGCACGTCGATGCCCTGCAGCCATTCAAGAACAACAACTCCTGTTTCATTTGGGAAACAATTTCCACGAGGTTCAGCACTAAACACCTCTCTTCCTTCTGTGGTGGGATTCCATTTCTGCCACAGAATCACAAAATCATTTTGGTTGGAAGAGACCTTTAAGATCATTTGAGCCCAACCATTAAGCCAGCACTGCCAAGTCCACCACTAAACCATGTCCCCAAGTGCCACATCTATCTAGTGGGGAATGTGACCTGCACTCCATCCATTTTTACACAGCAAGGTAAACATTTTATCCTAACTTAAAATGGTTCATACAGCTGCTTCACCTCTCCAAAAACTGCACAAACCTACTTCCACTGCCATGTCCACAAGCTGAAGCAAAAAAAAAGGAGCTTTGGTCTTCATGCCAGATCACAATGGCAGCAGTCTTGTACGTACCAGCTTCTGTTTGCCTTTTTTTTTTCTTCTTTTTTCCACAAAAACAAGACAGAGACAAGAATATCTGTGGTGGAATATAAATATTAAAAAAGCTTTAATCACAAACCCACAGATTATTTAGGCTACATGTGGCTGTAAGAGTGTAGCAAATGTCTATAAGGGTGGAGAAAGTTAATTCTTTAGGGTACAACCATAGGGGGGGAAAAAAAGTGTTTTAATTTAATAGTTTCCAATTTCCAAGTGCCTACCTGCAAACATTCATTGTGAATGCATGGAGATGTCTGATGCATTCATTAAGACTGTTTGGTTAATCTGCTTTTACACAAAACTAAAAGAGATTAATAAACTTCTCTAAATGCCGTACCATTGCCAGAATGCTTCCCTTTCTGAAAAGCTTTGCAAGATATGATTTGATTAAAAACTTTTCTTCAATTTCGATATCCTAAAGTCAAGGTACTAGATGGCAATCTTTGGTTTTGTTTCAAAATAAAGAAACTATGCAGTTGCAGAGAAAACATGATGCAAGTATAACCGACAGCTCAAAACCAGATGGCAAATAAAATTATCTCAAAGCATATTGTTATTTTTTACATCGCATTTACAACTTTCAGCACTCATGTTTGGCAACACTGCTGTCCCTCATTTTATGTAGGTTAAAAGTGAGAAGCAGCCGTCTGCTCACTTCAAAGTCAAGTATTTACCCCCAGGTAGGATCTATTTATGTGCATTTAACCAACTATTTATAGCCATTTGAAAACAGAAGGTTTTCATGAAAAGTGCTGGCACAGCCTTCACTATAACAGTGTTGGTAACATGTTCTCTCTGTTCCCACTGGAACTTCTAACTTGATAACTCCTTTGGTAAAGATGAACTGGAATGTGGGGACCAGTGATATTAAAATTTCTTTAAGCAACCAACCCCTCTGCTTCCCCAGATGCTTTTTTGCTGCTTGTAGCAATAAATCTTCCAGTC
Organism: Corvus kubaryi; assembly: GCF_017639235.1. NCBI lineage: Eukaryota > Metazoa > Chordata > Aves > Passeriformes > Corvidae > Corvus > Corvus kubaryi. The sequence goes on from NW_024581129.1 coordinate 4,357,391, forward strand.
ATGCAGCAAGGCACCAAGGCACTCATGGCTTTTATCAGATAGGCTACCAGGGCTTTGGGAAGCATTAATAGTCCATCAGAGGAGGCACAGACACTGATCTCCAGGTAGCCAAGGCAGAACATCTCAGTGTGATGGGGCTGGTGATGAGCACAGGACAAAAGCACAACCAGAGTGTCACCCACAGACATCTCCCCCCTTCATCCCACAGATTTATTCTCCCTACTGCCCTTTCTAAGAAACACGACAGTCACACCGTGAGATTTCTAAAATGAGCTCTATCCCAGTCCCTCAGCAAAGCAGCAGCAGGAGCAAGAAAAACAATTCATTTCTAGAAGCTGATATTCATCAGCAAACCCCACCTCTCTGCTCTGTTCACTGCTCCACCACAGCAAACAGGGCCTTTCTCATTCCCAGGCTTGACTGTACAAAGATCCATTAGATAAAACAACATATCTAAATGAGAAATGCAGCAAAACGAAATGAGTTTAGACAGCTCCTCCTCTCTGATCTGGGCTACAATAATTACGCCCACATCATGCGAATTCATGACTACACATCCTCAGCATAGCTCATTTTACCCATTAACTTCAAAATCCCCGTCCAGAGGCTCCTCTCTCTGCTCACCCACCGTTCCAGGTGTCCAACTCACTCATTTCACTTCACCATCACAGCTTTCCCTTGCATGGCCCTTCCCTAAAGCAGGTGCTCCTTGGCAGCCACACATACACCTGGCTCTGCCAAGGAAGGTTTGCAGCCTTGAAGCCCAGACAGTTTCGCACATGTACCCACCCATGCTTTTCCCCATGCTAGAAAAGAGCCTGGAAGAGACTTTTGGGAGCAATTCATGCACACATGAACACATTCTTCTTTCAAATTTTTCCAGACATCCTCCTGCAGAGAGAGCTCCAGAACTCTGGCAGTGGATCAGGATGGGCAGGTGACACGCCGGCTCTGTCCCTCTTCCTCTTGCTGGCTGCCAGGTTCCTGCTGTGTCCTTTGACCTACCTCTACTCCAATTAACAAACCAAATGAATCAGCAGCCACAAGTGTAAACTCATGACATTGTGCCAGCCACCACCAGTCCATTTGCTCATGGGCTGCTCCTTCCTTCGATGCTCCTTCGGGTTTGGCTTTTAGGCTGTGAGCTTTCTGGAGAAAGCATCTATCTCCACTTATTTTTCCTACAAGAGCCAGTACTGATGTGGTTAATAATAGCAGCTAACCTTTGGCTGCTAAAGTATTTGCAATGCCACCCATAAAGCTGTGTCATATTTAGTGAGCTGTCAGAGCAGCAGCATCATTAAAAAGCCCAAGCACATAACTAATGTATGCAAAGCACTGCAAGAGATAATCATTTGGTTGGTTGGTGATTTATTCCAAAACTGATGGAAGCAAAGGGCTTGGCAGTGAGAACTGCTGGAGGGAGGGAAGCAGGGCAGGCTAACACTCATACTAGAATGGTCCTACCACCTGCCTTGCAGTAGCAAGTTCTGGTGAAAGCAGTACATGTGTTTTTCGAAACTCAAATGACCCTTGATGGTCTGTGGACTCACTCTCCTAATGACTTCTGCCTGGATTTGCAAGCTCTTTTTTTCCTTCTCTTCTCATTTCACATCAGAGGGATGTCAAGACTTTTGCTGCCTAGTGTTAACTTTGTGTCTGTACACGATGTTCTCACTGTGCTTGCTGGGACCCGCGGGCTTTATAATTAGGGCTGGATTCAAGCAGCACCAAGCACACTTGCAAAGATTTTCTTCAAACCCAAACTTCCCCACTCCTTCCCAGTGCCGTCCCTCCCTCCCTCCCACCTCAGCTCTGCAGGCTAAAGGAGATTGCTGAAGAAAAAAGCAATGCCTTCCCCTCCTCAGCACAGTGAACCCGGCTGGCTCTCCATGGGCAGCAGCACCAGGCTGCAGTTCCCGAGCTCTCCTGCTCCTGCATTACCCAGTCTCTTTGTCTCCTCTCTCCCCGTGGAGCTGAGACCCGCAGTCCTTGCCGGGAACACCAACTCCCTCTTGCACAGCCACATCAGCCTCTCTGCACACCCGGCCTGACCCACAGAACCAACCCCAAGCCCCACAGGGCCCAGCCCGTCCGGCAGCTCCCATGGAGGGAAGACAAGACCTGTTGATTTCTGCGGTTTCATATAAGTGTGAATTGATGAGCTACTTCAGGAAGCTAATATTAATTCCTAGAATAACGTGCAAGGGCTGCCTAGCTGATTACCCCTCATTCCTGTCTGCTTACAAACAATGATTACAGTCTAATCTCAGCACTCTTGGAGGAGCTGCGGAAAGTACCCTTCATCTACTGTAATTATGTTCCAGCTCCCTTGGAGCTGGAGCTCTTATTCACTCCTAGCATTATCTGCAGTCTAATCTAGTTGGCTGGAATGGAGGTGAAAATTACTCCGAAGAGCTGTAGTAAGCTCTTGATGTAGCCCCAAAGCCAAGCTAAAGAAACCGAATTGTTTTGTGATGGTCAGACAAAGGCACGGGATGAAGGAGAGATGGATCCAGCACATGGCAAAAGCGAGTGTTGCTGGCACTGCCGACAGCCGACATTAACACGACTCAATGAACCCTGTTTTCTGCAGGCGTGTTCACCCTGCTGTATTTCCTTCAGCCTCTCAGCAGGATGGAGACACAGCAGACATCTCTGCAAGCTCTTTTAAAAGAAAGCCTTTTCCCAGTGGGACCTGGTCGTACAATCTCCCTAAGCTGCTCCTCCACACTTCAGTGAGGCCTCACACGGTACAACGAGGCATTAAGTGTCAAAACATCACCAGCTTTTAGAATGTGATGGGAAGGTTTAGCTGCTTCCAGAAGTTTTGTTCTAAATATCAAAAGTCAAATACAGTATATGCCTGATTTAATCCTGCAAAGGCTTCCAGGCAACTTCACTTGGCCTAAAAACCAATTCTAGATAATGTGCAGGTCAACAACCTCTAAATCTACTTTCTGATCATGTTATTTTCTCCAATATCTATAGATTAGATATAATGACAAAATTGTTCCCTGGGAGGATGCTGAGGCCCTGGCACAGGGTGCTCAGAGAAGCTGTGGCTGCCCCTGGATCCCTGGAAGTGTCCAAGGCCAGGTTGGACAGGGCTTGGAGCAACCTGGGATGGTGGAAGGTGTCCCTGCCCATGGCAGGGTGGAATGAGATGGTCTGTAAGGTCTCTTCCAACCCAAACCATTCTGTGACTCTCTGAAATTATATTTAACTGTTTCCCTTCAACGTAACTACATTCTAGAATCAACATTGCTTGCTGCTCTTGTTAAAAAGACACACGGTTTTACACCACCTCTTTGTGCAGGCACAGCTGAGACCCTCTGCTCAGCCACAGGAAATACCTCTTCCTCCAAGGCTGTCAGCAGGATCCTGTGCTGCCTTCCCTTGCTGGTGGGGATGGTTCAGGATGATGGTAACATCTGCTGGCAACCACAGCTAGGGCTGTCCAGCAACCACAGCCTGCACTGACCACTGTCTCTTATTCACTACTGCTACAGGTACCTGTGAGATTGAACGTGAAAGAAACTGCTTGCTCATGTTGCAATGACATTTTGCCTTTGCTGGGGGACAGGAAGCCACCCCTGTGAACAAAGCAAGGGCATGAGCTCCAGTGATGCCTGAAGCACAGGAGGTTTAACTGCAGCAGTCTGGGAAGTGAGACATCACTTCCCAAAACCTGATCTCAAGGCAACCTGATATCTGGGCTGCCAAAGGTCCTGTGTTCTAATTAAGTGTTAAATCTAGTTTGGGGTTTTTTTTTAAATTCTAGTAAGTTGTTTCTCCATCCTACAGTGCCGTCACTCTTTGCTGTGCTGTAATTCAGTAAGGAGAACAGTTAATTAAGTTAGAACAACAGTGTCTAATGACTTCTATTTAAAGCTGTTCATAAAAAAAATACTAGAAGCCCTTAGAAATTACCTAAATTTGGAAGCTAACATGGTACCTTAAGAGAATAAAACATTATAGTCCTGCACACTTGCATTTTGAAGGCGTTATCTTCTACCCCAAGCAGTGTAGTGGAGCAAGGCATCCCCTCCTGCCCTACAACTGCTTATTTTATATTTAAGTCATGATGAGAACCCATGAAAATAACAAAATGTCCCTGGATGCAGGGATCAAAATGAGTGCTGGCAGCATCACTGGTAAGTGCAGTTCCATTTTAACTATTCTCAAATGCTGGAGCAATGCAGCTGCTTTGTGGAAACCTGTGGAACCTGGAGGGGAAAGTAAGTGGAGAAGCAAACAGGTCCTGAAGAGACAGGAAATACTGAAGAGACAACAAAATGAGACAGCCTAGAAAACCAGACAGCAGCCCAAACAAAGCAGGATCATCCAAGATCTCAACAGGAGAAGGCAACCTCACTACAAATGGCTTGAGAAAGGAACTGAGGATAAGAGAAGGGGGAACAGAGGATTATCTACTCTGTTTAACCTCTTGAGATCTTAATCCTTATGTTCATCTCTAGAATTCAACAACAGGCACAGAGGTTATGCTGAGACACACGATGGCATAGGGACATTGCCAGCCCCTGCACCAGAGAAACTCCAAGAATAAAACCCACAGAGATTTAGACACGTTACCGGTAGACGATAAACACTGGAATTAACAGAGAAATTAATAAGAAGATTGTTTAAATATTAGCCTAACTTAGCACAAAGGAGGAGATCTAGTGCAGCATTAACCTCAGACAGACCCTTTGAAAACACATCCTGGGAGTTGTGTGCTCACTACACCCACTCACCAAAGTATCTCTAATGAATTTCCTCCTACCTGGTGTGTCGGCTCTGGAGGGAACCCCTCGAGGTAACTTCCTTCCTAGCCTTGCCTTCTGCTTCATGCACAGACTGGGAGGTGTTTGGATTGCAAAAGGGAAGCCTTATTTTTCTTATTCTTCTTGGTAGAGAAGAAGTGACAAAGACAACTATCCATCACTGCTCCTCATGAGCATCACAGAGCCATAATGCAAGAATCACACCTGATTTATCTTCTATGCAGCCCAAATAAAAAAAAGACATCTGGTCTGTCTTTACTCGAACTAAATCTTGCCAATGTAATAAATAGAAACATAAAAATGAAGCCTAGTTTCATCCTCCTTTTTGAAGTCAGCAAAGGGACATGCTGAAGGGAGTTCAGTCTTCCCCTGATGGATTCCACAAGTGCCCCGTGATGGGGACACATATTCACCTGCTAGCTGTCAAAGCCTTGCTGGGTGTCATATAAGCATATAGCTCTCCCTGTAACTTGGAAAGTTTGCTCAATTCACAAAATCATCTCCCATACCACACCTCTTATCCTCGGAGGATCATGAATCACCAAGGCAGGATAATATTTGAGGACTTAAAAGTATTGAAATTGTTGAAAAAAAATTAACCTTAAAATTGGATGCATATACCAGCAGGCAAGAAAGGAGCAATATTGTAGCCTGACTCCAAGTTTTCAAAAATGAGCCAGAGAATATGAAGCCTTAAAACTTATTTCTGTACCAAATAAAACTAAACAAGCAATAATAAACCCCCAGGCAAAAATAATGCTAATAAATAAATAAAACCACTCCCTTTCCATCTAGGATAATTCCCTAAAATTCTTAAGAAGGAAAAAAAAAAGAAAGAAACCCTGAGGATTAGGTTTAATTATTTGGATTTTCAAAGCCTCTGTGACAAAGCACCGCCAAGAAGGCTACAAGAAACTGTCTGAGCAATGGAGCAAGGGATAAAGTGCTATTACAAATCCAGAAACTAACTGAACTAAATTAAAAAAGGAGGTATAACACACGATCAATATTCAGCATAGTGAAAGATTACAGTGGCTGTTCCCTGAGGACCAGTTTTGTCTAACATATTCTTCAGCTATTTGCATAGGAGAGCAAGCTGAGATGTGGTGAGACTGCATATGACACGATTGGTTTGGGGGGCATTGAGCTGACCTTGGCTGCTCTGCCTCTTAGGAGCACTGAAACGCTTCATCTTCACTGCCAGTTGTCTTGGGAGAGGTTCACTCACTTTAGTTACAGAAAATATAAAAACACAGCTGTTTAGCAGTTAAGGAGAAACCTGAGAAAGCACAGAATAATGAAGATATTTACTCTTTTCTTGCAAGATGCTAGGGAAATGATACCCAGAGGAACAGAATGGCAATTTTAAACAGACATAAAAACCTCTCTTTTCTCAAGTCCTGAGTTGACCTCTGGAGCTCACTGTCACACGCTCTCTCTCAGATCAAGAGTTCAGAAAGTCCAAAACTGAATTAGATGCATTCAGAGCAATAGTGGTGAAACACATTTACCAAAGCTTCTGAAAAACATCTTTTATAAAGATACCACAGTAGTTTCTTGGGCAGGGTTACACCACTATGTGTTTTGAAATCTGAAAATAAACCATCTCTCTCTGTTTGAACGAGGGTGAAAAACCTCCCTGTCCCTTGCAAGCTATAAAAACTAACACTTCACCAGGAACTTGCACACCAGAACTGGAACACCTGGACAAACTGGCAGAGTCATTCCTGCTCCCAGGTCACAGATGGGGAACGAGACAGCGTGAGGCACTCAGTGGCAGTGCTGGATTACAGTCGTGGGATCCCTGGATTTCTTGGCCGTGTGCTCACCGACAAGCTGCCGTATCAGCTGACCAAACAAGCACAGAGAACCTCAGTGGGGAAGAAGAGGAGCTTCCTCAGCTCTTCTCAGCCCCTCACCCATCCCATCCCACCCCAGATCCGCACTGCGGAGGAGAACTCCCCAGGGAGCCGCCGCTTCGTCAGCACCAACGCGGTGTACGGATGGGATAACCACGGACACTGTGCATGGGATAACTTCCCAAACCCCACCCTCTCAGTGCCCTCAGCTCCCTGCAGGGTGATTTCCATGCAGATCTTTCTGGCAGCAGAGCACCCACCCAGTTTGGCCAGGAGCTCCAGCAATGCTCCCTCTCATTTTCACGCCAGGTTGCACACCTTGGTGGATCACTGAGGCTCAGCCTGGCTGCTGTCAGCTGGGAAGCAACTGTACAGAGCAGGAGGTGGGGAGCTGAGGAAAGCCTGTCCTTCATGGTTTCCTCTTCAGTGTTAAGCCAACCCACCAGCTCCATCCACAATCCAACCCCTTGCTTCCCTCCAGATGACCATATTTGCTTTCCTAATATTCCTTTGACAGACACACATCCTCCCCCTGAGCTGTGCATTCCAATGTCTGCACATATTCACTTATAATTTAAAAAAAAAAAAAAGATTAAAAAAATTAGAAATTACTTTAAAACCTGTAATGGCTTGAGGAGTCTCTAGAGTGAAAGGGAGGAGGGAAGGGGGAACCTGGGTTAATAAAAGCTGTTAATTAGAGTCAAATTTGCTGCTTAATGTGTCAAGAACTAGTGAGTTACGAGTTAATCAACTGTCTGAGTTCCTTGGGAGAGCAATAAAGCTGAAGCCTGAAGATGGAAGGACAAGGTCAGAGCCTTCAAAGGAGGTGTCATTAAAATTGCTTAATCCTAAGGTCCAGGTGGTGAGACACAGGGACTTTCCCTCTCCTGAACATCCTGTTCTATCACTGACCATCAGCATTCCAAGCCTTTCACAGTACAGTCATCCTTCCTTTTTACCTTTTTATCTGCTTTACTTGGGACTTTATAACATGGGACAAAAGGCACAGAAAAGATTGGTAACTCTTCGAACCCTTAATTTTTTGCTTCTGCTGTTCCCTTTGAAAGGATATTGCAAAAGCCCAAAGCAAAAGGCAGAAAAGAAACACAGAGGAATCGTAAAATATCCATCAAGCCCTGAGTTCAGGATCCACTGTTCCTTGTGCAAGACCTATCAACATCTTCCTACACCATGCAGTCAAAGGATCTGGCACAGCAGGAACTGCCTTAGAGAATAAATTAATAAAAACATCAGAGAGGAAAGAGCGGATAAAGCTTGTCAAGAAATGAAGGGTTCAGAGAAGGAACATTTCCCACATTTTAATGCATCTGGGAGATAGAAGGCAAATGATGGGTGATTTACTTTTGCCATTGAACTATGGAAAGATTTAATCTATTTTTATTCCAATTTACTCTTTGCAAGTCTAGCCTAGATGGAGTACATCCTTCTTCCCTGCAACACACCAGCCATCGCTACTGCACCACTGCCACTGCTAAGAGAAGAAAAGCTGCAGTTACTGTGGGACCTCTGCCATCACCCAAGAGCTTTCCCAGTGAGGGGGGATGCAAAGGGAGCTAGAAGATAAATATTTACAGCACAGGATTCCACCAGACTTCCAAACTTCTGCTGAAACAGAAGGCATGAAAAGCTTTTTTATTTTTTTGATTGAGACACTCAGTTATGCACCTCCCAGCCAGGCACACACCCAACTCCAACGAAGCTGTTAATTCATGAATATCATTCATCACTGGGCATTGCTCAGTGTGGACACCACAGAGGATCACAGTTTCCTGCTCTTGCCACCACATCTCCCTCTCTCTTCTCTTCCCTGCATGGCTGCCACTCCAAGTTTTAAAAGAAAAATGCTTTTCCTGAGAGGTTTCTTCTGCCTTGCAACCTCTACTTAGTTTAGGGGGCAAATGTGCTATGTAACTGTTGTGGAGACAACATGACTCACAGAGGTTGGGACTTGGCACAGAAAGGGAGAAGAACAGATGTTCATGGATTTCATTGCAAAATGTAATTAGCCATGGTTTTGAACACTACATACAACATATTCCAGTAAACGTGAAGCAACAGGAAGTGCCCTCTGTGTCCTTGTGAGCATCTTGGGTGCTCCTCCAGATCTTACCTGTATTTTCCATACTGCAACATTTCAGCACAGCAAGCAGCAGCCTTCTGAAATGTGGGGAGCATGAAGGATCATTTCACATACAGCCAAATAATCTTTTTAGCACTAATTTTCTCGTTCTCTACAACATCCAGGTCCTGAGGGAAAGCTGAGCCCAAAGCTAGCACTGGATGAAAAGATTAGTTGCTTCTGCATTAAGATGCTTGTAATGATTCAGCAACTTCAAGCCATCTTTCTACCAACAAGGAATCTTTGTGCTTCTTCTATAATCCCATAGTTCAAAGTGACAAATAGAAGAATTTGGCAGAAGTCATTACCACCTACAAAGCTGTTGTACATTTGCGAGTACAAATGGGTCAATTGTGCCCCAAATTTGCAGCTTTATTCAGCTGGGGGAATAATCCCATCCTTCTTTCTGAAAAGAAATCCACAGTTTTGCCTTCCCTAACAAGCAGTTCACCTGAGGTATCATCCGCAGAGCAAAGGCAGTGTCATGCACAGCTCTAGGTGTGACAGTTGCTTCCCAAAGAGCAGGTGAAGTGCACTGAGGACAGTGAGATCCCCTCATTGGGAGAGTGACCAGCTATCTCCCATCTGACTCCCCTTTCCTTTAAAACCAGGCACAATAAACTCCAGGAGCAATCAATCCTCTGCTTTTGTTGAAAATGGTTGCTGCACAGAGCAAAATAAACTACAGAAAATCTCAGCAAACAATTCAGGGTCTGAAATTCTTCTTTTCTAACAATTAGTAGAGAGCCTCTTTGTACCTCCTTCCGCAGCTGTCTAGAGCAGAGGGAAGTGGAGAGGGTCACAACCTTAACTGTGGACACAAATTGGCTGCTGGTTCTTCACTGCTGTAATGGGGAGGGGAGGTTGCAGCCACAGAGTAATGAGTGAGATTACACTGCAATCAGGGAACGGGGATGGGAGCTGGAGAGACATGCTGAAGGCAGGGAAAACATCCCCTAAATTAAACCCCTATTGTTCACCTCATCTCTCCGCCTTGGTGGATAACCCACGAAACTCTGAGCTCCTGCCAGGAGCCAGTGTGAATAATTCTGGAGTATTTTTCCTACCTGTTGCTAACATAACTGTCTGTGAATGCATGAGCTTTACACTTCTTTGAGCCATACATTTGGGAAGGTAAATTTTCTGTAATCCCTGGGAATATCCTCTTCTCTTCCCTTTTGACAGTAAAATCTATACTGGTTTTTTTTTCAGGATGAAGGGGTGCAAGTTGCACTGCTGAAAAATCAGGAGTGCAGTACATGACTCCTCAGCACTTTGTGCATCATTAGAGCGAGGTTATTAACACAATTATGGGGGGCTGAGGGCAACGAGCTCTCATCCCTCTGCAGGATGATGTGTGAAAGCAAGGAAGGCAAATGCAAATTTGCAGAGGAACCATGCTCCATTCAAGAGGTGAATTAGTGTTTCCTTCCCCTGAGACACTGTGGAGATCCTCACACCTGAAGATAATCCCATGGTCATAAAACCCTCTCCTGAAGACAGATGAAGAACAAGAATTCCACAAAGATGGCAAGACTAGAATCATCAATGGACATCAACGTTTTGGGAAATAGAATCTGGGAAATACTGAGTAGGAACTGATGCAACATGCTTGAGATCATCCTTCAGAAGCCTTTGTGTAAGACTGTAATGGCATCCTATACCCAGAGTGCTGTGATGCTAAATATAGCCATGCCCACTGAGAACAGCTTCAAGTCCTATCTTTGAAACTGCTATGGATATCAACTCTTCCTTCGTCTCATTAACACTGCTGTAAAGTGCCTGGCACAAATCTACATCAAATGAATATAATTACAGGGGAAAGTACATTGCATTAACTTGTATGTCTGGCCTTCCCTTGCTTTTTCTGTCTTACTGCTGTACACAATTTTGTTTCTATTTTTCTTTACAATTCATCTTCTCTGTCCTTCTTTTCTTTCAGCCTTTCACCTACTCCTTATTTCAAGCCCAAAGTTGCTTGCTTTCCTTCTTTTTTTTTTTCAAGTTTGATTCATTTATTCTGCACTTACGTAAATTATTTTATACAAGGCATATAAACTGTAGAACTCCTTGCAGAACAACACAAGAACACAAGCACTGCTCCCCATGTAGGTAAGGAGAAAAAAAAAGTAAAGTAAACAAAATGCTAAATTAAGTAAGAATCTCTTGCATCACACTTTAAAGCCTGCCAAATCTGACTCTTCAGATGTACTGCAACAGCAGTTTTCTAAGACACAGGTCTTTTGCAGGTAAAAATCTTTAGTGTCAGACAGAAAAAGAAATAGAGGTTCTTCCAGCTGCTCCAGCAGGGACTAGGGGATGATATACCTTTCAAACAACCAGGCTGCAAGTTGTCAGAAAGTCACTACTGCATGGCCCCAAAACAATGCCATTCTCCTTGCCTACTATAAAAGAAAGGGAAAGAAGATGAGGGGAGGTATTTACTTTTCATATCTCGTCTGAACCACCTGCAGGACTTAAGGCAAGTGATCTCTGCTGAAATGCATTGTATTGCTCAGTCCATCCTCACTTAATTCATCTCATGAAACTCTTAAATGGTACCCAGGCTACAGGCTGGCTCTCTACAGAGATGGGAATTACATCCCTAATTACAAGATATGGTACTGCCCTAATAATAAATCCTGTGCTCAAGAAGTCCCCACCCAGGGGAATGAGCCTTGACCTCTTTTAACAAAGACTGCAAAACAGTTGATAAGAACATTAAAGCAAGTTCCTGCTCCAGAAACCAGGCATTTGCTTTTTCCAAGCACTCTGGGGCTGGCTGCAGAAATGAGCTTTGAGCACATCTCTCTAGCCTGAGCTGGTGATGGTTGCCTGTCCCCCAGCTCAAACACAGATTTGGCAACAAGCATACAGAGGTGCAGAAGGGGAACTAGAAAGACAGTGTTTCACCTCCACATATTCACCCCACAATGTGTTTTACCCCAAAATGCTCAAACAGCACCAGGACAAGCTCGGCTTGACAGGTCCATTCCAGGCACTGCTGGAGAAATTAATCTGAATTTTCACACATCTTCAGGATGACCCTTCACAACCCTCCGGAGATGATGGGCTCCTCTATGAAATGCTCAAAAGAACTGGCCCTTGCTAACCTGTCATTATTGCTCCCTGCATTTCCTTACAAACAGCACCTCTTGCCCTAAGAGCTCTCCCACCTCACACTGCAGCAATCTCAAACTGGGGCCAGGTTTTCTTCTCCAGCACAGATTTGTAGCATTTAACAGCAAACCTTCAATTACCACAGTGCATGACCGTAAAACTTGCTCAACTGGAAATATTCACTTATTTCTAACCTTGCCTTCAGTTGTCTTCTTTCTTTTGCCCCCGAAGCCATCTCAAACAGTATTCTCCTGGAACCTCTGTGCAGCCTGCCTAGCACAAACCTAAACCATAAGTCAAAGTGATTTAAATTACATGGAAATATATATGTCCCCTTCAACACCAAACTGGGAACGTGGCTCCTAATGGGACATCACTACACATTACTCATAAGGCCAAGACATGTGGCATTTCCCAGGGAACATGCACATTCTCCTTTTTATGCCAGATGACATAAGCAGCCATCAGTTTTTTCCTGCTGGGGCTGTGACTTCCATACACATAATTTGAGTCCTTAAAGTGAACCCCTTGATGTGGATTCCACCTGCCTCAGAGAAGAAAAAAAAAAATATTAGGGAAAAATAATAAAAAAAAAAAAGTCTTGGAAATATATAGCAACAAGAAACTGGCAGGACAAACTCACACCCCCACTGTGCCAAATTGCAAGTTTAGTAATTCTGTTTTCTTCCCACTGAGTGGAAGGTGTCATTAGCTGCTGTATTTAGAGCCACAGAAAAGGTTCTTGGAGCAATCCCCAGTCTTCCTCTGAACCAGGTGGCTGCTGACCACAGGAGCTCTGTGCAGCTGGGGACCTTCACCTTCATCTGCCTGCAGTCACCACTTCCACTTGAATGGAAAAGAAATAAACAGGGCAAGTGGAGCTGTATGAAGAGAAACGCTCAGGCTACGCCGTCCTCCTCAGGGCTGGAACTCATCCCTGCACCACCACGGCCACTTTAAAGCCCCTGCTCTGCATAAAGTACTCTTGGGTGCTTTTAACTGCAGAATAGCTTTCCTTCTGGGAGAGGATTTCTCCTCTAGGCCCGTCTCTGTGGAGCACCCATTGAACCAAATCCTCATTTCTGAAGATTACTACAACAATTCAAAGAATCATCGTCTTACTGCGAGAGCCTTGGAAAGGGAGCACAAAGGCTTTGAAAATGCCCTGCAACCATGCAGCGTGCACCTGGGCTAGAGTCTCGTCTGCTGGCAACGTTCCTACGGGCTTTTGAGAATGTCAGCCCACCAGACCACGAGGACAAATGTGCCTATCCACTGCTGGAGGTTTTGCTGGCAGCGCTGTGTGATGGAGGAGGAATAGCAGAGCGCAGATGTGATGACTCGATGGGATTTCAGATAAATAAAGATACAAATCCATAATCATAGGGGGTCTTCATGATGCCTGCAAGGAGAAGCGAAGGGAATTGTGAGGAATTGCCCCTTTGGTGTGGTGACCGAGGCTGGGAGCACCCCGTGGTTTCCAGAGCTGTTTGGGATGGTGGAAGTGAAGACCACCTGCGCTGACAGAGAATTGGGAGAATCTGTGCAAACATTCATTATTTATAAGATAGCTGTCCAAAGGCAAATTGCCTGGAATCCATTAAAGGGAGAAATCCCAGCTCCCTCTGGCAGTCGCCTGGCACAGACCTTTTCCACTGGCAGAAAAGGGAGGGGGGGAAAAAAAAAAATCACTTTCATTTCTAATTAATCTTCTGGTATATAATACTTTTAATTAAGAGGAAAAAAAACCCTGTGTGCTCTTTGAGAGAGGAAGGAAGGAGCCAAAAGCGAGGCAGAAAGCTCTGGCATCTTGGCTGTAGTTCAGACATTGCCTTTAAACCTGAGGAGCAGGTGAGCGCCGGCTCCTTCTCTTCCCATGATGTGACCAGAGCCCCCCAACACTTCAGGGGCTGCTCTGGAGATGGGGAGTGGGACCCTGTGTGTACAGAGCTGGCTATGTACCCTGGAAAAGCAAATCCAGGTGAATGAAAAGTACTGGAAAAATGCCTTGGATAGGAATGAAGAAGACACTGCTGGACACAGCATGGGCAAGACAAGGAGAAAGGCCCAGGGAGAAGGAAATACAACCCATACATTATCTCTTCAAATTAATAACCCCCAAAAAACGTTCCTTCCCCAACCCCAAATTTCCCAGCCCTTCTTTTTCCTAATGTCTCTCTTCCCTGCATTCATTATTAATGCCGCTGGGGGTACAGATTTGCACTTCGGTTTCTGAAAAATTAATTCAATGATTAAAATTTCAGTCTCTGAGTAATGAAAGCAGCTCGGGCAAGCTGGAGATGCCCCTTTGCAGTCTGAAGGCCTTTGGTGTGCTGCCCATTTACCCCCTGCATAAGAAGCCTCCCTGTAGACCTGGCTCAAGGGAGAAAATATGGTAGGAAAATGTGGTTTTAAGTTGATTACATTCTGGTTTTGTGGAGAAGCCATTTCGGTTTAATACCCTACCAATTCTGTATTCACTGCAGAGAGTGAACCCCAGGTTCTTCCAAGGCTCAAGTACTCATGGCTTTCCACATGACCCCTTGGTAAGGGCAAATCTCCAAAGAATGTAAATGTTAATCAGTGCTGTACATCTATCACTCACTGACAGGCTGATTGCAGGCTCAGAGACTTTTGGTGTGGCTAATGAAATTTTCTGTGACACTGTGCTTAAAATGAAAGAATAGCAGAGAAAGGTTCCCAGAGAAAGACATCATCTCAACTCATAAAAAATATCTATTTTCTCATCTGTACCCACACTATCAGCAGAAAGAGCAAGACTCAATGAACCTGTTAACTGGCGAGGAAAGGGCAGGTGACACAGCACCCGCCCCTGGATGGCAATTTCACCTCATTCTAGAAACACAGAGACTCCCACAGCAAATTCAGAATCAGCTTAAGGAAGGTCCTTTCCCAGCCTGCAGCAGAGCTACCCTTCCCACCAGCTCCATGCCAAAGCAAAAAGTGGGCAAAAGACCTGCATAATTCTCCACCCTCAACTCCCAGCACTGTTATTTTTATTTATTTTAAAATAAATGTGAGAGGGATGTCAGAGCTGTGTGCAGCACAGGGAGCCAAGAAGCTCAGAACCCTTCTCCAGGCTGAGATTAGAGGAGAAGGAAGGGCTGGATTTAACCTTACACATCCCAATTTCTTTCCTAAGGTGCTAAAAAATAGCAAAATAGAACAAATATACATAAAAAACACCCTGCCTTTTCAATGGCATTTTGCTTCAAGGTTTAGTTGGATTTATACTCAGCAGAATAAAGACAGCTAAAGTGAACAGAGTCCTTAGGAAGCAACATCTTGGGAATATGGTGGAATCTCAGGGCAGCACTGGCAGGACACTCCCCACCAGCCAAAGCAGCACTGCTTGTGCTGCCATCATGGGGAAAAGAAATGGTCAAAGAGGAACAGGAAGCTCTGCCAAAATCCTCCACAGGCAGGAAAATAGCAAAGCCGTGAAGCTGAGATCTGATTTTCTCTGAAGCAACAGGATTAGCGACAGCCCACACTGCAGTTCACTGGGGTCAGGATAACTGAAGGAACACCGAGCGCTGACTCAAAGCCAGCTCCTGGATTCAGACGCTGTGCAGCTGCTCCTGACATATTTTATCAAAGCAAAGTTTCTAAAACTCGACTGATTTGTGAATTTTGGGGGAAAAACCAAATGTAGCTCCAGAAGAACATGCTGTGTACATCACCTGCCCAGTGCTACCTGCTAACAAAAAGCAACAGAAGCACAGAAACCTACTTTTTACCCCATTTGCTGAAACTTTGCCAGGTGAACGTGCAGAGCATCGACTGCTTGGAAAAGTCTCTGCTTTTCTTCCTCAAGATGCAGCTTTGTGGAGATTTCAGAATACGTGGGCTTTTATGTGCTGTTCAACTCTTGAAGCTATTCTGAGCTGAGCCTTTAGCACTCGGCCCTGCATCTACAGGGCAGACAGAGCATCAGGACGTGCAGGATGAGCTCCCTCGCAAGCTTTCATGTGCCAGCCTTCTCACCTTGGGACAGGTTCATTCATCTTGCTCTTGGAGCCCAGGTGGTTTTACTGAGCCTGCAGCTATTAAATTTTCCCTTCTGAAGAGGCTCCTGAGCAGGATCCATCCCAACCCGAGCGATGACGTGCTGGGGGCACAGCCCTGACGCTCTGCGCAAAGAGGAAATGGAAATGCTGGAACAAGCACTTTGGCACAGCTTCTTGGCTGGGCTAAAGGTTTATTCCTGGGATGCTGCTTTCCTGCAGACTAAGGGAAATTAAATTTAGCACTTTGCAAATAAATAGGTTAGGGCTGAAAGGACACTATTTAGGAATTTACTGCACACAGCAGCCTCAGAGATTATAGATCCATCACCGTCTATTACCTTGCTAGTTACTGCTTCCACTCTGTCTATCTTCCCTACTTACAGAGTGGTCCCTTCATCAGGTCTTTTTCTGTTCCAACTTGAAACTGTCATCATTCTCATGGAATTATATGAAGAAAAACCACTTTAGGCTGCAGTGACTCTGCCAAAAAGTCAAGGACAACTCCCGTGGTTCCCCAAGACAAGGCGATGAGATTCCTGCCTGACAGAGACATGCACAGATGTCTGACAACCTCCTGAGCAGCACAGCAAGAGACAGCTGTTTACACACATGTCCAAAACCTCTGGGCCTCCCTGCAACTGTCAGCTGGGCCTTTTCAACACCCACAAAACACAGGAGGCTTCACAGGGACTGGCAAACCAACAGCTGATGGCAAATCCTGCTGCAGATTCATCACCACTACATGGCACGTGGCAGTCACCAAAGGCACCGACACGATTGTAACCCCCACCTTGTGCTGTTCTCTACTCTCTACTTCAGAGAAAAATCATCTGCAGACAGTTCCCTCTCCAGGGTCGGATGCGTCCCAGAAATGCAAAGTGACAGCCAGCACATGGAACACTCTCCAGAGCCTTCCATTAAGACAGACAAACCCTCCATTTAAAGGTTTAAATTTATGACAGCTCCCCAGAACACGGCTGAGATAGATCTACTGTTATCAGCTACCTGCTTTAGCTAAAACAGAGTAGGGACAAATTAAAATTTTCAAGTCTCAGTTTGACATATTCCCTCCAAGATACATGCAGACTAGTTTGTTTTCTTTTGGAAGTAAAAGATGCCATCAAAAGATAATCTTGGGAGTTATCAGAGCTGGAGGTCATCCTCAGCTCTCAAATTCCCTGCTTCGCCCGCGATGTGCTTTAGCTACAAATCCTTATAAGACGGATTTGACATAAAATACTTTTCAGTACTTCTTCCTCAAAGGACATTCTCATGCAATTGGCAAAATAGAAAATACATTAGGTACAAAGGGCTAAAACAGTACTAAGTTACCTGCTCGTAGCACTAACACTCACATGGAGCAGTGGGAATGGTTTCTGTGTGGAGTTATAACAATTCGTGGACTTGCCTATTTGAAGCAAATGTGAGAACAGGAGAGGTTTTTTTTTACCATTTCCATGAATGTGAATGAAGACAGTTGATACATTATCAAATCCTTAATATTATCCTTACTATTAAATTATTAGAGCTGTATCCATGTGAAGTATTAATTCCTTAAGTATACAGAATGTAAAAAGCTGAGCTGCAAGCACTGTTGCTCTGTAGTGTCAGGTAGAAATCCCCCAGAATCCCAGCAGTCAGTCCTTGCACAAAGCTCTCCAGGAGGATTTTCAGGGTATTCCTGTATTCTGTCACTGCTCCGTGGACACAGCGATATTAATGGATTGACACTGCACCAGTGATACGTTATGATCTGGAGAGCCTGCATGGCACACCATGCTTAACACTCCCTGATGCTGTGAAGTGCATCAAATCTTCAGGAACTGCCACGACTGGATGCCTGATGTGCTTCCAACCCTCTCCAGCAGTAACTGCCTCCAAACAGTGGTAGGACGCCTGGGGGCAAAGCAGAAGGTATGCTCACAATAGTTATTATCTTTGCTTCTCTACAGGTGGTTCCATTTAAAAAAAAAAAAAAAAAAAAGAGGCCTCTGTTTAGATGAGGGTCTTGGGGAAAACCCAAACACAGCAGAGGCTGGGATCCCATGAAGGAGAGCTGCCTAAAAAGCTTTGAAATGTGGGTTCTTATCTTTAGCTGGCAAGCCAGTTTGAGAGAAAGCACATTAACTGGTTTATGCTGTGCCAACTTCATGGCTAAGAACCATGTAAGAATTGAGGTTTTAGACTGTGAAGTGTGGAAGAAATACAAGGATGATAGAGGAATTGTATGGTTGTGAGATGCTGGCTCCTGTCTCGCTCCTGATGGTGGCCCTTTGGCTGCCAAAGGGGACCTGTGACCACAACACCCCATTCTCTGCTTCTCACTAGTCCCCCACTCCATCCTTCCCCCTCACCTGCCAAATGTGGTGGGAAAGAGCCAACCACCCCATCACCCAAACTGAATTTAGGCTGAAATCTTACAACTGAAATCCTACATGAAGGCACAACATAAGCATTTATATTCACAACAAATAAAGGAGAAGACCTTTATATGAGCCCAGACACACCTTTCAGATGGAGGCAATAGATGTCCCAGGGCCACACCAGCATGAGAATCTTTTACTGTGTCTCCATACTTGTGAACAATTTTTATACACACACACACCCTCTTCCCTCCCTCAAGGTTAGAACATCTTTTGCCCCGTTCAAGCACGGGCAGTAGCTATAACTCCCAAAAGAAGAGATAAGACCTAATTTTATTTGTATTTAAACAATGTGCTGCTTACTCAAGAGAGAAGAGAGGCAGTGACTGCCACCCACTCCACTGGTGGCTTTGTGCAGGCTGAGCTGTGCTGCCGTGACCTGGGCACTCACATGCTGGTGGGTGCTTTGCTGGATGCTACCAGCTGCACCTCAGAGCTGTTTCCTGGAACTAACTACTTTTCCTGGAGGTCTTCTCACAAACCTGTTCCCAGAACATACAGGGAAAAGGTGAAGGAGTGGTACAAAAGTCATCTTGAAGTCTCTTGGCAATATTCTCACTGCATGCCCTGTGCACCACCACCCACCCCTCACAGCCAGCTGAAGAGAGGCTTCAGGGGTGTCCATGTGGAATCACAAGTGGAGGAAAGGTCCACAGGGATTGCTGAAGTCCCTGACAGCTTTTGTCACACAGGGATGGCACAGAAGATGCTGTGACAATCTTGCTCTGGCAGAACGTGCTGCCTTGGAGCAGACCAACACCTGCACAGAGGCCCAGAACGGGCCCAAGGCACAAGAGCTGACCTGTCCCCTCCCTCCTGTCCAAGGACAGCAAACAACAGAGACTGTGGAGCAGTCAGGGAAGATGAACTGAGATGCAGGGTACCCAGAAACTCCAGGCTTTTCCCCTGTGAAAGGATAAAAACCTCCAGCAATTTCCTCTGCTTTTCATGTGCAGCTTTGAACAGAACCATATGCAAGCCACCAGCGGGCTGTGGTTTGCTGACACGGCTCTGCATGTTCTGCAAAATCACAACAGAGCAGCCAGGGACAGTAACAAGCGTGCATCAAAAGCTGCTTTGCAAAACACCCATCTTATGTGTGCTGCAGGGAGGCTTGGTATTCCCCCATCGCCCAGGCTCAAGGCACTGCCTTTTCCTTAAAGAGTGCTGATCACACAACCCCTAAGTAGAACATCTTTTGCAACTACCAGAGACTCAAATAAATAAATAAATAAATAAAATTATTTGAAGATATTTAATGCCAGTTGGGGGTGGTGGGAACCCACAGAAAAGGAAACGAGCATGAGTGCAGCCCCAAGCCCCCTCGGGATGCACCATGTGCCTGAGGGATTATTTCCTGCATCCATTGCTGTGCAAGAAAAGCCATCTGCCCTGGTTACATCTCCAACCCATCCACATGCAGCTTCCCCACCACAGGACATTTTGAAAAGCTTCTCAAACCCCTGGGAGTCCATGAATTGTAATATCCTGCACCCAGGTGAGAGGGACAGAGAAAACCAGGAGGTCGAGTGACCTAGAGCAGATTTAGCGGCAGAGATGGGAACGGGAATCCAGGAGGGGTTTTGCTTATGTCCCCTCTGCTTTATCCCTTCTTTAACACTGTCTTCATCTCACAGTGCATAAACACATCCCTGCCAGCCCACACAGTCCTTTGTAAGCTGTTCAAACACAGCAGCAGGCGGACACAGACATCCTCCTCTCCCGAGACCTCCCACAGGGACACTGGGCACAGCCAGCGACAAGAACAACTCTTCTTCAGCAAACTGCAATCACGCGGGTGCTGGGGCCGTGGCGGGGGGGAGAGAGGAGAGAGAGGGTTTTATTAGAGCAGGTAAGGCAGCCAGGACCTGCTCTGCCTCCTGCTCACTGGCACTGCCACCTCTGTGCTGTGCAGGGCTGCCCGGCTCTGCCCCGTGGCACCAGGATGGAGTCACAGGCTCTCGTTTGGGGCACAGGCACGACCTGCCCCATGCCCACCCCCTGTCCCTCCAGGGCCACACATGTTGCCACACCAGCCTGGATGCTCTGGTTTAATTAAATTCTTATCAGTGACCTGTGCTCCTTGACGGTGCACGTGACAAGCCCCAGAAAGCACAGGCTGTCACTTGTGTTTCATTAAATAAGAGATTTCAAGTAGGGGATTTGGAGGGAGATAAATTGCAAACCTACTAAAAAAAAAGGTGTATTCCAGTAATTTTGTTAGTCATTGTTATTGCAGAATCATAGAATCGTTTAAGTTGGAAAAGACCTTTACAGTCATCGAGTCCAACTGTAAATCTAATGCTGCCAAGGCCACCAGAAGCCCAGGAAAGATGGTGAGGTCCTTCAGCTGGGATGGCTGATGCCTGTCACAGCCTGGATGAGGCGATCAGCAGTTCTGACAGTGATGGGGGCTGAAGTCAGGTGAAGAATTTGTGTGGATAATTCCAAAGCTGCCTTTTTTCAGTGCCCTGCTCCTTTGCCAAAGGAAGTACAGACGGAG
Source organism: Corvus kubaryi (assembly GCF_017639235.1). Classification (NCBI taxonomy): domain Eukaryota; kingdom Metazoa; phylum Chordata; class Aves; order Passeriformes; family Corvidae; genus Corvus; species Corvus kubaryi. The sequence continues at coordinate 4,378,254 of NW_024581129.1, forward strand.
AGGCAGAGCTCATGCCAGTGCAAGGAGGGTGCTGTGGGGAGGGAAACCTGGGAATACTGCAGTGGCACTGCCGTGTCCTTGAGGAATGAAGGAGCAAAAGGAAGGGAAAGTGCAAAAACAACTTGGTGGTCAGCAGCTGATGATTACAAAACAAGCAGGGAATTGCAGAGAGACAACCTGAAGCTCAGATGGCAGCTGAGAGCCAGCCTCATGTTTCCTGTCCCAAACCAGGCCTGCTTTTGTGAAGTGACAGGTTTTGTATCTGCCTCACCAGGTAACACATCAGTCACTCCAACAGAGAGGATGCACCCACCAGCAAGACAAACCTCTGACCTTTCAGAAAGCCTCACATGCACCATTCTGCTCGTCAGGAAAGAGTCTGTCACTGTCATGCTCCAACATCATCAGCATTAACTACCTCCATGCCTGGGTTTACCATGGCAGACTCAGGCATGGCAGGAAGAGGAGCAAGTGGTGCCAACACACTGGAAATGGGTACTGTGCCAGCCTGGCAGGTAACAGGGGAGGGTATTCCCCAGCCCAAAGGTGCTCTATGCTCCCCACCAGCACCGTCCATTTACCCTCACAACAGTCCAGTGACATTGGCAGGAGCATCGTCCACCTTGTACAGGTGGGAAAGAGAGGCTGACAGAGAGCATTCCCTTTGTTCAGTTGGAAGAAGGCTTCAGCCCAGCCTCCTCAGGCCTTTGCTCAGAAAATCTGCAGTCACAAGAAAACCTTCTGTTAGATTTTTCCACTATACTCGAGGTGACTGGCTTCATTAAAAACAGAGAAGGAAAAAGCCCTAATGTGCACTAGGGAATAGGCAGTTGTTCAGGGAAGGCATATACAGTAAGAGAGAAACTGTGCAAGGAAGGAAAAAAAGCATGAAGAAGAGCAATTTGAAGACAGTAGCAAGAATTAAAGTTAGGTCCTAACACAAAACAGGCTGCTACAATATCTGAAAGAAAATAATGAGTGGGAAGTTTAAACACAGGATTTGATGCTGTAACACCATAGGTTGCTCAGCAGCTCCTTTTAGAGGCTGCTGATTAGTGCAACCCAAGATGGGTGCTTGCTGACCCTCCCAGGAATCCCAGCAATCATCCAGCAGGAAGGCACAGCGATGGCAGGCACCCTCAGAGCTGAGCTGAAATCAAGTCTCCAACAACCACACAGGCAAATTGAAATCAAAATATGAAGATTAAATAACCTGTAATTAACAAGAATGAGGAGTTAAGAGAGGCCTACAGTCCCTAATCAATCTCTTGCTGCCTGGCCTGCTCCACCGATGAGCCCCATTGTTAGTTTTGATTGTGTGTACAAGAGTGCGAGACGGTGGCTGGAAGAATAGCTCTCCATCAAAACTGCGATTTCCTTCCCCCCTTGAGACTCATCAAGGGTGAAGAGGAGGAGAGAGGAGAAGATAGAGATACGAAAAGAAACAAACAGCTACAACAGACTTCTCCAAGACACTCTGCTATGTTCAAGGAGGAATATCTGAAACTGCAGGTATGCCAAGAATGTGGACTCAAGAATCACAGCTCCCAACAGTGCTGTCAGCTTCAAGATGAAACAAGAGCACTCAGGAGAATAAAAGTAATCCCTGCATTAACCATCCTGCTTATTCTGAGGTGTACATGATTCACAAGTGTGCCCCGGCCCAACCTGTTCTCAGACTATGCTGGAATCTCAGCAGAACAAACTCTCTCTGCACGTTTAACCACACGAGTTTTGCTTCCCCCTTTCAGGCAGCAGTTTGTCAGCATCACCTTGAGTTTGAAAAACAGCCTCCAAGTTCTTTCTTGTTCAATCCAGCCTCATTTCCCTCCTGAAGAAAAGAGAATTAAACTAATACATCTTGTGCACACTGCTGCCCTACTGTGTTTCACACACCTGGTCAATACAGAAGCAAGAGGTCAGCGAGCTGCCCAAGCCATGGGGCAAGCAAAGGAGGACCCAGCCGGTTAAAGGTGGTGTCTGCCCTTCCACCATACCCTTCCATATAAAGGAAAAAAATACCCCATTCTCCTTTTTTACACTCCTATGCATCTACAGTGATTGACATCAGGAGCAAGTGTTCATTTTCAGGTGGCCCCAAAGTTTGATAGTTACAGTTTCCCCTCACAGATCTGCAAACTAATTCTGCATTTAACTCCTTAAAGAGGTGTGCAAGGACGGTGTGTGCACACCAGCTTTGCACAGCTTTTTAATTTATCAGGCTGTAGGTTGATTTTATTTGATTTTGTGAGCGTATTACCAATCCAACAGGACACCAATAAAGGTTTTATTTTGCAGCAAGAAGTGCCAGCCCTGGAGCTGGCCACGTTCTCAAGCTATGTCAAGATGTTTCTGGTTTTGTTTGCTGTCTGGTATCTCGGGTATTCTCTCTCAAGGAATACAGCCTATCAACCTGAGGATGCTCTTCAATGAACTACTGCTGGTGTTTGGGTTTTCATTTGATAATTTTGACAGAAAATAATAACACAGGTGAGACCTGGAAGCACAGAGAATTCTGTACTCTGCAGGACTAAGCTCTGAGGATATAGAAAATATCTGTCTAAAGGCAGCCTTTGGCCAGGATTGTTTATGAGCTCAGACACATAACACCACTGTGACACTGGAAAGAGTTTGTCTGGTTTAACTTCCTTCCCAACCAATTTAGACCCAAATAACTTAAGCATGAATTATCAAGAATCTGAGCACTCCTTTCTAAGAAAGTAGAGGAATCTGACACCAGGAAGATTGTGAACATTGACAATTACACAGGATCAGATCCATGACCTGTTCAGCCCAGGATCCTTTAGAAGTGACCAGCCCCACATTCACGCTGAAACATTGCAAACAGTTTACTTGAGCACTGAGGATAATCAAGAACAGATTACTCCCTCTTCTTTACTCAGGTCTTCACTCCCATTTCCACAGAATGAAGTTGAATGTTGCCAAGCACAGCAGCAGCAAAACCATTTGTACACCCAAGCCAAAAAATAAGCAGAACGAAAGGGAATTCTCTTCCTAACCTCTATAGTAAGGAGTTGCCTTTACCCCTCCAAGCAGAGAGCTGTGAATGTCCCTGCTTCAGGTAAATGTACATATTTAACATAAAACTAAATATTACTATTTGTCCACAAAGATATCTTAGCATTTTAGAAAATGCACTGGCCTCCTGCTCTCAGTAGTTCCCTGAAGCCATAGGGTCTATCAAATAAAAGGATTTATACTCTTTTCCTTTAAAATTGATTGACTTCAAATGCTTTGGCTGGGACTGTGTCCTTAGGCACACAGAAAGACAAAAGCCTGCGATTTAATTTCTTTCCACTGTTTGTTCATTTGCACAAGTGTTTCCAAATCATCTCCTCTTCAAATTTGACCAGTCTTTCTGTTTACTGAAGGACTTTCTTTGTCTGAAACAATTGTCATTGCCTTTCTAAAGACCTCATTTCCTTACTCCCATTCAGGACCCAGCCAGAGACAAGGATAAACAGCACAATGTACACCTGGCCAGGCAATGACAGCCTGATTTGCCACCGCCTCATTCCGAGCCAGATAAGCTGATCTGGAGGCTCCCCTGCAATGCTTGTTTGTTCTAACAGATATCTTTAATGGCTTGTTACAAAGGCAGTCGATGCAGTTCCTGGATATCTGATGGGTGGGCTGGTCTAGACACACCAGTGAAACACCACAGAAAACACAAAATCTGTGCCATGGCTGGACACATCTAATGGAGCAGCAATGGGAATGGAATACGAACCTGTCAAGTGCCCCAGGAGGTACAGTGCATTACAGCCCACAAAAAAAATCGTCAGAGTCTAAACTCCTGGTGAGGAATCTGTAACAGTGCTTTCCACAGCGTTTAATTGAAACAATAAAAAGGAGCAAACAAGCGGGAGCGCGCTGTGAAGCCTGAGATGTGCCTTTCTGCCCACGCACTCACAGAGGGGATGAAAATCACTGGAACATCCTTCAAGCTGATGAGCTCATCTGTTGCACTGATAGGGATCACCAATAAATACTGGCATGGTTTCATTGGAATTCAGTGCTCATTTATGGATGCAGTCATTGACATTCCCAGCACAGCACTGTGATTAACCCTTTCACTGGAGCTGTAATCCAAATTAATGCAAACTGGCTGGACACATACAGCAGGTAGATAATAAGCTCCACTAGAGTAACAGCACACCTTGGCCAGGAAAACCAAGCATATCTTTCATCTTCATTTAGCTTTGAAGGGGTTACGTTACAGGAGCTCCTCCTGCATCCCTCACTTAAAATTAAATGCCACCAGCAGTGCTACTGAAATATGCTTTTAAAGTTTACAGCCGAACTACAGAAGCTTGTAAAGTGCCAAGGGACTTCTCTGGTTTAATTATATAGACCCTGTTCCATAAACTGCTTGAATAGAATAAATACAAATAGCATCCACGCTTTGTGACCTCTCTGGGTTAATGAAATGCACACAAACACCCACAGTCTGCTACGGCTCAGAAATTCCACAGCATAAACGCACAACCCTGCTGGAAGCTGTAGTCAGGATTCAAGCCTTCATACATACATGAGAACCAGCTGCCTGGACTCAGCAAGGAAATAATTTGTTGTTTATATTCTACTACTATTCAAAGCTGCAGTCGGTGGGAATTGTCTGCGATCTGCTGAACAGGGAGAAAAGAGACGGAAATTTTCTTGTTCATGTTCTAATTTGCAAATCTGCTCCTCTTGTCCGGAGAGGTGGTGAGGTCAGGGAGGCTGAGGAATTCCAAGAATCAATAAATGACCCGCCCTTGGCTCTAGGAAATGCAAGATCTTCTCTACCTGGTGACACTCACTTCCCTCCTCGGAACATACTTGGGAATAAACACTCGAGGGAAGAAGAGAAAGCGGGAAGAATGTGTACAGAGAGAAATCTCTCTCGGTACTTTATTATCCCCTCTCCTGCATATAAGTTATTTATATTGCCATTTCATGAAGGAGGGTTTGCTCCTATTGGAGAGAAGCTCCTGAGCTGCCAACCAGTTCTGGTTCATGTGGCCAACATACAATTTTCTCACATTTTCTTAACTTTCTCCAGGCATGGCAACTCTCCTGTGGTGCAGAAAAAACTGCAACTTGCCTGGCCATGGCATCCAACAGACATCTCCAGGAGCCTGCTGAAGTATCATACACTAAATATTTACCACTACAGGTGTGAGCAGAGGTCTCTGGAGGTGTTAAGAGCAGCACTGCACCATCTCAACAGAGCACTGCTTTTGGGATTCAATGGCAGCACCTTAAAACCAATAGAATTATTCTCTTCCCTGGGCACTGAGCTTTCCTTTGTTGCTGCCATGTGTCTCAGGTAGTCCAGAACTCTCCTAAGGCCAAGCAATATGACTGTTTTGGGGATATTTTCCTAGTTTTACCAAAGATCCTACGCGCTGTCTTATACACACCCTCGCTTGCTTTATTTGTTGGGTTTTAGTTGTTTTATTTTTTTTTCCTGAGGCTCTAAAGTTGCAGAACGGGAAAATGTTTGTCCTGGTATGGAGAGAAACAATCTTGCAGCCATCCACGTGTGGCACACAGCTGTAGGTCTGCAGAAACAGAACTTCCCCACTTCCTGCTTGTAGAGTTCCCTCCTGTACTGAACGACTCCAAAACCTTTCAAAAAGGAGATTTGCCCTAGGGAGGATCAGTGGGAGGCAGGTATGATTTGAAGTGCTGTTGTGTTTACCATGGAGAAGAAGAAAGTTCTCCCAGTGACCTGTAAACTTGGGCTGTTGGCACTTGAACCATCGTAAAGACAGGACTTAACAGCTTGGTGACTTCTAATGTCACACCTCAGCTCTCTAATGCATCAGCCCAAGTTTGCCAGCTGGAAGGCAACACAGCAGAAAAACAGCCCCTCTATCAAGCCACAACCTCACAGCCCACCCAGCCAGACCAGAACAGCACCCGACAGACAGAAGACAGACTGTTATTGCTACTCATCTGTGCTGTTCACATAAATGGCACTTCACACACACCAGGATGAGTTGCTGCTCAAAAGGGATTCCAATTTACATAAAGACAAGATGATGACACGCAGACAAGCTAGAGGATGGTAAAAAAACATAGGGACATATATCTCATAGTGAAGTAATGATGAGCCTTGATGGTTACATAAGGTTTTATTACTGCGGCATATAACTGATAATATAAAAAGGTGAAGTGCCAGGCCAGATGCCTGAGGTATTACGCATATATAGCCTCTTCTCTTTACTCCAGACTTTGATATATAAGTGGGAGACCAGATGTCAAACCTCCTACTTTTTAACAGGAGAAAGGATCTTTACTTCCCTCACGAGGGACACTCTGCCACGTAGGCAGGGGGCAGTGATTTTCCAGTCTAATTCCTGAGAAAGAGAAAATACACCCTGGCACATTGAAAACCATGAACCCCAAAGAAGCAGGTGCAGCCAGGGGTGCACAGACCTACCTTGAAAAGCAGGCAGTCCCCCTGGTGCTCGGCGTACATGGAGCTGAGCCGGTACTGGTTCTCTGTGGTGATGTCGATCTGGTACCCCGTGAGTGTGTAGCACACCTTGCGGAACTCCTGGATCTTGGTCTGGAAAACTTCTTTCAGGCGCTGGTTTTTCAGTTCTGCACTTTCCACTTGCTTCTTCAGCTCTGGGTAAGGGAAGAAAATGGGTACTTTCTTATATGGCACCGGCACAGAGCCCTTGTGCTGTACTTACAATGCTGGCCAGACTGAGTGAATTCAAAAGGTTAATTAAAAAGTGAATTAAGCAGGCAGAGTAAAGAAACAAGCAAGCTGGATGCCTCTCCTCCTGGCCCCAGCAGACTGAAAGATAGCAAACTGGGGAATAAGGAAAGCAGACATGTCTTGGTGGGATGGATTTTCCTTTTGCTCAGCCAGTCTTTTAACAACATATTACCAAAATTCAAAGCTATAACATCCATTTCCCTACATGCACACATCTTGTTTTCTACACTCAACCCAAGAGAAGGGTGCTCCTCTACACAAAGCAATAAAGTGGAAAAACGGTCCAAAATACGCCTCTGTATGGTTGCATCAGGAGGAAGCTGCCTACAAGGGAAATCTCCTCCAATAGAGGAGATTTGAGGTAAGTGCTTTGATCTCAAATTGACACACTGCTTAGGAGTCCCTCAAGGTTTGGGAAGGGGCTTTTATTGTGATTAAAAGCCCAGAGAGCACCAATGCCTCTTTGCATTTGCTACCTTAACTGGACTAGTCCCTATCAGAGAGGTCCTGGGAGACTGCCTGCCACTCACCCTGTGTTTTATTGCTACAAAGGGAGCTGCCAGTACTGTGAATCCTTCAAGAGGATACACAACAATTACCATGAATCTTTCACCCAAGGTGCCTTCTGAGTAATTAAACCTCAGTTTATCATCCCATTAATTACAGAGATTGGCTTTACTCTAATATACACTAGAGATGTCTCTCAAGTCAGCCTCTTTTATCAACACTGCAGTCCAGGGTTAGGAAAAATCCTGACTCTAACAGCAAACAAATAGACTTCCTCAGTCGAATACCTCTTTGTCATTCTGAGGTTTAAGGCTTTGTGCTGTGATCAGGGACATAATTGCAGCATTTGTAGCCCATATGTCTTGAGTTTAGCTAGTTCAGGTCCAGCACTAGGACAGCAGGAACTTCAGTGCAAGGTGACTGCTGGAATATGAGGAATGTTTTTGGCTGGGTTTATAGAGCCCATACTAAAACATTATTGCTTCCCAAGTGAGCTGGAAATTTTTTTGCTTGAGTATTTGCTGGAAAGTGTTTCCATTGGCCTCCCAGGCACAGTGCAGGGAGGATGTAGGATGGAAACTGCAAGGCCATGGACTTGCCAGTGATTCACCTCTGAGCAGCTGCTGACACACCCAGAGAATGCCAGTCACACCTCTCCTGCTTTAGTTAGGCACTCTAGGTGGGACAAAAGGACCATTCAGTGTGTTAAGTTAAAGTGCCCCAAATGCCACTGAGGATGCCCCTGACCAGAAGTACTTTGGCCTTAATTCAACTCAGTTTAATCCCCAGGCAAGGACAGGAACTCTTTAATGGTTGAAGAGAATTGCATGTCCCTTTACTTCTGAGTGAGAGCATCCACACAGGGAGAATTAACCCTGGCCAGCTCCTTACCTTCAGCTAATTGAGCTCCACCTTCCTGAGCAGCTTGTGGTGGTGATGTACAAGCAATGACTGCCTTTACTCTGGGCCTCCCCACAGCCTCATCTTGCTTTATGAAGGGGAGCAAGCCAGTTGTGGGGAACATCACCAGTTGGTTCATTAAAACCCTGCTATACAGGGAACCCCCAATTGTAGGGGGATGTAAAGTAAGTAGAGAATATCCAAACCACTCTTAATGGCCCAAAGAGTTGTGTCTTACACACAGTCCCTTCTCATGTGCTCAAAAGGGCTCTGCCTGACCAACCACCTTCCCACTCACAGCAGCTCATCAATGTGTGATTAACTCAGCCCTTCTCAGGACTGTTACAACCCTTTCCCCATCATCTCAGCTGGGTCTGGTCTTTGATTAATCAAGTAATCAGTCTCTGAAGCTGGGAGGTAAACGGGTGGCTCTGACCTAGATATTCTTTGTTTTCATTCAGCTAGGCAACTGTTAAGGACAAAATCCTATATATGAAAGTAAAAATTCAGTGACCACACTGCAGTGGTAAATAACATTTCGTCACTGTCAGAGACAGCACTGCCTTTAATATATTGCCCATGTCCAACAGCAATATTTTTTTCCCTAATAAATGCAGCCTAGCCTTGGAAAAGTAAATCTGCCTCTTCCTACCGCATCTCAGAGGTTGCCTTCCCAACTTCTATAACCTTGGAGGTGGATGGCACCCTAATTCATTAACTCCTTGAACAGCTTTTGTTATTCATGAAGAGTTAGTACCTTTCCACTGTTTTGTCTCTCAGACTCGGTCCTGCCAGTGGCCACCACGAGCATCCTCACCCCCACCCAACAGCACTGGCCTAGTTAAAGAACCCTCTGACTCTGCAACAGCAACTAAGTGATGGCAACTGCTTCCCTCCACTACCCTCAGGGTGAGAAAGTAAAAACTTTGACTACAATCAGTTTTTTATGCAAGAAATCTGGGGCTTTCCAGTGTAACTGAAGTGCCAGGGAGCCTTCACCCCCGACTGCGTGCCCTTGCTGCCTCCCTGCCGCTCCTCCTGGCCCTCTTTCCAGAGCCTGCGGCAGTGTTGGTGTCCTGGCTGGAGGAATTCATCTGCATGAAAAACTTATCTGCTCGTTCGAGATGCCTTGTGTCAGCCACTGGCACAAGGTGCTGAACTCGGGAACTGCTAATGTAGATGCAGCTGAATGTGCCAGCGCCAGCCAGGGGTGGGATAAAGCCTTGTCATCCCTTCTGTGACTCCATCAGCACTTGTCCAGCAGGGCTTCTTTAGCTTAGGGACAGAGCAGAAAAAAACCCAAGCAGGCACAGGGACACAACAGGAGTGCCTGAGTGTGCAGCTGCCCCCAGTGAAAGGCCCATTGAACCCTGACTGTAAAACAGAGATTGCTCCTCCTTTACGCCCAATTAAACCGCAGCCCTCAGCAGCTCAGCTACAGCGACTGCTGGTGCCTCCCTCCTGCAGCGTTTATCCCCTGGGAGCGATTCAACCCCGGGCTGTTCCTGGTTTAACTCAGGACAGCACTCAGCACTGTGACTGCTCCCCTGCTTTCCACTGAGGGATCTGCTGACACAACCAAGAAAGCACATCATGAGCAGGATCCATGGAAGAGTAACTTGATAGGAAGGTAAACTGAGACTTGAGGAAAGTCAGGTGGGATCCCACTGCTCAAACAAAGCCATTTGAGATGTCTTTCGTAACTTTCCACCATGCTTCTGCAGGAAAGAGATTTCCTGCAGGTTCTGTGTGATATCAGCCAGCCCCAGGCCAATGTCTCAGGCATCCTTGAGGTGTCTAAAATGGCACAGAATATATATTTTTAGGCACTGGGTACCTATGGAGTGTCTCTGCACCATGGATCTGTCTAAGTACAGAAGTGGCACTGCAGATTCCCTGCACCCAGCCAGCAGGACAGCAGCATATGCACGGACTTGGGGACAGTAATTAATCTTTCTAATATGTGCCCCATCAAGTGAAGATGTTAAGCTATGAGGCAGCTCATTGTTTGCTCTGCATCTGAATTCAAAGCCGTGACAATGCTAATTCTTAAGCCTCACCTAATACCGCTAATTCCCGCCAAATTTCTAGCACAGTCAGGAAAAATTGATTTAAAAGTCATCATTTGGCACAGAGTGCAACTCAGCTGTTTCAGAGCAGTGCTTAAGGCACAGCAACAGAGGCCACAGAACAGAGGGAGATCCTTTTGGGATGGGTCAGGGGCAGTAGCAGAGCAGGGCTCTGGTGACAGCACTGGTGTGTCCACCCCTTTTATCTACCACCTACAGAACACTGAACATCTTGATCCACTCTGATCTTTCCTGCCATCTGGAGAATTAGGTTTAATTACATCTTTAAAAGACAGTATTTGAAATCTAGAACCTCTGTATTTAGAGAGCCTGAGTTCTTGTGTTTGACCTTGTTCAACTTGCACACAACAGGTGAGAGAAGTTGCAGAGGCCATGGATGGGGAAAAGTCACACCACAAACACCCTTCATCCTGAAGAAGGGATGCCAAAGCATCTCCAGGTTAATGAAACAAATAAGAACTGAGAAAATAAGCATGAGGCTTGGCAGGCCATGCCTTGGCTGGGGGTAACGACTGGCCTGAAAAAAAAAAATAAAGGAGAACAGAGAGAACAGGAAAATATATAGAAATACTCTCCCATCTCCTTTGTATTCAGGCCGAGAGTATGTACAAAAAGTTGCCTGTCCCAAAGAGTTTGATGTGGAAAAAATATCCTCACTGAAAAAAAAAAAAAAAATCATTAATCTGTTAGAGAATTAATATTGCCAAATGATTAATTCCTCCTAATGATACTGCTTCTTGAAACACCTTGTATTTTCACACACTTACATTGACTTTAATGAATAATTCAAACTATTTTGGATAAATAAATAAAATATGAGTTGGGCTTTTTTGGTCTCATATTGAAAATGTCACTGCTTTTTATTCCATTGCTTTGACACTCCTTACATCTGAAACTGTTCAGAGCAGCCTGGAAATACCACAGCTTTGGCTCTTGCTCTGAGTGCAGCCGGGTCAATCAATAACAATAGCAGTCTCTACACCAAAGAAAACCAAATTCACACTTAACCTTATACCCAGGGAAAGAGGAGGAAACAATGTGGCTCTGAGCATGTCAAAAGTGGCATGAAATTAAACGTGTCACTAGTCTTTTTCAGGAAAATACAAATCTGTTCTGCCCATCCTCAAAGATGCCACAAGCCATGTAGCTGCATTAATTCAGCAGCAATCCAGCTAATATGTATCTCTCTCAGAAAGGCCTGCAGTCCTTTCTAACTCCATTAAAGGTTACCTTCCCTTAGTGACATGTTTGGGGGTCGCTCACTTCCACATACACAGGATAAAGTATTTACACATCAACTCCTGTCCCTGCTGACCGTGCCAGGGTGCCTCAAGACAGACGCCACCCAGCAGTGCTATGGAGGATGCTGCATTATCACCAACCATGCTTTATTTAAACAAGAGATTGCTTAAATTTTGTTTCCAGCTCACAGAAGGGATGCCAGAACCACCTTGTTCACACAAAGTCCATAACGGGAAGAGGGAACATTGGTTTCTCAGTTCCAAGCAGCAAGGCCACAATTACCTTTATTCTGCCCCATCTACAGAAGCTGCTGCCATGCAGTGGCACCCCTTAATCACCCCCCTGCACCCCCAACTGATGCTGAATTACACCATCCATTGCAGGTCTGTCCTTCCCACGTGACTCTCTGCACCTGGGACCCTTCCAGTCATTCCCCTGCTCAAACCCCAAGCTGAAATTTTCTTTGCCAGCCTCAGTTTATGAGGAGCAGCGTCTGAAAAGAGTTCTGTGATATTCTGTGAAGGGCACAACATAAAAATAAATTGTATCGTGTTAAATAAAGGCTAGCAGGAGAAGAGCTGAACATTTTCTGATGTAGGCAAGTTTACGACCATTGCTTTTGAGAAATAAAATTCTCTTTGCTGGATTTTATAGGCGTGTTTTATGCCCTGGGGGAGTGGGACTGCACAGCCCCACTCCACCCCTACTCGACCTTACAGTCTGGCAGCCTCACACACTGCTCTCTGCAAAACTTGAAATTTGTGACATTACAGCCATGAAATATAACTTTTCTTGAAGGTAAAAAGAGTTTTATATTCAACAGACCGCACTGGCTGCTCAATTTGAAACCTAAGTGGTATTTATTTGATCAGTCAACATTGGTGTATTTTTAAACCGTGTATGTATGTACCATATGGTTCAATGCATCTCCCAGCCCCCTCCTCCAGCCACCAGCTTGCCCTTCCAGCAACTCTGGAGAGAGTTTTCAAAGGCAGCACAGCACAAGTAAAGATCTCCACCACCACGACCAGCTGCAGCTCTTGCACTGCCCAAGAACTCTCCCCTAAAAAACCATTTCCCAGATATTTCTCTTCACTGAAGATGGTTGACTGAAGGCCCCGTTTCAGACAACCCACATACCTTTACAAAGGTACCACTTCTTGGAAAGAAGTCCATAATTAATTAACCTCAGACAACTTGCAGAAAGTAGCAGAGGACACTGGAAGGGTGAGAGCAGCAGGACACTGAGGACCAGAGAGAGGAAGCTGTGGAAAAGCATGAACTCTCTCTGGCAGATCCTACACACAGAACACGGATCAGGATCAAGTAAAGAGTGTTTTTCTTTCCCTCCTTTTGCTGAGGCTGAGATTACAACACCAAGGTGCAAAACTCACCAGGACACCTGAAGCTGGCCAACGAACCACCACTGAGCAAAAGGCTCTCCCAGGGGATCCCAGCCTGGGCACTGCTTGCAGCTTTCTCTGTCCTTCTTCTCCTTGTGGGCAGAGCTGTTTTGGAGTGGGGGCAGGCAGAAAAGAAGTGGGCTTTTGGAAGCTCAGCTGAGCTCCTCAGCCACCCCTGCAGCTGTTCTCAGTGGAGGCAGCACAGTGTTGTGTGATGAGACCCCGGGTACCACTAAAATCTGTAGCTTTAATGGTGTGAGCAGCCTGCTTGCAGCAATACAGAACTCAGTGGGGATGGCAACACACACCCCAGACACAGGATAAATTAACCTCAGGAGAACTATTTATTGCCCAAGATGGACTTCATCAATTAGCATGATATGGCACAAACAGTTTGGAAATTAGGGTGGTCACACTGGTCATAAATTGTGACCCAGGCAGGAAGACATCTCCCTCTACCTCCCAAACGATGATTAAAGTCCTCCAGCCACATTTCCCTTCCATATGGCAATTACAGCCCAACAGCACTTCTCAGAACAAAGTGATGTCAGCCAGAGCTGGAGCAAGTCATTAACTTTGGATGCAAAAAATAGCCTCACCTTAAAAACACAAATACACTGTGTCACTTCAGTTTACAGGAAAGTGCTTAACTTCTGCTTCTAGAACTAGCCAGCAAATATCAGGCATAACTCTTCCAGCCCACATGTTTTCCAGGTAATCTATTTTGGAGTTAAAAAGAAAAAAAAAAGTCAGTGGGACTTTTCATGGGCTGTAGTTCAGGGAAGTCAGGTAGCAAAAACCAGGGCCATAACATCATTTGTCAGATGAAGGAGAATCACTTCTCCACGAAGCTGCTTCCAAGAAAAAGAGTGCTTTGAAACCACCCAAGTGTCTAATGAAAAGATTAATCCTAAGAACTATATAATTAACATATATAATATGCATTGTTAATTAGGGTGGTCTGCAGAAGCATTTAATAGATTAATTTATCCTCTGTCTATCACCTCCCCTGCACTCTGCCCATCATTTTGTTTCCATTGGCACATCACTACTATCAGTACTACCCCAAAACACTGGACACATTTAAACCTCCGAAACAGCGCCCAACATCTGCTATTAAACCAAATGAGAAAAACAGCTCCAGAAATAGATGTGTGCTCCCTCTCACAGTGAAGACTTTTTGAAGGAGTTTTAGTCATTCACAGCACAGGGTGGACAATATTCAATCATGCATTAGAGAGTGCTTCACAGTTTATTAGCTGATGATGTTCACCGAAGCTGTGAATGGGAGCTTTCCACCGCTGGCAAAAGATGATTTCAAGCCTTCCTAGGAGCAAAGCCATTCTGCTCTTACTCAAGGAACTTTCTATACTCAAATTCTGATGCTGAGACTCATGAAAATGCTATTTTGACTCAGTGGTAGTGTCCAAGATTATGTTACTTACAGTTTCTTGTCTCCCTCTGTTCCCTCCACTGCAAAATCTGTGCTCACAACACAACAATTTTGTAGCTTTGCAGGCAGATAATCAAAATACAGAACTAACAAATGCCTGAAGAGATTCCTCCCATGTCTAAAGGCACTGCCAAGTAACTCTGTGGTGTAAGACAGATGCTGAGATGGGGCAGGATATCATACAGATACCCTTTAGTTCTGATTCGGGATGCACAGACCAAACCCTAAACGCTGCAGACTCCCCGACTGTTTGGGAGTATGGCTGCCAACAAGCCCTTCTGCCCATATAATGACTTCTTCATAGTCTTTACAACCCCATTCCCATCTCCAGAAGTCCCTTTTTTGTGACACTGTGCCCTGTCCCCAAGGCAGGGTGGCTCAGAAAGGTCAGCCAATGGCCCCACGGGCGCTGAGCGCAGCCTGCGGGGCACAGCCAGGAAAATGCACAGGCTTCAGTCAGCTGGGAGGAGAACACAAAGGCACTGCAACAGAGAAAGGCAAGGCTCTGCAGCACGCCACCTTACTTGTGTTTTTAATGGCAGAAGATTGTGGGGTTTGTTTTAGGGCTTCTGTTCCAAAGGAAATTAAGCTCTTAAAAGCCTCCGCTCGCTCTTTCTATTCAATCCTTTTTTTCCCCAGTTTATCCCCTTAATAATGTTTTGAAGTGTTGGCTCTGCAAATGTATTGCCCTTGGCCTGAAAGCTCTCTGGATGCCAACTAGTCAAATCTTTCCCAAACCCTTCTCCCTGCTCTTTGTGCTCCTGCAGCAGGACCCAAAGGCACTTTGCTCAAGAATCACATCAGATGTTTCCTCTGAGCGCTCTTCCGAGTGCCCCAGACCTCCTCTCACGGGATAGCAGGTTCTGCCCTGTTTTTATTGGCATATTTTTCATGTTCTACTTCATTATCTGGTGTCCACTTTATGAAAACAATCCTTTAAAGATGCTCGTGCTGGAGCAGAACGGAGCATGGGTTCATTGTGGAGCAGCAGCAGAGCAAGAGGGGGAAAAGGACTTTCAAACAACAGAACTGCAGGATTGTGACACAGATATAAGGACAAGAAAACTTATTTCCCTGGAGCATGAAAGATGTTTGGAAACAGAGCCATCTCCTGGATAACCAGGCTTTCAATCACGTTATTCCAGCCTCTGGAGCTTTTATTTCCATTGCAGGAGTCTGATATGTTACTATGGATGAGGGAGGGTTATTTTTTCCCTTAACCTTGTGCTGATGCTCTTGGCCAAGAGGTAAAGGCTTGATGTCTCCAAGCAATGTCCACAAACTATGCTAAGGCTGGAGGACACCGTGTCTGGGCAGGGAGACAGGAAAGGTAACATCTGTCTCAGCCCAAATGCCAAGCCTCCTCTCCTGATCCTGAATTATTCATCATGTGCTGACTTCCAAGCCAGTTCAGTTTTCAATTTTTAAATATTTAATAATTGGGTATTAAATATTCATGCAATTTTATTAGAAATTTTGGAAGATGGGCACTAAGGCTCCAATTGTAAAGTTCATCATTGGGACTGACTGCCTACTCAGAGAGACCTAGCTACCTAGAAAGAGAGAAGGGAGAACAAAAAAGGTAAAACAAGTACTTATGGACCTCTCTGACTCTAAATCACAAGAGAACAGAGACACCTACACCCTTTGTTTTCAAAAAAACATCATCTTTTTATGAAAAAGCTGAGAAACCTACACTGGGAACATGCTAGTCAGCTGCAGTCTAAAGAGTTTTTAAGAGTTTAATTTCAGTGCCACAGAGAAAGATGGTCCACCTCAGACAGCTGCAGTGGATCTGGCTGGTAAAAGGGGCCTCTGATTACAATAAAAATATGCAGCAAGTCTTGGTTGTGATTCGGGGCAGATGCAGGGACAGTTCAGCTCAATACACCCCTAGAAGGACACAGATTCCTCCCTTTTTCTGATGCCTACTCAGAGGGGACACCAGGATGCACGGTCTCCCCTGAGCTGGTGTAATAACTTGGATTCATTAATTATCCATGGCTGTTTCTCTCGATGTAGTTCCTGCAGACCATGTTTTCCTCCTTTTCAGCAGATGACATGTCTTTAACCCTGACTCCTGCTGAGAGCGAGCCCATGTTCCTGTCCCTCTGTATTATGAGCACACGTTCCCCACTGCAATGGAAATTGTATGGTTCACACAAAAGATGACACAAAAGGCCTGGAATTATATGCAAATGAATGGATCCATTCCTCACTTCTTACCATCACAAGTCTGATTTTCCAACAACTGCATGGGGTAATTTCTGCACCAGCTTTCAAACAAAGGGCAGCTCTGTGTTATTAACATCTCACTGTGGCGAGCAGTTTGTCACCTTTCACAAGAATTATCCGAAAAGACACCAGCAATTATTCCCAAGGAGATTATTGGGTGGCTATGTCCCAGAAAAGCAGCTGGAAGCTCAAGAGACATAACATCCACCAGGAGAACTACTTTCTCAAATCAAGAGAACATGGAAGAGATTAAAAAATGAACTGGAAACAAATAAAAAACTAAAGTCATGCTTGTTGCTTTCAGTTTTGTTCATTTCTACACCAACATCAGGAGCACATCTACAAAAGAAAACTAGAAGCTCCTGATTATGACATGAGATAATAGGACATTAACTTTGGAGACTTATCCTGGGAAGGAGCTTGGTATGTTATAATAAAAGACCCTGAGGAAGAATGACTCCAGCACCAGCTCCAGCTGCAGAAATCCAGCTGATTTCTAGGTCTTGTACATTTGGGTTTTCCAATCATTTTAAACACCAAGGACTGGACAAATGCAAGACAGCCAAGTGTTCTCTTCCTGGGATTGCTCTGTAACTCCTGGTTGTATCTTGTAATACAACCCCAGACCCAGCATTTGCTTGGCCAATGTTCATGAACGAAGTGGGGCCAAGAGCAGAAGTCCTGTGGAATTCCAAGGAAGCAATTATCATGGCTCTTGACAGAAATCAGTAAGTAGGGTCCCTGCCTGTGCAAGAAAGACCAAGAGATTCAGTCACACGGATTTCTTCGGGGAAATCAGCATTGGAGAAGGCGATGTTCTCCTGGGTGTCCTTTGAGGACAGGCCATTTCCAGTTGCACAGAATCACAGAATGGTTGGGATTGCAAGGGACCTTAAAGATCATCTTGTTCCACACAGGGAGGGCACTCACTGGATCAGGGTGCTCAGGGGCCCATCCAACCTGGCCTAGGGGAGTTAGGGGGGAGAAAATCCCATTAAGTGATGCTCCAGCAGCTGCTAATTCCACATTCCGACCAGAAATCACACCCAAGGAACCAGGGATGTAACCCTGGGATCGTAACCTTGGGATGTCAGATTTATATTCAAAAACCCAAAAAACAAACCACCACCAACAAAAAAAGCAACAGTCTGACCTTGGAGACAAAAGTAGGAATCTCTTACCCAGTGAAACACTTTTGCTAGTGCTGAACCAGCTCGTTACCTTCAGCTCTGTGAAAAATGCCTCTTGTTACTTTGATGGAAATTCTTCTAAACACCAACACCCATGATTAGAGATCTCTTTGGAGCCAGAAAAGCACAAGAAAATCTGAGCAAGTCTTCTGTTTGATGGTGGGAAAGAAGAACACACTATTGCTGCACTTTTGGGTGCATACTGTCAACAACTCTAAGCTCAGACTTTTCACAGAACCTATAAACATATTAAAAAAATTATGAGCTCTGCTTGTTTCAAGCCCAAGCAACATCCATAGAGCACATAATGGTCCAAAATGGAGCACTTTAGTGTGTTCATTTCTTCACTGATGTTTTTAAAAGTTTCTCTGCATCATCTAGGAGATATTGCCCAGAGTCAGACTTCATGTTGCTGCAACACATTTCACACAGGACATTCCACAAGTCCACAGCCAATATGTAGAATAATACAGCTGGGGACAGAATAGATCCATGAGGAAATAAGGACATGCAGTGACTTTGCAAAGTTAGCTTAAAGGGTAATTCATAGTAAGTAATTAAAAAAAAAGGTGGAGGAAAAAGATTTTTCAGAGAGAGAATGCAGAAAAGATTTCAAGACCGAGTCAACCACCCTGATATCTTAAAAAAAAAAATATATATAATAATTAAATAGTGGGATTTGGAAGAATGAGAAAACTGAGGTGGACAAACGCAGTCAGCCCACAGCCATCCAGAAGTCTGTATAGACCAACCTGCTCAAGAGAACACCCTCTGTGGTTACAACAAGGCCAGTTTGAATCTAGCCACATCATCAAGGAGGATAAAATTAATACCACTTTTTATTCTTATCAGCTGAGGGAGTGTGATGGAGGAACAAACAGGGGTGGTGAGTGATTTCACACCTGCACATTTGAGTTACCTTAAGCAAGGTGAGCAGGACCGTCTGGGAAGAACTCAAATCACGCAGTACTTGTGGATAGATCTAATAAGACAGAAGCCCTTTCTTTTTTTCCTAAGAAAGATGTATTTTATTGGCCTATAAGCCTTTTTGTGGCAGCAGAAATAAAACACACCCAAATTAAAGATTCTGCAGAAGGCTCAGCATCTTTCTTCAAAGGAAGGCTACTGAAAGAGTCAAGCAAAGAGCTTGAGAGTTTTAACCAGAGCCTTTGGAATAATTTTGACAGCATATAATAATAATATGCTCTGACAGCAGGGGTTTGGGTGGAGAAAAAGGGTAAGGGAAGTAGACACATATTCTTAATTAAAATCTCATTTAGCAAATTTTTTTTAATGTGCTTAAAAATTCCACCGAGGTCACCATTCTGGAGAGATGACAAACTCCTGGGATAAAGGCTGGAAAATCCTGGTAGTCGTGTCACATTTAGCAAGTCAAAGATATGTTTGTATAAGGCTGTAGAGGGCTAAATCCATTTTACATGCTGTATGTATTATTAATTTCTGACAGTGGGCTTAGAAAAACCTAATTCGCTGGAATACGAGCTCCCTTTGAGCAGAGGGAAGCCTTTTCAAAACTCATCTTTTATTGACTGAGTCATTTTTGAGTCAATCTGTCTGCTTTCGGCAAGACAAGAGTTTTAAATCTTCTCTCTTTTTTTCCTCCTTTTTGAGTCGTGGCAAGTCTATTAAAACCTGCTAATGTATGCAGCAAGGCCTCTGATTTGAAATGTAATGAATTCTTCAGATAGTGGCAGATTAGGGGGAGAAGATGATAGAAACAGCCAGAGCCGCCAAAAAAAGAACTCTCCAGAAAAAGAGGAGGAGAAGGGTGAGTGGGAATGAGAAAGATTAACCCTTTTTATCCAGAAGAAGAAAATGTTTAAGCTCCATTAATAGAATCAGTTAAAAAAGCAGAACTGGAAGAGGCAGAGCATCTCCAGGCTTGCCTGGGGCTGAATGAGACAGAGAATAAATGAATCTTTCCTCCTAGAGTCTCTTGTAAGATTAGGTAATTCCCTAAGTGAAAAATGAATAACTTAGAGAAAATTAGCTCCATCCATATAAATATGCCTTCATATTCCAAACTCGTCACCCAGAGCTTCCCAGGCAAATGCCCTGAAACATTTCTGCTGTTGTGTAACAGATGGTTTCCTCCTCCCCCTTCCTTGGGATGGTTCCAACCACAGTATCTTTCAGGTGATCTTGTTTTAGCACAAAAATGAGCATTTTGGGTGTAAATCATCAATCCTGTTAGTGAAAGGAGGCTTGGCAGTTTTATTGTCTTTGGCATCTTTGAAGCGCTGGACAAACCTTACGGAGCCACACAAGTGAGAGATTAGCACTGTCTCCATTTTACAGATAGAGGAGCTAAAGGAAAGGAAGTCAAGGATACTACTTAATTCGACAGCATGGATCTGGTGACAGCCCTGAGAACACAGAATCTGCTGAATCACGGCACAGACCTGGGATATCTTCCTGTTTAACAGGAAAATTCATAGCTCAGCCTTGAATTTGATGGCTTTAAAAAATAAAATTAGCTCCATAATAAAGTTCTAATGAAACAAAACCTTAGAGAGAACAGTCTGACGGAGCACAGGTGACCCAGTGGATTATAATGAAAATTAAGCTCAGCAGAACTGATGCAGGTGAGTAAATGTGGGAGATTGAGAAACTGGTTCTGTCAGCCTAATGTCCCTTTGCTAATGAAAGGCATTGAAAGGCTTTAACAACTGAGAAATCCCAAATAACAGAGGCAAAATCCTTCAATTTAACATGCAGCAGAGATACGTAAGTCCATGCATGTCTTGAAGGAGAGACTGTCTTTCCCTAAAGATGCAAGGCATTCAATCCTCTATCACACAACTCAAACTACAAAAGGCAAGAAGTTTTAAGTGCAAAGTTAGCTCAAAAGCTGCTGGAGGCAGAGAGAGAGCTGTGGAAACTAAGCATGAGCTGGAAAAAACAGCACCAGGAAACCTTTGCAGTGGGATACAGGACACAGGTAAAAGGGTTATCTTAGAGGCCAGGAAGCCATGGGAGTCAGCCTGGCTTTTCAAATTGCTTCCAGGCACTGTCTGCATTTGCTGGCAGAAACATTTTCTTCCACCCTGGAGAAAAATAATGGCTGTAAGCTTGTGCCCACACCTCCTAAACTCCATCAGTCCCTTGATGTGATCCTCCCCAACTGGGAAGCTGCCTTTTCCTACCTGTCTGCTTGCTTCCAACCCTGACGTGAGCGCTGCAGAATTCACAGACAAGAACTTTTACATTTCCACGTGCCAGTGCTTTTGGAAAGAAGAGGTTGTGCTTGCTTTCATGTACGTAGACACAAACCCGACCTTTAGCCGGGTCCCAGCCCTGTGATTCAATAGCTGGCACTCGCTCCCTGCATCAGTAATGAGCTAAAGGTTATGGCAGGGAGCACGCTGCTCTCTGGATATACCATTTTTCAGAGAAGATAAGAAACTCAGACCCGGAATGTTACAGAAGAGGTAAAACATTTTCCTGGCAGAGAATTTTTTATTTGGGGCCGAGGGCACGACCCAGGACTGTGGTATCAGTCCTGTACAAGTGCCATTGGGTAACCATGTTCTGCCTCCTCCACTTTCAATTTAAAAAGGCACTTCTCACTTTCTGCCATCGGGATGGTTCCTGTGTGGCACTAAGCAGTTACTGTACTTCACACTAGCCATGGATGCATGTTAGTGGTGGATGAAGCAACCCCTGTGCAGATTTCCTTTTGCTGTGAAGTTGGCAGAGCACTTTGGGAATCCCGAGAGGCCAACACGCTCATTGCAGCAAGCTCCACCACACCAACTGTGGTAGCAGGCTCAAAGAACAGCCTACTCCAGAATATCACTATTTTTCTTTTCCAGCTGCATCCTGAATTCCCCCTGCACAGCCTCTACATCCCTTCTTCCTGCCCTACTTGTCAGGAAGATCCTCTTGCTTCCTGACATTGCTTGAACTCTTCCATCTCTCTGTCTCCTGAGATCTCTGCACCAAACACTGGCTTAGTGCAGGACTAGACTGCTTGGAATAAGATCAGTCAAAAAATCCCGTGCTTAGTCACCAAACAGATTATTTTGGTATAGAAAAAAACCACAGCACTGAGGTAACCTTGACTCTTGGTTTCCAATGATCCACCCCAGGCCAGGGAGCAAGTGCACACAGAATCCTGATCTCTTGCACTGCAGCCTCCCACAAGAAGGATTCGCTTCACGTTTAGGTTTAGACAACACTTTACTCGCTGCTGCTGCTGCTGTGGACTCTTCCCACTGAGGTCAATGACACCAAGTGCCATGGAGACCATGCTGCTGGCATGAGCAGCACTGCCAAAACAGGTCAGAGAGGCCTAGGGAAGGTGTATGTTGAGGAACAAGTGGGGAAAGGAAAAAACGATACACACAAAAGGTCTGTGTGCATGGGATGTGCAAGCAATGAGAAACAGATTTACCCAACTTGGCTAAATCAGTGAATTAGCTCTGTGCTCGAAGAAAAAGTTAGCCTTAAAGGCTGTGCTATTCAGTAGCTCACTTTACATCTGGGAAAAGTCTGCCAAAATCCCCCTGCATTATCTCTAGCCTTATAGATTTCTTCTTTTCATCTGAGGCTCAGAGTGGGGATTACCCATTAAGGTGCAGTGGCCAAATCACATTCAATCTATTCTCTGTAAAAAGAAGAAAAAGCTTTGGTCTTTCCGGTCCTCTTCCACCTCATTCACTTCCTATGTCCACATCCAAAGCATTTACCTCCAACTTTCAATAGGTGAATTCAATAGATGAATAGGTTCTGAATACAAAGGATGATACTAAATAACAATTCTCACCTCTCGATCCTACAGACTGCATCCCACTTCTCCAGCACCACAGAACAAGGGTTCATTTAAAATCTTCATGTATTTCTCAACCCAGTAATGAGACAGTTGGCAATCTCCAGCCAGCACTGACCAATTTTGACCTGCACAGTTTCCACAGTACCATCCCTCTTGTTGTCATCAGGGACGTGACAGCGACAGCAGCGCTGGCAGGTTGGTGTCAGAGCATCGGGGCTGAACCACACTGCGATGCTCAAACATCTGCAGTGGTTCACATCTGGCCACCCCAACACCTGACCTGGCAGCACCAGCTTGAGCAGATACATTCAGCAAGGGATGATGTGACCAAGAGATCCAGCCCCGAGCTGTGCCAGCTCTGCCTCTTCCCCTGCTCCGGCAGCCCCAGTGGGACCATTACCAAGTGGAGTTAAACAAAGGAGTTAATAAGTACAGCTGGAGAGAGGTAATAAAAGCAAAAGACAACTAGAAAAATACCTTTGTAAGCAGGTGAAGCATGTAACTACAGGCAACTAAAACGCTTTTACCACATTGAGTTTTTATAGAAATGTGTTTGCTTTTCCTCAACCACAGAAGTCAGAGACTGTAAACATCTGCTTGTTCATGCTGTCTCTCTCCCACAATGTTTTGATTTAGGTATTTTCCTGTAATGTCTGCAACTTAAACACATCAGAATCGTGCCAAGGCCTCAGTACCAAACAGTAAAACGGATTCAAGGTATTAGAAAAGTGAAAAGCTAATAAACCCAAAGCCATATAAACAAACTGACATGAGCCCTGGCATCACTCTGAAGCATTCCAAAGCAGAATTTCCTGAGCTGAAATTACCTTGAATGCATCTTTCCAGTAAAACTGAAATTACCTCCCTTTCAGCATGAGACCTATTGAAGTAGTTGACCCTTTGGACATTATAATCTTCTTGGCAGCATTATCAACAGTTGCTTCAGAAGCTCGTGAGCTGGAAGCCCAGCATGACTGTTTGTCACGTTTTAACCCCAGCCAGCAACTAAGTACCACACAGCCACTTGTTCACTCCCTCTCATGATCTTCAGGATCTCAGTGAGGTTTATTCTGCTGCTCTGTTAATTTTATTTACTTGTGTTTGGATTTCAAAACAAAAAAAAGTCAATTATGGCTTAATAGGAATTATAAAGAACTTGTGTAATTGGGCTTCTGATTTAGTTATCAACCCAAAAAGACATTCTGCACTAAGAAGTAAAAGATAAAGCCATAAAGCAAGGTTTGTATTACTTGCAGCTGCTCAGATGAAAAAAAAACCCACCAAAACCCAACAAACAAACAAAAAAATTAGAGAAAACCTAAAGATATTTTTATTAATGCTTTAGATAACTTAGGAAAAAAGTCACTTAATCATAACATTGTAAACAAGGAAGTTCTACAGCAGTATTTAAAAATATCCAAAATTGTTTCAGGAGCCCCATTGATTTGAATTAGGCAGCTGCATAATCACAGGGGCTGCAATTTTAATGAACATTTCAACAGGAAATGTAGAACTGATTATATATATCAAAACAGGAAAGATCCAAAAGCTGCAGCAACTCTTTCTTGCTGTTGTTTTGTTTATTACCTCAGTGTGCAGACCCAAACCAACTCCAGAACTAATACAGAACTTACCTGACAGCCCCTCTCTCCTTGGCTCCCAATGCTTCTGGCTGCAGCTCTGATCTTCCTGTCTTGATGCATGTCATTAGGCACAGCATTTTGAAAAATAATTAGTGATTCAATCAGATTTTACACTTGATTTTGGATCAAGTGGCTGGAAACTTCAATGCTGTGCTGCAGTTTTCCCTTACCATACTGTAGGGCATGTTATATATACTTAATTAGATAATGTTTATACAGTGCTTTGAAGAAATAAGGAACTCTGTAAGGGCTGGATCGCATTTTCAGAAAGGAAAAGAGCAGTGTTGAGACAGCACAGGCACAGAGGAAGAACAAAGCTCTCGAAAGCTGAACACCACCTTGTTTTCAGGAAGGTTTCAGGACACTTGAGAAAAAATATGTCAGCAGCTTCCAACATGCAGGCACTAAGAAAGAAACAAAAGTTGTGAAGCAGGGGATGCTGCAGAGGCAGTGAAATGACAGTGCTGCTGATACCAAAGTGAGAACAGTGGCACCAGAGCCACAGGAGCAGCAGCAGCTCTCCAGAAGGAAAACTTTGCTTATACCCAAGTCCAGGGCTTAAAGTGGAAAATATTATCATTATTATTACCCTCTTACAGCAATTTGCAACACAAGGATTCAGATAGAGTCCGATGCCTTGATAAAACAAAATGCATTCCACTCCTGTGAACACTCTTGTTCATAAGAGTGGCAACTAATGGAATAAAAGTATCTGGCTTCCTATTGTTTTGAGGCGAGGGAAGCAGGGCTTTTTTATTAAAGTTAGGGTGCTTTTGGGCTGCACGCTAAAATGCCAAAATACACCACAAAACACAAAAATGTGCCTTCCTAGGAGGAACAGGGAGCAGCATATGCTCTTCCCCTGACAGGGCACCCAGAGCAAGCGCCAGAGGGGATGCAGAGCACAGAAAGGGCGAGGGCCAGGTTCTGCTCTGGATCAGGATGAGGCACCACATTAATCCTTCATCCAAACCTCTATTAAAGTAATTTGGAAAGCAACAAAGCAAGCTGTGGCTAAATCCACTCAGAACGAACAAGAGATGCTGCATCCAGATATTTGGTTCCCTACAGGGCAAGAGGCACAGAGAGTGCTCCAAAGAGTTTCCAGTGAGCAATGAAAGCAAACAGTGTATGCAGGGAGCTTTAAAAATGATTGCAAAGAGAGCCCTGAGCTTCTATTCTGTGCGGTTTTGGGTTTTTTATTTGCTTATAACTAAATTACATGATTTCTTTGCAAGTCTAATTAAGCAGTTAATTGATGCTGGTGCCCTTTAGCATCTGGCATTTAAGATTAAGTAAATAATGGAGAAAAGTGCATGCAGCACCCAGCAATAATTAAACACGGCAAGGGTTTGTTCCCCCACCCTCCCCCGTTCTAACTTGTTACATATAAATCTCTGAGGATAACTGTCTTTAATAGCCTCAAATACACTTACACACCATATAATGGATACTTGACAACAGCATTTTTCCTCCTAGAGATGGTAGATAGTACGTGTATCTTTGGTCTTAATCAGGAACTTTCATTTTATACCTTGCACTGAGGGGAAGGAGAAGCTTCATTGTGACAACTCTCCCTGACTGAAGAACACATTAAGTGATTCTTCACGGGAACACACTTTTAAATCCAGGACTGTGAGTGTTGGCATCAGGCATTAAAGAATCGTGGTCAAATTTTCCCCTTTGTCTCATGCTTACTCCTTTCTCATGGACCATTCAGTGTTATTCATGCATTTCCTGAAGTCTGTGGAAATGCAGGTTACAAAAAAGAAAGATTGAGTTATCTAAAATAAAGCTCCAGGGAGACCTTATTGCTGCCTTTCAGTTCTTAAAGGGGGCTTATGAGAAAGACATGGACAGACCTTTTAGCAGGGCTTCTGCAATTGGTTTTAAACTAAAAGAGGATCAATTCAGACTAGATATAAGGAAAAAGGTTTTTTTACAGGGAGGATGGTGAAACACTGGCACAGGCTGCCCAAAGAGGTGGTGGGCAGAAGCATTCGAGGTCAGGCTGGACAGGGCTCTGAGCAACCTGACCTTGCTGAAGATGCCCCTGCTCATTGCAGGGGGTTGGACTAGATGACCTTTAAGGGTCTCTTCCAACCCAAACTAGAATATGATTCCACGATTTTTTACATGTAGAGCACTGCACTGAGATTTCCATCTGATCTTAAGAGCACAGTTTCCTCAGAAGGCCACACATTAAGGACTGGACACAAATTGTAAGACCTACTCCGAGTCTTACGCTACAAGAACCTCTGAACCAGCTACAGCAGACCCAGCTTCTGCTGCTCTTCCAACAAGACCACCCAGGAGCATCAGCTCAGTCCAGCAGGTTAATGTGAGCCAGACTGCTTTCCTAATACGGCTTTGATTCAAACTAACACCACCATGAAACGTTTTTAGTTCTTCCAGAGCTGCCTGATGGAAGGAATTGCTGCCCAAAGATTAGTGCCACAATCTCTTTAGGCTCTGCAAGCAAAAAAAGCTTGTGTGGAGACTCCTGCCCACCTCCCATGGGTGCTTAATTAGTATCTCTGGCATACTCAGAGACCTTTGGACAGAGGGTGCTACAGAAGTGGAAAATATTATCATCATTATGCCTGCTCCCACCAGTGCTGGCAGCCAAGGGAGAGCTTTCCCAGCAGATGGTGAAGTTGCGAGCACGGCTGGCTTTGGTTATAATCTCCCTCATCACAGACTCTTGTTGGAGCAGCTTCTCTTCTTGATGCCTGAAGAGCAAACCAGAACCTGCATAACAGGACTGCATCCTGCTGGTCAGTACTGCTGACACATTCAAGCCAGCCAGCACTCAAATCACTGCAAACTAAATCATCCAAGGGGCTTTCTAATTAAAAAGAGCTTCACTTGGATGGCAATTCTTTCTCCTGCCTGTCACAGTCAGCCCTCCCCTGAATTCTGATCATTAAAAGGGAAAAAAACCCAAAGAATTAGTCAGCTTTTGTTAAGTGTCAAACATTCCCACTCTAAACAATGAGCAAAACAAGGAGAGGTGTTTAATAGCTCTCAGAGCAACTTTATACCTTCCTAAACACTATTTCTGTACCTCTTGCTAATTGCTTATTTGCCCTGGTTGTAAGGATGAGCCTGGCTCACTCCAGCTTTGACAGAGGAGAGCAGCAGCGTTTAAGATGCTGCAGGAGGTGTGATATGCCTGGTTCTAATTTTTATCCTTATTTATTTCTGTTGGGGTTAGCAGCTGAGGGCTCTGAGCTACCTGAGGCGTAACTAAGATGCCATTAGCTTTAAATCTGTTCCCAAGTGCTGCAAGCAGCCTCTCCATTTGGCTTAGGACATCACCTTGCAGATGAAGCTTTTGCATATGTGGGAACATTCTGCTTAAAATTCCTCCCTTCACCAAAAATTTTCTGGGGACTCTGGAACAGAAGCACAGGGTGATACTCCCCTCCTCTTTCCTGGGGTTTTTCACTGTAAAATGTGAAGGATCCTGTAGTAGAAAGAAGTGCTTTGAAATGGAAGCAAAGAGTAATCTCTGCTACTGCTTGTAGCACCATGGGAGTCCAAACACGTTCTGCAGGGAGCTTGCAAACGCATCAGCACCCTGCCCACGTAGCGAGGAAGGGACTCATCGTGGAAACAACCTGACCTGGAGTTCCTTCCCATGGTGGCTGACGATGGAAACGCCTTTAGCCCACATCTGCTACGCAGCTCTAACATCACCGGCTCTAACTCGGGATTTATTTTTATCGCTTTTCTAAAATGAGACAGAAACTTCCCCTCGCCTGAATCCTGCCTCGTTTCAGGGGAGGCATCGCAGCATGGCAGTCTAAAAGGGGAATCACATGCCGGCGTCATTACCAGCCTATTCAGAAAGCCTTTGCTGAATGTCTCAGATCTGCACGGTCGCTTTGATGCCACCAGCGGAGAGATTTCTGATGACACATCCGCAGTCTCCAGCAAAGGTGCTGCTGCTGCCGCCTCTGGCCCTTCCTTACAGAAGCCTCTGATGTATTTAATTTAGGTACTTTTGCTGCACACCTATGACGGTGTCTGATCATGGCAGAAAGTAACTTTACAACATTGCACACCTATCCAACAACCCCCCCCGCCACAGTCCTCCAACAGGACCCATCGAGCCTCTTCTGTTCAACTGAGACAGAAACGCACACGGAGCCAGAGAGTGAAAAGGCAATTTGTGAATCTGATCTCATTTTCAGCCTTTCATCTGTTTGATTTTCATCCATTGAGCTGGATGTATATAAGAATGAACATGCTGTTCCCTAATGGAAGCTGGATTGACTTGCTCCTAAGTGGAGATGCCAGACAAGCTGGCACTAAAACGCAGAAAACACGGAAACACTACAATAACGAGGGAAGATGCATCAGTGCTGTGACACACAAACCACACCAGGTAGCTTTAGTTTACTGTAAAGAATGGACTGCTCCCAGATGCTCAGAAATCCCTGATGGGCAGACAAGAGTTTCCTGCATTTTAGGACTTGCTATGATTTAACGATGCCTTTGCCTCCCTGGCACGGAACCACACCAGCAGCAGGAGGTGCCCAGACCACAGCCAGCAGCACAGAGAGCACTGCATCGACTTACTGACCTAACACCGGGGTGTCAGCAAGCCAGGTCGATAGGGGTGAAGATGCTAAGACAGGTTTTTCTTCCTTCCTGCTGACATCCTTCTGTCAGCACCACATTCCAAAGGATATCACAATGCTACCACATCATGGTACTGATGTCAGTGCCATGATTAAGACAGCAAAGTAATTACAAGTGTGTGCTTTTGTATGCTGATTGCTTTCCAAATAGATGTTCTCCATTCCAAATAAATCCACTATAGATTAACGTTTTTCCTCCTTGTTCACCACCTAGAATGTATTTGATTAGAAAAGCATGATCAAAACTCTGCTTGACCATTTTTCAACACTTCACCATTTTTCTTTTCCTCATCAGGGAGAAAAATGTATCCATTAGTTAACCTTTTCAAACACATTCTTTTTGTAGTCTAATTCAAAGAAGGATTATAAAAAAATCGTCAGACTCGGCGTGTGAATAGCTTTTTGTGAGCACGGGGAACAAGCATTCGTGTATCAGAACATCAGCATGGGGAGATAAGGGAGCTGTATACTGAGAGCTTATCTGAATGCAAGATCCGCCCTGTGAAACCAGCATAAACATCAAGGACAGAATCCATATATTGATGTAATTCTTAGTGCTACTAGTGCATTTGTGTGAATTTGCAATTACATAAAGCTTATTCCTTACAAAGAAAACAAGAAGTTACAGAATACAGTTCAAGGTCTATTGAGATCAATGGGAATTTTTTTCATTGCACTTGAATATAGCTCCCTCTCTCTCCCTCCCAACATGTCCACTAGAATATTAAGAAAGAAATTACCTGGAATTTGTTTATACTACTTTTAAACAGACCAATAATTGAATCCTCAGTTCTCTTAGTCTGCTTTCTAACTCAGTAAATCCAAAGTTCTCCTTTCATCCACAGCTAACATTAAACGTATTTAAATCCACATTAGCCTTGTACCAAATAAAGTCATTGAAAATACCACAAATAGATGCGGGTGACAAATTAAGTGATGCAGGCAACATAACTTTGAATTTCCTGACTTTTAGGCAATTAAAATATCAACTTAATTGTTGGATCTGTGTAGCTTCTCTCATTTTAATATGTAAATCAGTCTCTATTACGCTATAGCTCAAAGAATGTGTGACTCTGCTTACTTGATTAGGCTGGGAATTGCTGGTCCTGCTGTCACTATGTTTATACTCTAGTGACAACTTTGCACATCAAATTCACATAATGCAATGTCATCAACTTACTCATCAAATATAAACTTCTTAAATACAGCCGTCGCTCTGAAATATTGAACCTTATTTTACTTCATTTACAGATCCTAAATAATCAGCGTAAGTGAAAAGAAAAACTGGAAATTCAGCTGCAAAACAGTATTTCCCAGAAAAAACAGCTTCCCACAGACAGGGAGATGAACCAGAAAAACAGCCCATGCCAAAAGTTATCCTTTGGCTTCCAAATTTTAGTTGCATGTTGCCCCTTTAAAATGTGGTACAAGGAGACATACTTTATTTCTCAGTCTCCACACATTCCCCCTGCCTCGTCTGGGATTCAGTGTTAAGGAGCCCTGATTTATCCTGTGAAGACCATCAGATTTCAGCTCCTGGCCACATATACTTACCTGCAAATTGATACGAGGACTCCAGAGAAAACCTGCAAATCAGTCAGTTTTTTCCTATTATGACCTGATCACAACAGGAGAACCATCTTGGGTAGTATAGAGTGGGAAAGAGTAAATAAGTTCAGTGTTTTGCCATTCCTGTCATCTTTCTTGAATCCAATAAACATCCCCACCCCCAACCAAGGGGACGTTCCCCTTGCCAGCACAAGGCTTTTTAAGACTTCCCAGTATCCTTGACACCCCTTACAAAGTCCCTCCACTGGATTTCTACCACTCTGCTGGCTCACAGAGGCATCAGGCTTTAATTTCCAGGAGAAACAATACATTGACAAGATGCAGAACAGAGATCTGAGGCTCTCTGCTGCCGGAGCGCTCCGCCACGCTGGCAGGCTGGTTTTTCTGATGTCAGGGAAATCGTGTCGGCCTCAATTTGAGACATCAGCACAAGCCTTTCCTCTCAATCCTGCTGATGAATGAAAGAGCATTTTCAATTGTGTACATCCAGAGGCCTTGTGGCACATCAGGCCTAATCAAAAGCTGCTCCATGATGCAAACTGCTGTCAGAGGCAGCTCACAGCACAGCCCCGCAGGAGCCAAAGGGCAGCTGCAGATAACAGTGCATTTCCTTCCCTTCAGGACTAGAGAGACCTAGCAGGAGCATCCCAGCCGCCACACAGCCACCAAGGAGGCCACAACCAAGCAATGAGAGCTCGACTCAAACATCCAAGCAGGAAAACACAAATGCCAAAGTTTACCAACAATAAAGCTCAACAGGCTGCTGGCTTGTCTCTGGTTGACAAAGAAACCATCAGCACAGGGGGATATTGAGGAACCAGAGGGATGTGGAAGAACTGTGGCCACGACCAGTGTTACCTTTTGTGCAGCAGTTTCTGTACAGTACAAATCTGATGGTGTTTTACAAGGATTGTGGGGGTGGGAAAGAGCTAAAACACAGAAGGGTTTTGGATACTTCTGCAGATCATTGACTTTTCTTCTTGCAAAGGCTCTGAACATCCCCTGAGTAGAAATGAAGGAGCACAGCTACTTCTGGGGGTTACTTCTGGTAGTGAGAACAACTCTTCCACATGGTCACTTTGTATTTCATTCAGCTACTGATGGACTGGGAACAGGAATCCTGAGTAATCAGGCTTAAAAATACTGTTTCTATCACCAGTTTTTCCTTCACAGCCACATACCGAAGGAGATAGAATACCTGTAAGCCCAGGTTTCTCTACACATTTTCTCTTGATTTATCTGCTCCCAGAAGTCACCTCTAACCTTGCTCTCTGCACATCCATAATGACATTAGCTACCTCCAACCTTCCCTCCTACCTCAGCAAAGGCAGCTTCTTCCTCCTCATGTAACACCACACCTTTATGGTGTCAGGACCGAGTAAGGAAAATGCATTTGCCCAGGAAACCAGCAGCCTTCTCCTCAGCTGTATTTTTTTGCAGTGCTACTCATTTCCATTACACCCAGATTCAAGTCAGGATCAATAAGCCCGGAGAATCTTCCCTTGGGAGCCTCCCTTCCTCATATTGCTACAGAAACCATTGCAGATGTTGTCACAGTTGTGTTTAAATTTGGTGTCCCTCATCACATATGCATTTTTATTTTCTTTTCCATTTCCTTCTCTCTCACAACTTATTTTTCTGTTTTTATCCTTGTAAAAATGGTTTTATTTTTTTCTGGAACAAGGCTGCTACTGCTACTAAATATTTTGTAATCCATTTTTACACAGTGCCTAGCAAGAGGGTAGAAGTTGCTTTTAAAAAAGCCCTTGTAGGACTTGCTGTGGAAGTATTATGTGGGTTCACAGGCTGTCTCTTAGAAAAACAGAAATACTGAGTTCTTGGAGAACTTCACATGTGCAATTGGTAGAAAAGGAGGGCAGGAAGAAATCCTGCAGCTTTTTTTGCTCTTTGTGAAGGCTAAGTATAGTCTGGATAGTAACCTTTGACTGACACCGAGTTTTACACATTCACTAGCTACAACAGAACTACTTTACAGAATTTATTACAAACCTCTGCCTCCCTGGACAGCAGACAGAGCCTGAAAGTTCCAGCAATGTCTCGGTGGCACCTCCCATCCCAGTTTCACAAGAAGCTGCAGGCTTCAGGCATCCTTGGGGGTTTGTTCGGTCAGCAACCTTTGGCCCGCTCGCAGCACACAGATTACACCGAGCTCGGGGCAAGTCTCTGGTTGTTCAACAGACTCATGGCATCTTGCCACAGTCAGGGCACACTGCTTGCAATATCCTCAGTGCTGCATGACTTCATATCTGTACTAGCTCAAAAAAACCCCTTGGGAATCTTTCTGGATGATGAATACTAGATACGATTAAAGCAATTTTTTTTAAACTGCGGAACATTTCTTCCAGCCCTCTTGAGATACTGGACTTTCATTCAAGCCAGGACACCTGGTTCTTTATAGGTGCCTGCAGTGACTTCAGTAGTGCAGAACATTTACTAGCAAAGCCACTGTTGCTGAATCAGAACACACAAAACCTTCAAGGTATTTTCCCCTTACGGCTACACTGCCCAAATCCACTGACACCATTTAGGGACTCTCCCCCAACCACTGTAACCTTGTCAATATGAAATATAGGAGATCACGACTCTGGTAGAGTTATTTATGAGAACAGGTATGTTTAGCAGCACTGCCTGGCTGTCTTTAGTGCTGGGCTGAGACAAAGGGATATGGAGAAAAAGGAAGGAAATCCAAGTAAGCTCTATTTAAACTATCAGCTTATTCCCACTCTTAATATACTATTCAGGTCCCAGACTGGTCTAAATGTCTTGCAGAAGAGAAAGTAGCACCATAAAAACAATAATAATAAGAATGAGCTGAGAGCTGGAGGGAGTGCCCCACGGAGGCTGTGGAGTCAGCACAGGAGGGCAGGCAGCTCCCAGTGGCTCAGGACTGCTGCTAATAACACTCATCCCTTGTGCTGCTTTCTGTATCATTTGTGGTTTGCACACCAATGCTATGCAACATCTCGGATACAGGTAGCAGTAGGGGATGATTTCTTCCCCCCCATCAAGGATACATGGCCATCTCTGGAGTGAAAGAGGACAGACCTTCATCAGCACACAGCAAAGCACCAGAGGCAAAGTCAAGCTCTTTATTAACTTCAGATGAAATTGGGATATGCAGAAAGCAATTTACTGAGATACAGGCAGGGCACAAAGGCTAACATCCTGCTTTTAACTGAAGTCCCTTAACATTTAAGGCAGCAAATGCCCTGGACCTTTTTGTCTCTTTGGAACTAAGGCAATTCCTTCAGTACAAGTGAAGGAGAACTGGCAGGTTAAACAAAGTGAGAGAAGGGTCACCTAACAAATCCTTCCTGTGCTTCAGAAAGAGGCAGGATGAGACTGAAGGAGAGCTGCCCTCTGTGCACTCACCTGGCACAACCCCATTTGACCAGTGGGATGCTGGGAGCCACTGGCACAAAGTGAGGAATGGAGGCTGCACTTCCACATGCGCACCCACCAGCAACTGAGGTCATGGAAGAATCCTCCCTCAGGTGGACTCGGGTCTCACTCACAGGTGCAGCCCTCATCATGTGTGGATTCCCTACACAGATGGCAGGAAGCACCAAGGCTTCCAAGCACCAACAGCTCAGCCAACTGTGGATGGAGAATGGCAACTTCTAAATTCCATCTGCTCCTTTTTTGTCACCTTCTGTACTCAGAAACATATCCATCAGAAGCACAAGCACACTGGGACAGTGACAAATTTTACTGTCTCTGGCTTGTCACTTCAACAAGATTAGATTATTTTAATATTAATTCATTACCCAATTTAAATTCAATTAAATACCTTTTACAAGGCCCTGGCATGGCCGTGATACTGGGGACAGCCCCGGCTGAACACCAGGTGTAGCACCTCTGCTAGGGCCAAACACCTGCCTCAGAGAGAGATTCCCCAGTCCTTCACCAAGGACCCCCTTTTCCTACTTTTTCCCTAACAAGGGGAAAAGGACACTGAAACCATTGAGATGGATGAACAGCTTTCCTTTTTGGTGGGATTATGGTCAGGAAAATAGTTCCAACGTTCTCCACAGATGGCTGAAATCAGAGTTGATTTCCCCATCTTCCTTCCTGGTAGGGGTGCCAGCCTCTCTCTCTCCAGAAAGAATATTAAAAGCACTTTTCCTCTTTCTCACAGGGAGAAGCTGCATGAAGAAGGGAACGCTCCAGTGTAGCTACGGGATAGCAATAAATCGTGAGAGCTCATGGAAAATTTGCATTGCTGCATTCTTTTAGTAAGGAACCAGCTTCCACGGGTCATCCATTCCTACCTCCAGATATACTACCTTTAAGATAAGAACACAAATGGAGATAAGGAGTACCTGAAGCATTGTCTCTCATTTTCACCTGTGCTTTGCTACAAGTCATTACTTCTGTCAGCTTCCCATTAGCTGCCACCTACGTATTCGCTTGCAATGAAGACCCAAATCCATCTCTAGCAGTGCCAGAGTTCAGGATATCCACCAGGACCCCACGAGGCAAAAAAAACGAAGATCTAAACAGAAATGGCCTGGAGAGAAACAGGAAAAAGTAGGAAAAGCTATGGAGATGGAAGAAAAAAAGATGTAGACTGAAACACAGAAGGGGCAGTGGGGGGAAGGTGTGAAGAGCACGGGAAAGGGAAATGCAGAACTGGAACAGATTTCAAATCTGTGCAGCAATGCCCTGCACCACCTTCCCAAAGCTGTCACAATCTGTGCTCCCTGTTTCCGAGGCAGGAGGACTCGGAGCCCCTCCCCAGATGGCTGTCTGACCTTGGTGCTCCCTGCCCTTACACAACCCAGCAGAGGAACACAACACCCACAGAGGTCCAGCCCACGCCCCGAGGGCGGTGGCCACGGCCCTGCCCCCGTTAACAGCCCACGAGCCTGCACTGCCAATCTGTATGTTGGAAAAGGACGGGATGTTGTTACAGCTCTCCATCGGTCCCCGTCTGAACAGAGGCTATTACGGCATCAACGAGAGGAAAGGACCACTGAACCACATGGCAAGTTGCCAGGCTGTGCTGCAGCCTCCAGCAGTTATGCTCAAAGAGATTTAAAGTCCAGCATAACCTTGATTTTTAATAGAGTCACATTTAATGAGCTTTAACGTCCACAGTAATAATTTTCTTATTACCTATGCAGGAGTCGGAAATATGATCAGAAAGAATGTGCTGCACTCCAATCCAGTGAAGGGATTTAACAATGGCCAACACATTATTATCAAAATCATCAACATCATTGTCCTTAATGCCTTTTTTTGGTTGGTATAATTATAATTCTGTGAACCATAAGCATAGCTGTTGCATATCACATGAGCTTGCTGAACGCAGCAAACCTGGCTGGCTGGAGGCCACCCAAATCCCTCCTCACCAACCATCCAGTCAGGTTATATGGCAAACCAGGACAATAAAATCTTACATTTACCTCTATCTGTCTAAAGGCAAAATGCAAACTTACATATGACCTTTGTTGTCCTCCCAGCTTTTATCCACACTCTTCCTACTCTGTCCTTGCTCTCTCTTCATCCCATTCTACTCTGACACCAGGGACCTCCCACCTCAAAAGCTCAGAGAACTGAATTTGCCTCTTGCGTGTGTCACACGAATGAGCTGGATAAACAGACAGATGGGGACTGCAGCTGGCAGAAAGGGGTGCAAGAAGAACTCCAATTCTTGTTATTTTTGTACAGAAACAGCTTCACAAAACTCACTGAAATCCACTCCCTCATCATGCACAGCAAACCTCCCTCCCGGGGTAGCCAATTGCACAGTGACAAACAGAGCAGAGGGAGTTTCTGCCACACGCTCCCCACTTCACACCTTGAAAATACACTGAAGCAGAAGGCATGTGGCAGCTGTTCCTGTGGGCAGAGCTAAGAAAACAGCAAAAGCTGGATCTTCCATGTCTTACCCAGAGGGAGACAGCGTGAGCTTTTTGGCCACACGAAGCCATGCTGTTCAGCCACTGCTGAACAGCTGCTGTATCCATACTGCAGATGCAGGATGGAGTCAATGCAGAAATGGATGCAGCTTGCACAGCACACTTGATCAGCTGCCCCCAAACCCACCAGGAGCTCTCCCTGCTCCAGCAAGGAGGCCAAATCTGGCATTCAACTGGCCAATTAAAGCCAGCTCAGAATAACCCAGTAACCTTGTGGTCAGCACTGTAACATCCTCAGCATCTCTTCACATCCCAATATTTGCAGTCCCCATGCTCTGACCATGCTGCTGAATGCTCGCACAGCAGAAATGAGAGTTTAGGTGTATTTATGGCAATTTGCCCTGTGCATGACAGTGATGCATACAAGCACGTGAAATACAAGAAAGAATGCCCAAGATCTTTCCATATAACCTGGCGTCCTATACCTTCACCCTGTTCTCAAAGAGAGTCATCCACAGGGCTGCTCCATCCTTCAACAACAGCTTTTCCCCATTTTGTTTACAAGAACCACTTCCAGATGCACTTATAGGCACTCTGAGAATCCAAAGGGCCCTCCTGTGACTGTGCTAAACAACAATGAAGTACTTCCCACCCTTCTAAGTTCTGCACCTGATTCTCTCTTCCACCTGAGCTGGTCACCAGAAGTCAGAATGATGTAGCTTGGGACTGGGGTAAAAGGAAAAAAAAAAAAAAAGCATCACATACATGAGGCTGGAAACACCCTGAAACCCCCTGAGCTGTTTGTTTTCCTGTTGGAATCAAAGGCAGAAGAGAAAACAACTTTAAAAATGCATCCCTTCTGAGCTAACGACAAACCTGGTAACGTCCCAGCACAGAGGCACCTCACAAACAGCTAAAAGCAACTGCATGGAAAGGCAGCAGAATGATAATTCTGACTAACACATCACAGGAGGCACACGTGAGGAACACATTCCCCCAGAAGAGATGGTCTAATTACCACAGATGATACCCCAGAGGTTCATTCATCAGTGACAGAGACACAGGGCTGACCTCACCTCTGCAGCCTCTCTGCCCCTGCCCTCCCCGGGCTCGCGGGGCCCTGTCAGCCCCCTGGACCTGCAGTATCAGATGTGCCTGGTACTCGGGGACAGGAGGACAGACAAGGACACTGCAATTTCAGCCCCTAGAACCTGGTGCATTTTGAATTCCAATTGCAATGCGAGAACTAGCCCCAAGAACTGCTCAGTGGGGGTCTGAGACTGGAAGCTCCTACAGATAATGGTCTTTTTAAATGTTTGCCAAGCGTTTCATGCTTGTGCATCTGTTAGAGCACCCACTAACAGCAGTGACAGAACTGTCACTTACTCGTGACATCCAGTGAGCTCTTCAGTTTATAAACCACCCCATCTGCACTTCTCACCATCATATTTTTAAGGCTATATAGTACCATAATCCACTATGAGATGCTGGAACAAACACATTCCCGGCAGTAATAAAGTGCCATTGTTTGAGCGATGGGAAAACAGACAAGCTACTTCCCGAGAATTCTGGTTTTATAACAAAGAAAGATGGTTTCTTCTGTGCATTTTCTTTAAACCAGGGCTCTGCCCTTTTGTGGGTCTGAAGTTTCCAGCACTCATTTCCTTTGGGAAAAGCTCTGTTCTCTCTGCCTCATATGAGGGAGGATCCTGACCTCCAGACACTGACCATGTACGTGCAGTTGGAACACACCAGGTTAGCTCCACATGGACCTTCAGTTCTCTTTTATTTTTCTCTTCTCTAACAAATTGTTTTGAGGGCATGACAGAGTTACAGCAGTAAGTTCTCCTGGGCTCTTCAGCTAAACTCAATTCTGCCTGATTCCTTGCAGTGTTGCAGGCAATGGGTCAGGCTATTGATATCCTTACCTTGATTTTCAGAGTCTGAGAGTATGTCTGGAGGTGTTGATTTTTGGGGTAACTGTGCTAAAAACTCATCTCCCTCAGGTATGTGAAGGGAAGACAGACTGTACAGGAGTGCCACAGATTCTGTGAAACGTATTTAGCTCAGTGAAAGATGTACTCTGCTTTCACGGAGTATTGAATGTAGCTGTGATTAATGGGGCACATATACACTGATAAACAATATTAATTTGTTTTAAGCCAGGTCTGAAAAGATTTCAACCACTTGCTTCCCTGCAGCTACGAAAGTTATTTCCTGCTGTCTGTACTACCTCAAGGGCTAAACCAGCCCTGAAAGGAAGGAAATATTTCCTTTCACTCTGTCGGCAGCACCAGCCTATGAAGGCTGTTGTATTGGTATTTCATTTATCATGAGAAAATGATATGAATTATTATTATTTAGCCTTACCACCCACCCTCTACCATACAGCCACAGGATTGCCACCACACATTCACTCTCTCCTGCATCAACCCAGCTTTGTTCATTTTCCATACAACCACTCCATCAAGCACACTGTCTGCAATGCCTCCATCTGCTTCTGCAGTCAGTTCCTCTGGCAACACGGATGAATAAATGCATCCCCAGCACCAGGAGCCAGCAGCCTACCTGCAATTTCTTGTGGGGACTGAAAACCCCCGACTCCTTCCAGATTCCCAGAGATGGAGCCGCCTCCTTCGAGCACCCTCACGAGCTCCCGCAGCCTTTCACACTCCTCCTGCAGCTGCTGCTGCTCCTCCTTGCGCTGCTGCTTGGCCAAACTCATTGGGTTCATGCTGAAATGGAGAACTTTGGTTCTGCTGGGGTCATAGTCACCCTGGGTGGCAGAAAAAAACCAGAAGCACATTGAGTAACTAATCCAACCCCTAAGCCCACCCAACCTGTACCACCCTGTGAAATCAAAAGATGTTACAGCAGGAAAAAAGGTGACATTTATGCAGTGACAAGGTTTTAGAACAACAGCTGAAGGCAGCCAAACCCAGTGTTGTTTCTCCTTCTCTTGCTACTCCATCTTTAAAAAAACCCCTGAAACAAGGCAAAGAAACAACAAACAAAAATAAAAATCCAGAAACAAAATCACAGAAACACCCCACTTAACAGAACTTGCTCCCTGGCTGATACTTCCACACTTAATTTTTTCCACACTTAAATTTAACTCCAGAAATGAAGTTTTATAGCTGTATTTAAAATCTCTTGATAGCAGGAGATTATAATGAACACCCAAATACACCCTTAAACTACTTCAGGACACCCAGTGCCAGCCTGATTTATTGCTC
The DNA here is from genome assembly GCF_017639235.1 of Corvus kubaryi. NCBI lineage: Eukaryota > Metazoa > Chordata > Aves > Passeriformes > Corvidae > Corvus > Corvus kubaryi. Next base: position 4,417,790 of record NW_024581129.1, read on the forward strand.
ATCTGAGCCAGCAGCATCCATGGCATCCAAAGGTGGAGTCGCTAGCAAGTCATATCAGCTCATCCCAAGCAAGGGAACAGATATTCCATTCTTTTTTTCTCAAAGGAAGTTGTATTTACAGCAGTTTAAATAGTCAGTCAAGCCCTAAGATGGTAAATTAATATTCTTTCAAAGCGAGAGGAAAACACTGATGTTTCCTTTGTGATTTCAGAGAGACAATTTTTATATAAACTACAGGAAGCCTCACAACCATAAATGTCATAAAACATGTGCTAACACTGGCTGCCACGGCACTCTGCCCAGCTGAAACCCTATAGCAGTGCCTGCATAAAAAGCTATTTTATATGGTAATATTTTTCCTTCAATTAAATCTCAGGGCCTAAAGTGATTTTGTAAACATTAATTAACCCTCAAGAGCAGCATGAGGTAGGTATTATCCCAATTTTATCATTTCATTTTCATTAAAGACGTGCTAGAACTTTATGTGAGTTTTTCCCATGCAAACCAGAGCAGAGACTGAGCGACCTCATCCTGCATTGCTGGTCATTGCTGGTAAGAGAATCCAGAAGATCCCTCTCCCAAACATCTTTTATTGAAAACACACTCTATTGACATACTGTGAAGCTCCTCATCAGGCAGTGAACTGCTGAAACACTGCCCCAGAGCCTGGCAGCAGACACAAAACTGCTTCCAAAATGGGTTTGACAAATTCAAGGACAACAGCTCCATAACTGGGCTGCGCCAGGGCAGGATATGTGAGCATCTTCCTGCATCTCTGGTTGCTGGAAGAGTGCTGGAGAGCATGGACAAATTTGTGGGCTCTCACAAAACAGCAGCTTCTATGATTGTGGTCAAAAACGCTCTTCTGGGCTTTTCTTCCCAGAGGAAGAAAAAAAAAAAAAAACCAGAGGGGTGTGGTGGTTCCTCATAGCTACTCTGAGAAACCAGTTTGACCACAGCTGTGCATCTGGGTAGGAGAGAGTAACTATTCCACAGTGTAAGTGCAAGTTACAGAGAAAGGAGACCACATTTGTATGTCCCAGGCCAAGAAGGGGTGGGAGAAACCCCCAGAGGTCTGCCCTGGTCCAAGAGCTCACTCCAGAGAGCTGGGAAAACTCAGGCATGGAAACCTCAGGTACCCTTCCCAGCTGCTTGCATTGCCCACAGTCAAGAGTAGGCGGTGTCCCAACCCTTGGCCGTGCACTGAGCGAGTGAGGAATGTTTTCCCACTGCCCCAGCCTCACTTCAGTGACCTCAGGAACACCTGGGAGGGCAGCACTGTCCTGCAGCCCCTCAGCAACAGGGCTTTGTGATCCCATTTCTGTGGCGTGGCTGAGACAAACCTCCCCTAATTGCCAATGAGGCAATTGGGACCAAAAGAAGAAATAATCCCACCAACAGCCTTGACCAAGAGAAATTCAGGTGAGAGTTGAAGGACACAAGCAGCATCTTTGAGATGTCAAACAAGAGGAAGAACGAAACAGCTGCAGCCCCAGCTCATTAGATATATTCTCCCCAGCACACACTGGCATTTACAAACCTGTTCTGTAGCCAGCTCTTTACCTTCTCGTGCTATTTGCACTTCAGGGCTCCTCCAGACAGGTCAGGGCACTCCTCACTCTCATGTTTGTGTTGTTTTTTTTTTTCAAAGCAAGAGATTCAACTCCAAAGCTTGTAACAGGTTTTACTCTGGCTGGCAGAGATGTGTCAGCTGTGCCTCCCAGTTCTCCCTGGGCAGCTGCTGGTGCTCCTGACCAGCTGGGAAGGGCTCTGGCCCTGTCTCCCTTGCCAAGGTCAGGCAGAGCTCGCAGCTCCTCATCCTGGCTGCCAGCACCATTCCAGCTCCAGTGCAGGGATCACCATTGCTGCAGACACAGCAGCAGGATCCCTGTGTGAGGAAAGCCATGCACACCTGGAGACTGCTGCTACCTCCCTGCTGGAGCTGCTGTAACCCACACTGCACCAGACTGTTTATTCTGCAGGTTATTTACTCTTTTCTGTCACCTATCTGGCCTTTCTATAAAGCCCTGCCACGCAGCTGCAGTGCTTTGGCTCCTACAGATCTTTCAGACCATTTATCCTCTCCTTTCATAACATGCCCCCCTTGAAAAACCATGCTCTAAAACTCATCACCAGGACTCAGCCTTATTTTCAGGGCTCACCAGCTCTCCTCAGCACATCAGTCTGAAGCTTCACCCAGACAAGAGAATCTCTTAAAAGCCCACAGTGTGATGAAGGCAGTGGCAGAATCCATCTCATTTAACATTTCTGGGAGATCACTAACATATTTGCTATGCTACTCACATTTTTGGGCTAGGGGCAGTAGCTTTCTCTTTCTTCTACACAGCACACATCAAACCAGTACATTTCTCCCTACAGCTAAAATATTAGTGCAGCTGGTTTGTATTACAGCCATGCCTAAAAGAAACCAAGTGAGACAGGGATCCCAGCATGCCAGGTCCTGTACGAACCCCACAGGGAACTACCACCTAAAGCCCAAAAAGCAGACAGCAAAGCCTGAAGATGCAGCATGTGAGGGGAGTGCAGGCATGGAAAGATGCAGTCTCCAGTTCCAGATTCCTCAGCAGTACCGTGGCAGAAAAGAAAACACATCTTCAGAGCTGCCCCTCCTCACCACCAGACCATGCTGCCACCTCACAGTTGTACCAAGCAGAGCGTTGCTTAAGTCTCCAGGAAATTTACTGGCACTCTCTGGGATTTCAAATAAATGCAGGAAGCTTTCCATGGAAACGGTGCAGACCAGAGGCAGTGCCTGATGAAAGGGCTGGGTCTCATGTGTAGGTAATACAGAAAGTCAAACCAGTATCGCAACTTGGATCATTTGGAGTGTTCTTCCAAATTTCTAAAGGTTGGGGGTGACTTTGTGTCGTGAAAATGAGTGGTTTAGGCTTGGCTCTATGAAGAGCCATGGCTGGAAACTGCTAAATATAACAGACAGCAAAGCAGCATTAAAACCTCAGTAGCATCTGAAAGACATGAAACCCTAATGCTGGTAGGAAATCAGGGACTGAAGAAAGCAAACAACATCCTCCTGGAATCCCTTTAGCTCTGGAAAATGTAAATTGCTGTTTTTCCTCTGTCAACTGCAGTTCCACCTACAATAAATCAGTCTTACTGATCATAATTTTGTCCTTTTGGTTGTGCAGCAGAAGCCTGGAAAATGGTGTTTCAGGAACTGGGAGAGAAGACTTAAAACAGATTTGCCCATTTAGAAAATAATTTCTAATCTTGGGTGATTGAAGAGGAAGACCAAACAGTGGCATTTGAAAGGTGGGCACAGAAGACACAGCCACGTTCCTTGAACAGGAGCTGGGACTCCCCAAACAGCTGTCCAGGCACAGCTCCAGATGCTGCTTCTGTGCTGAACCAACACATGCAAGGAGGTATTGCTTAGCAGAGTTAAAAAGCATCTTGTAACAAACAGTAATGTATCCCTGGTTTCTCCGAGAAGTGTGAAAATCGTGCTGCAGGTTTGGAAACTTGGCCTGAATGTGAGGTTTGACCAAATCCACTTAAGCTCACGGTGCCTTTATATGGAAATATGGGACATTTGGGGGATGCAATCGATGTGTGACCTACAGAGCTCTGTCGGAAAGCCATCCCTTCCCTGGCTCATTCAGCAGTAACTTGGTAGCTTGTTTTGCTCATCAGCACATCATGGCCAGTGCCTCAGAGAGCAAAGATAACACATTACTGCCAGTTTCTCAGCAGCATCCTCTCTGTTTTCCCCAATACCTTAAAAACCAAAAATTGTAGAGATTCTGAAGAGCAAATGACTTGGACTAGAGAGAGCTGCTGGCGTTCATTGATTCTTCTCTTGAGGAGTAACATTGAACGAGTAATTCAGATCTGTCAGAAAAATGCACACAGAGCTTCAATTTAGGGGGAAGCAATACATACCTTGATTGAATGCAACCAAGCCTGGTTGGCACTTAAAAAAGTGAATGACTCATTCCTGGAAAGCAAGATGTTAACCAGCTGATTTGGTGCTTAAGGCAGAAAATCCTTTTTTTTTTTGGCTCTCAAAAGGGCACTGGAGACTTTATAGAGATGATTTGTTGATTCCACGTGTTAATATGCTTCACAGTTGGTGAAATAATGTTGTTTTGATGCAATATCCTCAGTCTTCCAGACACATGCCTCGGGGTATGCACAAGGAAAACTCTCTCATGGACCACCCCATTGTTGCTGTCCCAACTGTGCAGTCACTCTTTGAGACAGACACTGCAGATGCCACACACAAATATTGGCTTAATGCAACATGTTCCAAGCACACTCTGGCAAAACTATTTAGTAAGACTGGATATCAATAAACTTTCTGACAAAAGACTATGGAAAAAAGAATTTGCAACAGAGCCAATTTGTCATTTAGAACCGAGGTACAAGCTCAAGTCAGATGCTGCTGCCTCCCTACTCACTTCCATCTTCCAGCTTGAAAAAAAACCACCCCGGGGAGATAATTGTGCTGATACTTTGTGTCATTTTTCAAAACTATATTATTGTCAAACAGTCAGCATGTTGGTCTACGTGTTGAAATTACAGCTCAAAAACTTCCTAAGTAATCTGCCCATTAGGGAAGAATCAGTCAAGTGCCAAAGCAATGAATGAAGACAGGACTGCTTTAATCTCTGAAAAACAGAAACTTTTCCTTTAGAAGAGGAGTTGTTTAGAAGAACAATGAAAGCTGCCAGTGACAGCACCTTGAAAAGGGATGAACTTCTTTTGGCATCTCTCCTCCTGGTTGTTTGAAAACTGCACAGTCCCAATTCAGCGATGTCTTTCTCCAGGAGCTATAAAAGCTTTTCTCTCTACTCCACTCACTTTCACAGGCACTCAGGTAAGAATAAAGTACTTAAAACCATGTGGACCACTTTACATTTGAAGAAACGTTCAGTGCTTAACAACTCCACTTAAGGTCTATTCATCTGCTGCAGGTATTTCTGATCAGAAGGTAGAGCTGGTAGCAAAGGGAATAGTCTCCATTAGTGTGAATATATTTACCTAACATCACTAATGAAATTAAAGAAGTCCATACATCCCCAAAAGGCCGTCACTGTCAGGATACAATGTCAGCAGGCACTGTGAAGGATTTTCAGCTGACTTCACATCCTCACAGGCTCCTTCTGTTTAATGCTTTGGCAAGCAAAATCATCAAAACCCATATATGGGGCTGACATGCACTTAAGTACCTCATTTCTTCATAGTCCTGGTATCTATCAGCCTTAAAAGACTGTGATTTCTGAGCAGCACAATAAATTCTGGTGGAGCATATGGACAGCTGAGCTTAATCGCTGCTGGCTGGCAATACAACAGCTTGTGCTTGGCCCTGCTGAGAAAAGGCTGGCAATTGGAAGCTCTTCAAGGAAAGGACCATTTCCTCCTGACGTGACTCTCACGCACGGTGAGAGCCACCCAAACACTGCTGCCTCCTGAGCTAAGGAATTTCTTCCCATGCCAACTTCTTAAGAGAGAAATCTCCAAGGTTTCTGGACTAGGACACGTTATTCAGTACTGGAGAACTTAAATAGACATGATTTAAGGAGCTTAGTAGATTGTATCAGCTTTAAATGGGTCAGTAGTTACCTTGGAAGAATATTCAAAATAAAGACTGCATCTAGCTGTAGGAGACAGATGGGAAAGTTTCTTATGTACAGATATAAAACATAAAGCATCAGATGGGGGGATGATGGAAGGGATGTGCTTGAAAAGCATCCAACTGGCAGCTGGTTTATATTAAATGGGGAATGCTCTTGCTTCCATTTACTGCCTCTTGTAGGCAAAAGAGTAGCTTAAATTGTAAACACTAACACACAGCAGATCATCAGGTATATGCAGGTGGTCAGTGTCCAAAACTGAACTTCTGAACTCTTGAGCAGAGGATGCTACCTCACTGCTGGCACAGCCTGGTGGTACACTTAGGTAAATCCTGGTCTAAAACAGAGGTGGCACATCCTGAATCCTCCAAAGATAGGACAAAATGTGACAAAATGTTACTCAAGGTTTCTGGCTGGTCTTTCACTGTGTCAGGCTCCAGCTACTGAATTCTTGCAAAATCCAGGTTTCTGACGCTAGAAGAGCTGACACTGCTTTTGGGAACCTGCAGGTTTATTCCTGGGATTCAGTGCCTCCTCCTGACCAGGGATCCTTTACACAGCTCAAGCTTGCCTTTCCCAAGGCTTGGGGTTTCTGGAATGACTGTTTGGCTTCCCTGCAAACGTGATATTTGTGGGTAAACACAGCCACACGGGCTTTGCACACAGCTAATGAACACCCCGTTGCTTCCACTGCGTTATGAAATCAGAGAAGTCACATATCATTAGAAGTCGTCTTTGAACATGTTTATCTTCAGCTTACAGTTAATGGCTCAGCATTTATGTCAAGAATTGTCTGCTGTTAGTCCTGCATCAATACCCGTTGGAAATTTCACTCAAAGATGGAGAACAAAAAAACAGCGGGAAGGCAAAATTGGAAGTTATCACCTGAAAGGCATGTGCAAGGTCCCCAACAACTACAGCTCTTGCTGCAGTAGCTTATTAGCTAGAGTCTGCCTAGCTATTCAGGTGAGCAGCTTCTCCTGATCTACCTAAATTTTATTTTAACTTTAACAGCTCTAAAAAAAAAAAAAAAATTGGTTACTCAACTCGCTCATACAAAAGCCTATTGGAGGCATTTCTGTACCCAGTACAAGGCAGCCTCAGAAAGCTTAATCCTACCTCAGGAAATGCCATTTTAATGGAAATTCGGTTTCTTGGGTTTGTTCTTTTTGTTTCTTTGCTCAGGCTTGTTAAAGTGATTAGAGTAATACCCAAAGTAAACTGCATCCCAAAGAATTCCCTCTGTACCCAGTGCACAAAGCACAGCACACTCACCCACCCCAGCTCTCTCTGTCACACAAGATAACCACACCAAGGGATCTTTAAAGCCTGTGGAACAAGAGCTGTATTAACAAAAATGGATTGCAAAGATGAGACAAAGCAAGCTAGCAAATAAGCAACAATCACCACCTGCTCCTCGTAGCTTTGCCAGTATGTGCATGCTTGACATCAGAAACAGTTGGGGCGGGGGGGGCGGGCGAAGAAAAACAGAAGGTGCTGGATGTTGGGAAAAGGCTCATTTGTTCCCACCAGGTCTCATGCCGCTTCTCTACCTTTTTTCTCTCTCCATCTTTTTTTGTGTCCGTCTGCACACACACAACGCTGAAACTTGGCAGCAGAAATTCACTTGGGCAACCTTTCCATCCTTCTCTTAGCCAGTTCTTAGGACAACGCCTGCTACTTCTTCTGCAAAAGAGGAAGATCTTTCCCCTTGCCCAGGTGATGTGACCTCTCGTCCATACACCTTGATTCAGGCAACCTTTCACCTCTGGCCTCCTGAACACCCACATCAGTCATCTCCAGAACACCGAGGACACTCTGTGTTAGCCTGCGTTATGCCTCTTCATCCCCAGTAACTCCTCCACCAGCACAGATTCCACATCCTTGCCCTCAGGAGCAGTGAGTAATCCCACATCACCTTCCCCCCTCCATCAGCAATGCCACCTGCATCACCTGCTCCCCCCACAAAGGCTTCTACAGGGGTTTTTCCTCTTCCTTCCTAAGCAGATCCTCCACACTATCCATACTCATTGATATTCCTCCCTATGGCCTCTTTCACCGCAGCATCTACAGCAAATTAGCAATGAGACAGGGAGGTGGCTGGAGTTAGGCTGTATCTCAGACAAAAAAGCTCTAATCACCCTAATCACGCTGTTCTAACACCAGACCATATCTTCAGGTACAGCATGTAACACATTCTGGACACTGCTACAATAGGAGTAATAAAATCAAATGTCTTAGCAGTGGTGCTGAAGCCTTTCAGGTACAGTTTTAAAAGGAAATCTGTTTTCTATACCTCTTTCAAACGTGTTGTTACCCGGAGGATGCAAGACTGTAATTTGCATTGAGTGAGGCAGTCAGATGAGGTCTGGGATGCAAACAAACGTGACAAGAAGGTTAAGAGTCAGGACAGACATGGAATGGCATGAAGCTGGGATAATCTAAAAGAAAAAATGCATCCAAATGTTCACTGTCCTTTTCAATTGCTGCTCTTCTTTTTACTGAAATGGAAGAAAATCATAGGCTGCTCTAGGATGGTTTGTTACCACCTAGAGACTTGAATTCCAGGGTTTCTACACTTGTTTTTTCAAGTCAAGGATTCCTGTCTTTCCTGAGAACAAAGTCCATAAAAAGTTGCTATTATTTACAGTCTAGAAGCATGCAGAGGAGACCTGTGCTGGTTCAAAAACCTCTGATAAAGACACTGAAAATAAAAAGCACATAGGTTCTGAAAACAGCCCCAAAGAGCTTATAGTGCAAGTTATAAACATTCTTTTTCAGAGATAAGTCTTAACTTTATATGGTGAGAAATGCTGGCTCCCACAGATCTGAATTTCAAAAAAACATTCTATCAACTTTCCCATACAAATGAAGTAACTTTGGTTGAGAATATTGTTGAGAGGTGTCAGACTAAATCTAAGTTTTCAAGAGAAGCACACACAGTTTGCCAAAAAATTTAACTATTTCTTTGCTGCTCTCTTTTTCATTCTGCAATGTGCACATACAGTCACTGTTCAGTAGACCAGAAAGGCAGGAGATACTTGAAGTTTTTTTGTAGTATTCACTCCAATCCAGATATTCAGCCACTCAAAGCTTTCCCCTCCTGACAATGCTCTATAAATCTTGCTTTGATGCCTCCAAATTCTGTATTTCCTGCTAAAGCTCTACTTTGGAATGAATTCAGATGGGATTTCAAGGGGAGATCCCAGAGGAGAGAAGCAATGCAAATTGGCTGTGCTAGACCAGGACCCTCAGTATCCAGACAGGAAGGGAAGAGTCAGAATGAAGAATGACAGCAGAGGTCCTGCTTTCAAGACTTTATAAAGCAGAGTGAAACTGCAATGTAATAGGATTTTCCAGTTAATGGATCTCATTAGCAAAAAGCAAAACATCTACGGGTATTTTTTTCAGATACTATCTGATATAAAAAGAAAGATGCATAATTTAAAATTATGTAAAAGCCTACATGGAAGCATCAAAGTTCATCTGAGCATATAAAAGCCTGAAAAACAAGTGACAAGAAGAGCTGTCAATCACGTTGTGTATTGGTACAGCAAACACATGGCACAGGTTGGATGCTGAGGTCAACCACAACAGCCTTAGCAGCAATGCTGAATCTCCTAAAGGCTTTAAGTGCACCAGGGCATTTTGATCCTGTAATTTAATGCATATAAAAGTACTATTATATGTCCTTGCACATTGAATTCCAACCTGGCAGGGTCCAAAGCAAACCCACTGTGTTTGAGTGAATGAATGAGCACCCTCTCAGCCTTGGCTGCACCCCTGAGCTAACCCATCATCATTAACAGATTCCTGCCTCGAGCTGGAAGCATTTCCACTCAAAGAGCGAGTCAAGTTCCCTTTCCCATCACACAGAAGCTGTGACAGACGCAAGTGCTTTGGAGGACTTGTTTCTGACAGTCACCTCGAGCAGCTGGGCAGTGCCTGAGTGGGATTTACAGCAAATGTGTTGCAGGTTAAACAAGCTCCAGTGCAGCCTCTCCCTGTGAGGGGTTATCGCCTCCCACGCGCCTTCTGCTGCGGCCAGGCAGACGGGAAAAGGAGGAAAACAAAACATGTCCCTGCAACACACCCAGGGGAAGAGCAGCTACAGCAGAACTGCCAAGTTTTATTCTTTTTGTCACAGTCACTTCACAGTGATGTGGTGGTTGTCTTGCCCCTGCGGAGAGCTCATCTTCCCCAATATCACCTCAATGTCCAATCAGGTACAGGAGGAAATTCCTCTAGTAATGGATAATTGGGGAGAGGGAAAAGTGAGAAAGCTTCCAACGTCTCAGGAAAACATGTATCCATGTACATACCATCCTTTTACCCATGTAGTTACCTACATTAGTCACCGCATCAGGAGCCACTGCAGGTTCCCTTAGATGTGTTGAGCAGGCAGAACCCTCCTCTGTTTGCTCAAGTAAGAGACCTGAGTGTCTAAAAACATCCAAATATCGATTCAGAGGGTACATTCTCTTCTATCTCCTCAGGGCAATTAGACAAATGTTTGGTTTTCCCTCCCTTTTCACCAGTTGATCAGGTTAATTTTTTTTCATTTAAGCAAGTTGTAGGATCCCTGATGAAAAGAGCTCTTTTCCCCTTCTCCAGGAGCATGAAAAAGGTCTCCTCTATCTCCTTCCTTCTCCCCACCTTGTGATGATTACGTTTTAGCTCCAGGTTTCCTCACCCAGCTCCTCAGGGAGCTGGACTCCGCTCCCTTGGTCCCTATGCAGAAGGGCATCGCTTTGTCTCCTTTTATTCCTTGAATATTAAAAGTTTCTACAGACTTGGGATTAACAAACATTAGAGATGTCCCAGGCAGTCGGAACAGGGCTGTCATGGAAGAGGTTGCTGAGCATACAAAGAAACCTTCGACTACAAGAGTCAGCAATGCAAGGAGAATTAAAAAGCACAGTTAAATAACCCTAAATCCTCATGCATATTTATAAACTGCATCACATCAAAACGAAATCAATACCCTCACTAGTTACATATGGCCTGAGAAAGCAAGAGCTGGTAACTTGGGTTTGCTTTACCCATTGTACTGACGAGACCCAGAAAGTCTCCACACAGGAATAAATTCCTGGGCTGTGAAGGGGAATTTCAAGCTGTAACATCACAGGGTAAGATGAAGCAGAAGGGAGCAGCCATCCACAGATGGCACAAGGAATCCACCCGAGCCTTGGCAATGGAGCAAAATTTCAGTTTGAACCCTTCTACTCCTATGACAAAGAGAAAAACACCTCTGGCAAGAGAACAGGTTTCACAATTTCAGCTGCATCTCTGTAGGTGATATAAACTACATCCCCCAACATTTCATACCCCCTGTGCTGGGTGAGACTGTTCACACAGGGACTTCCATCAGCACAACCATCTGCTTAAATATACCTTCTTGGCTTTCCCTGGGGGAAAATACTTCTTGGTTGCCTGCAAAGCTTCAATTACTATTCACGTCTTTTCAAGTAAATGCAATTTGAACCAAAGATATGGGAACATGCTTTAAAAAGTCACACTGGGATCACCAACCCATTAGCAAAATGTCTCTGTCAAACATGCTAAACCTGACTTACATCACTTCATCTCCAACAACACATTTTCCTTATTCAGGCTTAGACTGCTGCAAAGTTGAGCCAAACCCAATTCGAATCTACCTTGAAATATATTTGGTAGACACAAAACTGTCCAAACAACAGTGCATGACTTAATGGTCTGAAATACAACTGTCCTGTCTCCAGTTTGATTTTATTTCACTAGTTTTACGTCACTGCACTAATGCACTGGAGAGCAACCAGCACATTTTGCACAGAGATGAGAAGGGGCAATGATTTTAAATTTTACTGCCAGGTTTTTCCAGAATTATGACTGCCAGGTCAATCTCTAAACTGTTAAGACCCTACAAAACCTCCTTCAAAACACAGTACTTCCTGCTGCGTAAAACTCAGGCTTTGATTTTTATCATCACTTTCCTCATTGCCAACATATATCATGGCATTTTTTATGAAAGAAAATGGTGAATGAGGGGAAATTCTACTTTTCCAGTGTTTCTCAGTGAGAACTCAGTTCTCCAGCCTTCATGTAACAATGCAGGGAGGAGAGGACAGCTCAGCCTCACACTACAGCTACCACAACATGCTCCTGCACTGCAGTAGTTACTTCTTTCCCATTAAGTTTTAATTAGACAACACATGCATAACGTGGAAACACAGCCTGGCTGCAGTTGAGAAGGCATCTTCTCAACTTCATTTGAGCAAACCTGAAAGAGAACCTTCCTGTACTTCTCTAACCACAGATTTTCAGATGACATCTTTAAGCACACAATCACCCTGACTTTCAGGGGTGAGACCACATTTGCTAGGGAGAATGCAATTTTCTTTCCTTGTAGCAATTACCTGCTCCTTTTCCACATTTCAGTTACTGTTTTGTTTTTAATGCAGTTTTAATACCTTAAAATTACTGCTACTTCAGCTGCACTCTTTGGCGGTACATAGGGTCTCCAAGGGAGATAAAGGCATTTATTCTGAGTTATTTTCATGAGCAGAACCCCAAAATTGTCTTTGGTATGGAATATACTGACAGAAATCAGGGATTTTCTGCCTGAAACTGAGACTGAATAGACAAGCACCTTGGAATTCATCTGACTGAACAAGCAAAATGTGGCCTCAAGAACAACGACAAAAATCTCAGTTGCATAAATTTAGACATTTTTATTCTCCAGCAGGTCAACAGTGGAGGAAAAAAAGATCAAGAGGGGTGATAAGGGAAAAGCACATTTGATGTCAGTGATTTCAGAAAAAAATATTATTTTCTGTAATCACTGTGAAAGGAGTACAAATCTCTGCCATCATCTTGCTTAACAGAGCTCAACAATGCTTACATTTCACTTGAGAGGAAATATCCGTTTTCATTATTCCAGCCCACTCAATCACTCCTCCTCCACTTTCTTCTCCAACTTCAAACCTTGACTCGGATGCATTCACTTACTGGAGTTTGCAAATTGCTAATCACCCATTGGCAGTATTGATCTGCACGTTTTACCGCAGTTGGAATGAGACAGCGCTGGCCGGTGAATAGACTGTGAAGACTGAAAAATGAGATTAACCAGCTCGCCTCATACAGATCGAGTTATCTGCTGCCTTGTTCGCTTTTCATGAAGCTTCCAGAATGCAGCAAACTGAATCTCCTTAACTCACAAGACAGGGCTGATACGTAACTCCATTAGAAGAAAAGATCAGAAAAAGCAAGTAACACAATTTCATGGAAAACAGGTCTTGTCAAACAGACTTGAAGCGATTTCAAGTCTAGTTAACTAAGATAACTGTGTTGACATAACAGAATAGGAATTCTGTAATATATTTGCCTCGGTATCGAAATCGCATTTTCTTTTAAAACCAGCATGATGCAAAATCAGACTTTGCAGTCTGATTTTGGCAGTTTTTAAATGGCCCAAAAGCTGATGAACTCATAGTGACATTTCCCTGTTACTTCCAACAAGAGCTGCTTCTTTGGCTGATCGTATGCAGCACACATTCTCTAAGAGACATAAGAAAATAATAAAACCTTACTAAAATATGCAGATAACACAAAGGCAGAATTGTAGCAAACCATAAAGCCCACAAAGATAGCTTAGAAATCTGATTGTGCCAGGCACAATCATTCCCTATGAATTCAAATGCACCGTAAGAGACCCCAGAGAACAGAACAGTCACAGGTACACAACACAGCAGGTACTTTCTGGAAGACTGTGTCTGTGAGAAGGCCACAGTTAATAACCAAGGGTTACCTCTAATTTAATGCTGTGGGGAGGAAAAAAAAAAAAACCAAGGAACAGCCAGAATCTTTATGTATCATTGAGTAGGAAGGACTAAAGAAACAATATTGTCCCTGAAGGCAGCACTGATGAGACCCCTACAGTGATAACACACCAAGGTGAGGTGTGCAGGCATGAGGGCATTGTTGAAAATTAAGGAAAGTGGTGAGAAGATTTCCATGAATGATTCATGGTCTGAAAAAGCACATCTTCCACTGAGAAATTAATGGAAATCAAACTATTTCATTTGCTATGGAGAAGGCAGGAGCAATTTGACCCAGGTTTTCGGTGGAAATCTGACACTAAATGGTTCTTTAATGTAGCAAACAAAAGCATAGAGGGAACCCAATAGCTTCGCTTCACGGTGAAGCCAACAAAATGGAAATAATATATATTTTTAATAGGGATGGCTAACCAGGGAAACCAATACATTGTCTGTTACTTAGTGTCTTTAAATCAATATTTGATATCTTATTAAAAAGAGTCTATGGAGCAACCACAAGTTGCTGGGCAGATTTCTCTTAAAACTACATTTTTGTGTTATATCAGACTAATGGGTATTCTTTTTGGCCATAAACCTCTTAATTCAACTCATTCCACTTCCTCCAATTCAAAAAAAGTGTTATCCAATACTTTTATCCATTCTCTCTCATATCATTAATTCCCCCTCTTACTTTATAAGCCTCCAGACAATTCTGTAACTTCACCATTTATTCCTCTTAGACATAACAAGAACTTAGATGTTATCACTGACAGTTTAATCTTTTTCAAGGAGAGTTTTAATTTGTAGAGAAATTATATTAGAATCAATGCCTCTAAATATAAAAATACTTTCAAATCTATGTTCATTTCAATATTCCAGAGTGGCAGAGCTACTCAAATCCTCAGGTGATGGAAAATCAGAATGACACTTAAGACCCAGCCACTGAGATTGTGCTTTTTTTTCCCTAAAGGAAATGTCTTTTTTCACAGTCATAACGACAACTTGAATATGCAGATGCTGATCCATACAGATGTAATCCAGCTCATTGGAAAATTACAAGGCTTATTCGGTGATTAAGAGAGCAAAAAATCAGAGAATGGAAACAGATTTGTCACCTGCCATCTTTCTTGATCCCTAGGCTTTATATTAGGGAGTCTCCATCCTGATTTAAGGGGAATGAAGTCAGTTTAAGAACTACTTTTCCGGGAGATGATGAAGAGAAAAACAAAGATGGACTGAGATGTGAAAGCTCTACAGGTCACAAAACACAAACACACCTCTATCTACATCCCTCCTGATCACATGTGTACACATTCTTTGTAAAATAACCATTCTGCACATGTATTCACCTTCATTAAAGCCAAAGCTTTAACAAACTATTTCTCACATTCCCATTCAACATCCTGCTACCAGTCCTGCACCCACCTCCCACAGCTGCCCTCTGAAGGCAGCACCTGACGTGAAGTCTTGAGCACTTTTGGGGAGGCACTTGAAGGATTGCAGAGTGGGAGGGGAGCAGAAAAGTAGCACGATTTCCCCCTGTAATCCCGTATTATTTCTGCCCCAGCATGCACATGTCACAGGAGCAACAACATCACTGTGGTTCTTCACGTGCTTCAAGCACAGGTTCAGACAGAAAAAAATGTATGGTTCTGCCCTCAGGAAAGATCTGGAACATCATGAGCCGACACACTGGGAAAGCCAGCTTCACCAGCCAGCTGCACACTGATCTTCTGCAACAGAGAAAACCCAGCCCACTACTCTCAGGCTTTGCTCCCCCCAGATACCTCCTTGCCACTGCCAGCAATTCTAACCCACATTACAAAAGCCCCACAGGAGACCATAATATGGCTGCTTCTCCATACCAGTAAGAAAAAAAATCACAAATCTCTCTAATACCTCAATACATGCCTGCTTTCTCTGGATCCATAATAAGTTTGTCCACATTCAACTTGAAAATACTATTCAATTTTATGAATTCTGCCTGGATCCGCACCAACCGCAAACTCTAATTTGTTTTCTGAATGTTATCTCAACTGTAAGAACTGATCAGTGCCTTCACTGCAGCTCTGCAGCGTGTATATAAAGTTAAACCACACACAAATGTGTTTGCCTCTCCCAAAAGCTATTAAATGAGATCATCTCCTATGGAAAAAAAAATGCAATACTACCAGGCAAAGAACCAGGAGTGCTGCTCTGCCAGGTGAGATGGTCAGCAAGTTTTGGGTTACCAGGCTGGGCAGTCCATGCAACCTCTGTGAAGATCGGCCAGCTGTGCCCAAAGAAGTCCAGAGCTGCTCCAGACAAACTTAACTGTGCCAGAATCCAACAATGGACCAAACCTGGTTGATTTGGACAGGTGTAATAGATACTCAAAGGAGATTTGTTACTGCAAAACCTTCTTTTTTTTTCAGAATTGTTTCCCTCCCTCTGTGATCTCCAAACCACACTGTGCCAAGAGGGACTGCTGTGGCCACCTGAGCATCTCCTTCCCAGCACAAGGGACCAAGTTTCAGGGACGTTATCCACAAATTCCACAGAAGTCCCTTACACTCAATCACACCCACACCAAAGTTGGAAGTGGCATCTCCTCTTGCCTGCCAGACTTGTGCCCTGTCAACAACCCAGCCACATCCTCAGCTCTGCTGTGGCACCATCTTCCTCTCGCTGCTTCTGAGCTTTCCCTCCTGCCTCTGCCCCTCATGAACATTAATGTGGGAGGTTTTGCTTTTCCAGACATACGCTTAATTGACCAAATATTTATAAATAAGTGAAGAAGACAGACTGAGCCCTGAGGTTTTTGCTTGCAACAACCTTATTGCTGATTTGAGCTTCTGTCAGGGACGGGTTTTGTGCTACCACAGAGACCAAACAACCTTTGCATTCAGGAGATTACAAACTTGTTCCAGTGTTCCTGACACAGGGTTGGGGTTGAAAAACTACTCTGACTGTGGGTAAATCACTGTGCTGCACTGCCAGTCCTCATCTGGGCAGCTGCTGCTAGTCCAGAGCATTATCACCACTGAAACAGTCATGTGTAAATAGAATGCAATGGGCACCCTCAAAGAACAAGGTACTTGAAGGCAGAAGATGAATTAAAATCCAGGTTTTCGTATATTACTTTCTACAAGTGAACTCTCAAGTGCTCAGTCTCTAAGGTCTTCAGAAAGAACAGTAGCTGAAAAAACACAGGGACACAGGGGAGCAACAGGGGAGTGGAGTAATGAGAGATTTGTCTGCTAGTGCCAGCATTTTAAAAGACAAATTCTACTGATTTTCAAGCCAGACAAATATTTTCCAATTCTCTTCCAGGAAACGGGAGCATGCAGATTGACAGTGGACCCAAGGTTGCTTAAAACCTGATCTATAACCCGGCTGCCAGGGAATGCTGCAAGGGATTTGTAACCTTCAGCCTTGGCTGGTCTCTCAGACATGCAGCGGCCTTTGAGCAGCTGTGACAGGCATCCCAAACACTGCAGCAGAGAGGGAGCTGGTGTGGGGGAGAGCAGCTGGAGGAAGAGGATGCAGGTGGTTCCTGTGCAAAGCACAAGTGAACAGAGCTGAGAAGGCCCCTCCATGGGACCACACTTCTCCTCTTAGCCATAAGCAGATCCCTCCTATGAAAAACAGCAGGAGGTAAGGTAAGATATTCCAGACTCGATTTAAACGGCTCCATCCCTTGCAGTCACATTGACCAGAACCACCTGAAATCTCCATTTATCACCTCCCTATTTTAAAACTAATCAATACCACTGCAGGACAGCAACTTTCTGTATAAGTAGAAAACAAGATGGCCTGGAGACCTGGGAAATTCTCCTCCCTGCTCCCCACCAGCTCAATACCAGCTCTGATCCCAAGTCTGCATCACGCGCAGCCGGGGCTGTAACACGGCCTTAAACAATGCAGCAGCAGCAACTACTTTACTTCCAGCAGCTCCACAAGCCTCGAGCTGTGAGTAGAGAAAGAGCCCCCTCTGCTTGCTTCTCCACAGCAGTGTGTGCACGGGACCAAGGGTTTAATCGAAGGCAAGGAAGGAGTACGTGGGATGTAGGAGCTGTAAGCTCTGTTATAAACCCATGTGTGTGTTGGGAGAGTTTTGAAGGAGAGAGTGAATTCCTGAGAAACAGAAAAAGGTGCAGTCCACAGGCACATGCAGCACTCCAGCTGTAACTCGTGGTGCCCAGGTGGCTAAAAGCTTGTGAGAATGAGGGACTGACTTGAGCTGTACTCTGTGGGCACAGGGAGCAAAGTGCCACCAACTGTCCCAAGAGAATTTTTTTAAGTTTGTCAAGAAAAGCTGGGAAGGAAGTTAACTCACTATGAAGGGTCCCCAAGAGAAGGGCAGAGGGCAGCAAAAGTGCAACAGTAGAAGGAAAAGATGGGAAAGAATTTGTGTGCCTCCTTGATCCTCCTGGGTTTTTTCAGATGCATAATTCCTATGGGTGATGGCCTGGTGGTTTGAGTGTCAGAGCCCATCTGAATCTTGTCACCACAACAGCCTTTATTGATGTTACTTCCAGAGGAGATACACCCACTGGGAATTAAATACCCTGGCACAGAAAGGTTTTTAAATAACTCTGCTCTTTCCTTCATTCTGTACTCTTGCTAGTAGCATGCACATTAAAAATAGCTGAGGAACCACACACACTAATAATACAAACCACAAGTGTTTGCATTAAGTTTTACCGACCTCATATGTAAATCAGCCTGTAAAGCCTGGTAGCCCGTTATATACTATTCAATTACTACAGCAAGCATCCATCCTGTGCCTTTCACAGTGATCTGTAGCCTGGAACAGGTTCATAAACAGCTCAGAAAGGCGGCTGCTGTAGATTTCACTTAACTCCTTATCTATCTGCTTTAAACAGATTAAATGACTATGTCATTAAAATGCTCGAAGTAAGCCTTTGATCATAAACTTCTCATCATTTTACAGTTATTGAATCTGATTCCTAATGAATCTTACTCTGCCATATTTCTGTCTCTGCTCCCAGCCTTGCTCCCCATTAGTCCTGGTTGCTCAGTCCTAATGCGACTGCTTTGTATGCCCGACCACTGCCTCGTACAGCCCTCGATCGTAGCAGCTGATTGCCCAGCCCAGAGGAAGGATGAAGAGCAGGAATTTCATTTGAGGTAGGGTCAGAAGGAGCGAGAAAATAATCCACAAAATACAAACCACACCAAACACTCTCTCCATATTCACTGCACAGCTGCGTGACTGCAATTCCTGTCTGAGGGCCCTGCACTGAGCAGAGAGGGGGGCTCGGCCATTGTGCTCTCCAATATGTTACAGAAAAAAAGGATGTTTTATTTACACAGAAAAGGGGTACAAGAAAAAAGAAAAGCACTACTGAGATGAAGGGATTTTCTGCCACAGCACACCATCAGATTTTATCAGCTGCAACGAAGGATGTGCCTGATCTCGGTACATGCAGAGGTGGGGGAAAGCTTGTGGTGTCCAGAAGTGCCCCAACACAAACACCAGACACCAGCCCATAAGCACAGCAAGGGGAAAGCCACTGCAGATCCTGGGAAAATGGAGGGAGACAAAGCATCCAATGCCCTGCTCCATACATGAGCCAGTAGGGTTGGTAGTAATCAAGGAGAACAAATGTTTACTGGTCTGCAATGATTGGTAGAGATGGGGACCATTGAGGTCATTCTGCATTCCAAGTTCTGCTCCCAACTCAATCAGGCTACAAAACCAGCTATTAAATGTGGTGCTAAATCTCATTTCTTGCACCAGTTTAGTTTTGGCAAATCCAAAGGCACAGACACGAGGGCTGGCAGGAGGAATCTGCAAGCATTAAGGATGATAAACGGAGAGGGTCTTCTGACCCTACTATAAAGTAGACTTGTATAAAGTATTTTTTTTAATATCAGTATATGATATCCTGAGTCCCTGTATTTTCTCCTCAAGGAGAAGACAACCATGTTTTGAAATTTCAGAGACTTTTTTTCTAGGGAAGTTCATTTCCATCAGGCACAGCAGGAAGAAAATGCGCAGGAATTCATGTCTAGCTATCGTTCAAAACAACGTAGAAGGATTCCATGGTGAGAGTGGCCTTTATCCTTCAGTATCAGTAGACACAAAAAGGACAAGAAAGTCCTTCTAGTAGCCACAGGAGAGGAAAGGTATGGTGCAATGTTACATGAGCACCAAATGTCTGTTTCAGCTGTGAACTCTATTAAAGTCACATGCAAGTGTTAAACTGAATGCTGAAAAACTGCACGTTTGATATGGAAGAGACCCATTATGTCAACTTGCACAGTCCTTGCCAATGCAGCACTGACTAATGTTAATCATTCTGCATTCTAATTATCTTACCATTATAGCAATTTCCCTGATGATCATCTTTTTTTTTTCCCCCCCTTCTGCTGTTGTTCAGTGGTTTTCAATGATGCAGGCTGCAAGGCTTGGACCACCTCTTGGCCATTCGAGTGTTTCCAAAGAACACACCAAAGGGTGTGCTATTATCTCTCCCCATCATTCCCTTGGCTTTCCAGGACATACTCTGTACTTTCAAACAAAAGGATGGGAAAGAGGAGGATGCTGCTTTGCTTCTGTCCCCTCACATGCTGTGCACTGAAACAGATTGGCTGTGGAACCCTCCCAGTTGCCCCAGTGCTAACCTCTGCTAGCACTGGTCCTCTGGCACCAGTGTTGGCTATGATGGGACAGCAGGAACCAGCATCTTTGCTATCGCCCAGCTGGAGTGAGACAGCCTCAGTAATTGCAGCAGAGCAAGAATGGATTTAATTTATTTTCTGCTTTACTCCAGTAAGAAAGAGAGAGAGGCCATATTTACCCAGTGGCCTCATTCGTACCCTCAGAGCATGAATTACTTGCAGATTTCACAGTAAGTAGATAGAAGCAGGGACACAGACAAATTCCTAGAACGAAGGAAGTGATCGGTCTTTCCTGCCTCATCACCCTCATGTACATATTGTGACATTTTAATTAGCTTCCCTATGTCTGACAGACATCCTGTGTCATGCAGAGAAACCATTTACTTCCTATCTTCACAAAATTTGGGAGCTTTAAAAAACCCCCCTCAAACACCAAAAAACCCCAACCCAGTCCCCTCTCCCTTCCTACCCAAGCAATTCAATTACTTGCCAGACAGCAGTAAGAATCCATTAGAGAAGAATATATTCTGCATTTGCTGTGGAAATCTCCTGGTGATCTTATCTGTCTCTCAGTTCAAGCTCAAAGCTCAATTGTTTTTTTCTGCCAGTGCAAGGAGGCTTCAAGCAGCACTGAAATCTTTTCAGATGGGGACACTCATCTCATCTTCATTTCAATTTTACAAGAATAAGAGATTTGTGGATAAACTGAAACAATAAGAGGAATGGCTATGGGGCAATCTATTGGATTCTGAACAGCTTTGAGTTAACTGCTCCAACCAACGAATTCAACATCATCCTGAGCTGCCTGCCTGAAGAAATAAATACTTCAGAAGCAGCCTTGCCCAATTACAAGTTTTCAAGTTATAATGGAGTAAATCAGTAGAAGGGCATCATCACCTCTAACTTTCACACATATCTAAAGGACTCAGACTACCTTTTTGATCCCCTGGAAGCAGGAAACATCAGTAAAGAGCATTAAGTTGAACGAAATAGCCAAGGAGCTAAAATGGGAGGGATGAAAGGGTAGGCTTAGCAGGAATACACTTGGTGAATTCACCGACAGGTCTGCTTTGCAGCATGTCCAGTCACTTTCTTTTCTCTAGGATGCTTGAGAGAATGGACCACACAAAAATCTCCAGATAAGACAGAGATTTCTCTTCTAAGCAGTGTCAGCAGAAGCATCACACTCAGAAGAAGTCACAGACCTTGAGAAAGCAGAACAGTCAAAAAACTGTGACATTCAATCCTCAAGCTGCTTGGCTGTAGAAGCTACCGTGTGCCACCATGGCACCACTTGGCAGCACTGGGGAAACCATTTCATGTTATACAATCACTGTCCCTTCCCCCCCTCTACCTGAAGAGGATCCTAAGGAATGTCTCCAATACTTCCACCTCCTTCATTTCAGCTTCTGTCAGCCTGAAGGGAACAGTCTGACAACTGCCATGCTGCAGCATACCCAAGGAAGAAGCTCCAGCTCACACCCCTTGCCTGCTCTCCCTCCTGAGCAGGCATTTCCCTCCCCGTTTGGCCACCTTTGCCATCCCTCTGACCACGCTCCAGCTGGCTTCTGTTGAGCCAATTTAGGTGATATTCCTATTTTACACCCATCTATATCAAGTCATGTCTACATTTAAATACACTGGCATGCATTCCAATAATCGTCTACAAACATATATACACATATAAAAAATTAAATCCCCAGTGTTGTATTTAAATGTTCAGGCAGCTCCACCATGTTGATATTAATCATAAGAGCTCACACATATCTAATCACACTTTTCCTTGCACACTGAACAGACCGACCTCTGAGCAAGCCCTGACTCCCTGGGAAATAACCTTAAGGTCAGCAGCTCTAGCTGTGATGGATCTAGAGGGAAAGCAGCTCCACAGCTGAGCTCCCTTGCAGACTGCTGTCAACAGCTTTTCACATCCCTCTACTCATAAAAATGAGAAAATTTCTGTAATTACTACTGATTGCAACTGTGGTAGCACTGCACAGAGAGAAAGAATGTATCCACTGGAAGACAACCAAAAATACACAAGAGGACCTCTGGAGAGCTCATCCTTGCTGCACAGCCTTCATGTTAATGGTTTTTCAAGTTTTTCATCTTACTAGAGCCAGAAGCACAATGAACCCCCTTTTCAAAAGCAGTGTCTTTGTTCTGAAAGGTCACAATCCCAACTGAACCTCTTCTGTCATGTCCAACATGCACAACAGCTTTCAGGGAATATTTATTTCGTTTTAAATGCCCTGGCAAAAATGCAAAGAACAGGCACAGCGCTGCTGCATCATTTAGGAAATGCGGGGTTTAAATGCTGATCAGAGGAAGCAGCAGAGTTCCTGATGGAGCTGAGCCCCATGATCAGGTAAGCACGGCTGGGATGGATCACCTGGGAGCTCTCCCATCTGCTTGGAACACAGCTGGGCTTCCCAGACACCTCCCCTCCTTCCTACACACAGAACCCCCCCATGGGACACTGCTCATTTTTTTTAAAAGATACGAAGGAGATGCTCTTCCCACAGCACTTCACTTATCCTGCCACTCCAACTGTCCATCCTCATTTAAACAGAGCAGCCTTTCTACCTAAATTAGGCATCATCTTCCATTCCACGGCTACCTGTCTTTCAACTCCAGCTAGGAAAGCCGTCAAAAACAATTACTTTTTTTCTGACTTGTCTGGATGCACGTCTCTTTAAAGTCTTATCAAGCAACAGCAAATGGAAATTGAGGCAAATTTGGGCTAGGAAGGGCCTGTATCAGGATCTGACTGTGCTCAGGGTGTGCTGACAGAAATGCTCTGTTATTGGGGTGTTACTTCTCCCCACTTACCCCCTTGGGCACACCACAAGCCTGCACTGCTGCATGAATGCTCAGTGCCACACATCTGAGTGACAGAGGCATGTCAAGCTTCCTTCCTACTATCTGCAGAAATTCTTCAGAGAAAACCCATTTTTTAAATGTAAATCCGTGCCTCCACGTGTCAAATAGGTGGTAGGTCGGTCTGATCAAAGGGAAGAGTTCTGGGATATGTAAGATAACGTATCAACATCTCGCATGCTTGAATTCCCCTGACAGAGGTCACACAAAAACATGTTTCTCTGATGCACACCCCCACCAGTGCCTCAGCTCAGAGCATCTCCCCATTTCCTCATGTATATTTTAACATCATTACAAACACTGCCCACTCTTGACTGTGACAAGAAACAGGCAGATTTTTCCTCTTCCTCTCATCATACACACAGAGAAAACGTTATTAAATTCTGACTTATTT
Source organism: Corvus kubaryi (assembly GCF_017639235.1). Classification (NCBI taxonomy): domain Eukaryota; kingdom Metazoa; phylum Chordata; class Aves; order Passeriformes; family Corvidae; genus Corvus; species Corvus kubaryi. Next base: position 4,441,105 of record NW_024581129.1, read on the forward strand.
CTTTTCCATTATCTGGGTGACACATCCTGGCATTTTATCTCTTAGAGATGGTGTCAAGTTTTACATATACCAAGTAGTAGAGGAAAAACACGGCACCATAACCAGAGTCTCTTTATCAGAAGAATAAAACTGCTGAAGAATATTACTAAAAACTTGGACTTTACAAAGCCAGACACAACAGAAATGGCAAAGACAAGGGCAGCACGAAACTGTGGCCTATTACTTTGTTTTAATCAGAAACTCAAAAATAATTGGGTCATCAAACAAAGGCTGAAATAGTAATGAGTAATGAAAAGCTAAAAGCCTAATGTGGAGAGAGCTGCAACTTAAGGACGTGGTACTCATAAAAGTCTGAGAGAAAGCACAAAGCTTCAGTAAACAAACCTTGTGAAGCGTTATTTGCGTTATACAGGTCTAAATGACATTCTTGTTTTGTTTCTGCCACACAGAAGCAGAATTCAAAGCAGCAGAAAAATAATAGAAAATGAAGAAAGAACAATTGAAAACTAATTTGTGCCACTGAATGACTACAGAGAAAACCAAGAAAACTAAAAAGGGACAGTCACTCTCATTGCTTTCTGAAACCTTGCTTTTTCTTCATGTGATAAATAAGATTAGAAGAGTTTAAAAGTGATGTCTTGTTTTAAAATGGTTGTTTCTGTCTCCTCAGCGTTGGCTTTCACCCACAAGGTGATTCTGGGGATCAGTGAAACACACAGAGGCCTTCTGGAGTTGCTACTTACTCCTACTTCACTGGCACTCATTGTTAGTTTTCGGGTGGGGATTTAAATACACAACTGTGAGTTTGAATGTGCAGTTGTAGCTGGAATTACTAGTTTATGTGCACTGCTGCTCTTTTTACCATACAAGAGCACCAACAAGAGTGGTGTCTCTGTCCCCATACTCCCATGAAGGCAGTGAACACAGACCAGATTTAGTGACCTCCTGCCATGCAACCAAGTCTTGCACGATGCTCAAAACATCACCATTTATTCTGCAACACCTGTTCAGAAAACCAAGCTTTGTTCCAAGCCAGCTTTCCTGTACCACAGAAGGACTGGAACAATTTCCTGGTGCTGGCCCCTGCAGAACACATGTGCTCAGGAGCAGCCTCCTCCTCAGTGCAGCAGCATCCTCATCTGCATTTTGTGCTTGATTTTTCTACTCCAGCATGGATAGCACCTTCTAAAGTTCTTGCTTCCTATGTAGTGGTACAGCAACCTTTTCCAGCAGGACATTTCCCATGGCCCAGCTCTCCCTGCTTGCTCTGAGCTCCCCGTGCTGCTGCTCAGGTGCTGACACTCAGTGCACTGACCTTTCCTGTTTCAGAGCTGTTCAGGAAATCCAGCGCTCGCCCTTCCTCCCCCTCTGCTCCTCTAATGAGCTCTGTGATGCCACACAACCACTGATATTTTCAAGGGCAGTGGCAGGAGAACATTAATGAATTTATTCTGGATTTTCGTGTTAAATGTATTATGCAAATGTTAATCAGTTTCTGCAGAACTTTGAGAAAGGTGCTGCATGAAATAAACACTACGGTGGCAGCTCGGGCAGAAGAATTTATAGAGCTTCAGGTGTTTAATATTCAGTGTGCAAATTCCTTTCAAAAAATTTTTTTTAAAGGGCACGTTGGTAAAATTTCCCTGCACAAATGTGAATCTGTGCACTCGTGGTCCCTGATGTTAACAAACATTAGCAAGTCTGTTCTGTGCGTGTCCTTGTTTCATTCGACATCCACTTTGCACATCACATTTATCGGGGCCACCGAGGTCATTAAGCAGCTTCTCCTTGAACCACCTAATAACAAACCTACAGGTCAATGACATATTTAGGCTTCTCCTCTCTGCTCCCATGGAATGCTTCTAATTTCTGTTAATTCTAATAACAGCAGCATATTCAGAATTAACACATACAAATATTTGCATAGCCCCAGCTAATTCCGTGTCACGTAATCCCCAGGGGCTGGATCACAGCAGGTTCTGCACTCCTGTTTCACACCAGTTCTAGGACTTCCCACAGCTCCTAATCCACATGGCACAAGATACACAATGTTGTCTCCCAAATAACATGTATAATCCTTCCAGCACAATTTACTGGCACATTATAGGGAAGCTCTTTTCCCCCCCATTCATTTGGGTGGCACTTCAGCATATCCCCTTAGCAGCTCCCTGTGAACACCAGGGACACCCACACAGCAGAGCAGTTCAGACTTCGTTTCACCTACCCAGCTCAAGAGATAATTGAACTGAAGGTGGTGTAACAGCACAGGTGTTGCTCAGACCAACCACCAGGACATGCTGGGGGACTCCACAGTGCTCCTCTGCCCCTGGCATGCCACTGCCTTCACCATCCCATCTCCAGAGCTGTTGGAGCACCAGACTCACTTGGTCCCTTCTTCAGTCAAAGCCATCTTCCTGTGTGAATATTCTCCAGTGTTTTATGCAGGAATTACACACCTCTGATCTGTCATAAATTAATACCCATGATGTCTGTTTATCATGTTTTTCATTGCTGTTTTGAGAAAAACTGTGGCATGATCGCCAGAGTGGCCTCTGCCTACATACACTTGAGCAGATACACATCCTTTGGTCACTGAAGACTTGCTGCTGCCTGTGAAATTTAGAAGATAATCTTTGCCTGTAAAAGATGAGCTTATTGCTGATCAAATCCAGGAGTCTGTGGAAGAGATCACAAATCGCTCTGTCCCCCATCCACTCCCACACGCTCCCATGAACTCGATGCACTGGATGAGTGGGGCAGCACAATATGATACAACCTTCTGCAGTCCTGGGCCTGCACTTCCCTTCATCTTCTCTTTACGGGGTCTCCTGCTGTATGCTCTCAGTTATTCTACCTCATAATTAAGTCCCTCTGGAGTACACGCAGATTTGTTCCTACACCTTGACAAAAGCAGTACCTGACTGAAGAGATGCCAAGTGATGTGCCCAGAACCATCTAAAAAAGCCTTTTAGAAAAGAAAAAAAAAGGCTGAACTTAGATTAGGTTTTCAGTGGGGACCAGCTGTGCCACAGAGGCTAACACAGACCTCAGCATGCACAGGTGAAGAAAAAAGGACAGGAAGTTTGTGAAAAGGGAGGGCATGGAGATAATCCAGGAAGAAGACTTGTGAGCATTTGAGAGGCAAATTAGAGAATGTTGAAAGGTTGACTATGTCCTTTTAAGTTTTATAACAGTGTAAATGATTCATTCATCATTCTTCACTGGTCACAAAATGAACAGTTAGACTGTTAAATGACCTCAGCTTTGCCTTGGGTTCTTAACTCCAAGCTAGTCACTGCCTGGCTGCCAAAGCCCTAACCATAAAAAGAGTCATTAATGCTTAAAGAGGAGAAACATTCCCTGTCCAACCTTCCCCTGGGGTACAGCTCCCAGATGTTTTGTTATTCCTTCAAAATACAGCACTAGAAGAAGGAGGAGACCAGCCCAACCACAAAGGTTGCAGAGATAAGGGAAAAGAGAAACACATGAATGCTCTGGATGTTCAACACTTCTATCCATGGACATCTGACTCCTGGAGAACTTAACCCAGCAGGCACTTCCCTCAAGAGCACTGTAATAGGGAATTCAGTCCCTTCTATTCTGACAGCAAAATTTAACAGAAATTCCAGCTTCTGTCTGGGGCAAGTTTTCTGATGACAGTCCTCACACTATGCCCTCAGTCAGCTCTTTCTGAGCTTTGGAATAATAGGCAAAAATCAATCATTACAATATGTATGAATAATAATGCATTTTTGAGAGTGTTGTTGTCTTACTACTGACTGGCAGAAAGGCTAAACACAACCAGTCACTACTGTGAGCAGAGACATCACAATCAAAGTTGCACAGTCCAGAGTTTGTGCCAAGCCATGACCCCTTCCCACAGACAAACTGCCCTTGTTGGGTTTTGTCTACTCCCTGAGATCTTCTCCCAGTTTTCTATCAGGTTTTCATGACTGCCAGCATCCACAGGTGATTCCTTTTACTCAGAAACAAGCCAGAAAATACAGACTCTTTCCATTTAGCCTCATAAATACACATGCACACGCTCAAAGGGATTAGGCTGCCAGCTTGGCTATGGGACTAGAGGTGATTTTCAAGCCCAAATACATCTCAGTGTAAAAAAAACTAAATCCCATCTTCTTGCCTTTTATCCATACAGATCCACTTATCTGAACTCTAACTGGAGTTTCATTTTTCTCACCAACCAGCTGTGAACTAATTACGAGGACTTTAACTAGTCCTGCTCCCTCTCCAAGCATATGGATCCAATTAAGTCAAACTGCAGCTGATTTTAATCAATCTTCCTTGAAGCAGCCAACCTTGAAGAATCTCTTCTTCAGCTGGAAGAGTAGAGGAGAGCAGGAAAAGCAGGAGAGTAGTATTTGCATAAGGAACACTTCACATCCGACTGGTTGCCTGTAAACACAGGGCTCCTAGCAGTAAGAAATGCTAATTGAACACTCCTCACAACTCTTTCCTCCCACTTTATCCGAAAAGCACTGATTTGATCAGTGTCTTTTGTTCCTGGCATCAAGCTGCACTTTTCAAACCAGCACCTCTGGAAGATGGTCCAGATCATTTCAGATAACTTAAACAAACCAAGCCTTTCTCTGAAATCTCAACCTCCCCACCACAGGCCAAGCACTGGCAGCTCAGGTTTCCTGGAGTTGTCTTTTGCTTCATGGAAAGAAAGAAGGGTAGAAGAGATGAGATAAGATTGTCTGTTTAAACCCAATTTTTCATATTATTTGAATCCCTCTCCTGAGGCACAGTTTCAAATGTCTTCCTTAAGATAATATCCTGGACACTGGGAAGGGCAGTCTCAACCGGGTGTCATTTCTCTACAGCTCCACATCTCTTGTGTTTTTGTAGTCTGAGGTTTTCATTAGCAGTGCAGACCTGGCCAGTGAGTGATATCCATGCTAAAGTCTTTATACCAGTGAAGGAAAATCAATGCAGCCTGCAGCTAGGTGTCAAGAGGCAAGGGGCTCCGAAGATGGGGTGTGTGGAGGTGGAAAACGCCTTCAGGCATAATTCAAGCTGTCCCCACACAAGCATAGAATACAAAAAGATGTCAGCTGTAATATACATGGCTTTAGAGAGCTATCAGCACCTCAGTTCACTTGCTAATAGAGCTCAAGGAGTGTGAGACACACACCAAAAGCACCTTTCCAGGTACTCCTTGCCCTCTGCCCAGTCCCTCAGGGTGCCCTTGCTCACAAAATGGGCTTTTTGTGCAGAAATTAGAAAAATTCATGTGCCAGGACTCAGGTACAAAAAGATGTGAGAGAAGGAATTTCTTCACAGAAAGGGTGATTAGACATTGGAATGGGCTGCCCAGGAAAGTGGCGGATTTGCCATCCCTGGAGGCTTTAAGGAAAGACTGGACATGGCACTCAGTGCCATGGTCTGGTTGACACCGTGGTGTTGGGTCACATGTTGGAGTCAAAGATCTGAGGTCTTTTTCAACCTATATGATTCTGTGATTCGGAGACAAATATTTTTGAAACTTTACTCCTTTCCACAACTCAATACATTCAAACTGATGTTTTTAATTACAAATTATTAGCTGTATCTCCCTAGATTTCATGCATCACACACAGCTTTGTGAACTCAACAGATTCAATTCAGTATAAAGCAGTCAGAGCCTCGATTCTACAACCTGTCTCTTCCAAATTCACAACTTTAGTGTGTTCCTTCTACATATCTTTTCATTCCAGAGAGTCAGAGGTTTTATTTTAAAAGAAGGAACAGCAGATAAAGATTTGTATGAAATCACCTTCATTCTACCTGATTTAATGTCACCCCCTTCTCTTACACCTTTATTTTGATTTGAAGACATGCTTCTCCTATGTTTGTAATTTTAGTCATCTTCCTGTTCAGTAAAACTTCCTTGTGACTTCTGTATGTAGTGTGTCCTGCTTTTTTCCCCTTCATGACACAGGCTTTATTTTAACCCATCATTTCCCAATGATTTCTTTCAGAGGTGGGAATAAATAACATGTCAAACTAGCAACACTTCAGTGACCTTATCTGAGTGTATAATGACATTTTCAGCGTATTTGCTCAGCACTGATAGAAGAGGTGAATTTCTAAGCTTATCCTTAACTTTGTGGGTTCTCACTGTAACAAACCTTCTTTCAATGTGTTTATAAAAAGAGTCATTTTAAGCTTGGCCTGTCAAGATATTTGATTCACAAGGTGAATAAAAATTGGGAAGGCTGATATTTTCCCCTCTGAGGAGTTCTTGGCCATTCAGGTGGGCACACACTGATCAATACCGACACATCAGCATTCAGCTGACATATTCCTGTACTTGTGCTTTCCCCTCTACTCCTTGTCTTTCAAAAAAACTACTTGAGGCATCAAGTTCTCTAAGACACAAGTAAAGTGAGAGTTTAGGGACGGGGGGAGCTACGTCCTGTTAAATAAGGAGTTAAAGCCATGGCCTCAGCCTTGGCAAGGGAGATAGAAGAGCATCATTACCTGAATTCAGCTCACTAACTCAAAGATTTCTCTTTCCTAGACCTGCTACTCAAGTCTTGGCATCTCAAGAGCTGTATGAACAAAGAAAGCAGATCTTTGTGATGTCTCAAGACATCACAAAGAAAATAGGGAATTCCTCTGGTCAGGCCTTCTTGGAAAGCCAGCAACCACTGTAAGACCATGTAGCCAAATTAACCACGACCTGAACTGTAATCTGTTCTGAAACCAAAGCTGCTCTTGTGTTTGCTGGAGACCTAAGCATCCAAACACCAGCCCAAAGCTTTAATCTCCTTCTGATGACTGAAACCCAATTAAAGGGGAGCAGGGTGACAGATTTCACACTAAACATGGCTCAGCAGAGATGCTCAGCAGCTCTTAGCTCCCTGCTTTATCAAAGCTGTCACTTCCCCTGTCTCCAGGAATGGGTTATAAAAATAAAAATAAATTTGATTCACGTCTAATAGGTGTCAAGATAAAAATCAATGGTCTGGCTGAAATCTGGGTAATTTCAAACCTGCAGGTTTTCTACCATGAAGCAATTTGCAAAAAAAAAAAAAAAAAAAAAAAAGAGGGAAAAATAAAGATAAAAAGAAAGAAAAATTAAGATAGTAGAATGCTACATTCTGAATGACAAATTGTCCAGCACATCAGAGGGAAAAGAAGGAAGAGATAACACTGTTCATAGAAGGGTGGGCTTTGATTAAACCAACAGGCTCAGGTTCTCGTTTGCTCCAGCACCTTTCAAACAGGAAACACTATAAAAGCTTGAAGCAACTCCCCTGCCCTTCCCCTGCACAGGAAAGCTGTTCCTACAGTGACAACAAGCTGAGCAGCCAGTCCACTTATCTGCTGCAGGTGCCCGTGCCCTCGCCCTCCTTCAAGGAGGGTGAGATTTCATGGATCTATCCAGGGTTCTGCTCACCTTCTACCACAGAGGACAGCGCCAGGAAAAGGCAAAACACACACAGTAGCACAGCAAAAGGAACACACCTCCCATCCTTCTGACTCCCCACCTTCTGCTCTCCGTGTCTGTGGGTGCTGCCAGCTCATCCCCTCAGCAGCACGGATGGTTCCTGGCTTGGCAAACTCTGGCCTGCTGAGGTGGTCTCTGCTTCCATTGCTGATAGCAGCGGAGTGGAGACTTCAATACAAACAAAGCTCAAAATTTCTGATCCACTCCATGCTGTTCAGCCCTGTCTATGCTCCCACTTTGGTATGAGTGCAGCTGGGGACAGACAACTTCTAGTGATGGAGTTACTTAACATGGACAAATTTTTAAGGCTCCAAGAAGAGAAGTCCTGGAGACAATTATCCAAAAATACAACTGCATCTGTGTGATTGCATCTGACATCAAACCTCTCCAATGGCATGGTCAGAAACACAGGTGTGGCAGTGCAGTCAGCACAGGCTGCTGGAAGGTGCCTTGCCCAGATGGAGGGAAGGGAAGCTCCATGCTGGGAGCACTCAAGCACATCTGCTAGGACAGCCACAGCACATGGACCACGCCAGGCTCTCCAGCTGCTCTGGACCTCCACATTCCTACCTGCAGAGTGAGCTTCTCCAGCTTCATTTCCAGAGATCTGTTCTCCTCTGCCAGCTTGCTGCGTTCAGCTTCCAGCTCCTCAATTTTCAACCTGGAGAAAAAGGGAAAATTAATAGACTTTGTGTATCCCTGCACAGTCCCACCACAAATAATCAAGTAAAGCATGAAATCAGAAACAGTATCAGATTATTCCTGCATTCAGTATCACAAAACTGCACTACTGAGGCAGCTAAAACATATGGTTAAAAGTGACATGTTTATATGATGAGAATATAATTTGTAAAAGTATATTAAAAATCTACAGCTTGAATATAAAGCAAATTCAGCTTGGATACCATCTGAACCACAGACGGAGTCTAGACCATCACATTTAATAACCACCAACAGCTAAAACCTCCATGAGGTATCAAATCTCTCTTTGATCTGATTTATACTTTTGGCCTTCACAACACTCCTTGGCACTAAGTTCCACAATTTAATTATGTGCTGTATGAAAAATTAGTTCAGTTTGTTTTATACTTCACACGTGATTATTTCACTGAGTGCCCGTTAGTTCTGCTATGAAAAGTTGTCAGTAATTGTACCACCCTTCCCTCTCCACACCACAGTACAGGCCTCTCTATTATTTCCTGAAGAATCTCAGTTTAGTCTTCCTTCACATCAAGGGTTTTCCATATTTTTATTGTTCTTCCTTGTTCCTTCGAGTTTTATATAGACTTTTTGTTATGAAATAAGCTGGAACTACAAACAGCACTCAGATATATTCAGTGGTACAATGAGGATTTCTGCTTTATTCTCAACTTCTTTTCCAATAACTTCTAGTATTCTATTTGTATTTTTAACTATGGAGCACCTATCTGATATTTTTAGAAAGCTGTTCACAACAATGTGAGATCTGTTTCCTCAGTGACAACAGCTCATTAAGAGCTCTCTGTTGTGGGAATAAAAGTAAGGGTGTTTTTACTTATGTGCATGGGTTTGGCAATTATTGACATGCAACTTCATCTCCCGTCTCAAGCAGCATCATAAGATTTCTTCTGAAATTCTGAATGCTCTGATAAGCTGAATAATTTCATATTATCTCAAACTCTGCCACCTTGCTACTCACAAACCCCTTTTTTGTCTTGGACAAGTTCCCAATTCCCAATCAAAACCATTCTAGGACCTAGTGGAAAAACCCTCAGCATTGTGAAAACATTTGTTCTTTGATTTTCCATATTTTAACTTTGTATTACATAAGCAAATTAATGGGAAAAAATGCATGAAGTTTTACAAAGTGAGAATATATTATTTTATCTCTGGCTCAGGAAATCCTGGAGACAAGGTACAGAGAAGCCAGGAGAGCCTCCTGGCAAGGTACCCAGCTGCTCTGTCCTGTTCATGTGGGCACCTACCACTGGCCACTGCCACAGACACTACACTGGGACAGCCAGACCTCTGGGGTTTATACATTCTTATCAATCCAACAAAGAATCTCCTTTTTCGTTCCATCAAAGTTTCTTTGTGACCTCTGGCTCAAAGCTTTCTGAAAGGTCAAATACATTAGATCAACCACACCAACCTTAGACAAATGACTGGTGAATCCTTCAGAGAACTCTATCAAACTTGTTAGGCAGGATATAAATATATATAAAAAAGACTGGATATAAAATTTTTGCTTGCATTTAAGTACAGAGTACAAAACCGTGATGCTCCTTTCAAGACCCTCCCCTTCCACACGTTAACTTCTTGTATAACTAATACAGAATAACACTGATCTTTGGATTCAATTTTCTCAGGACCCTTTTTTCAGAATGTTCTTTAAGAATTAATTCTATTGCTTAATAATACTTTTAAATGATTGAAATTAAGAATAAAGAATGCAGTCACCTGCCAATATCCCAAAATTATACAACAGCAATTTCAGGTACAAGGAAGAAGTCATCTCTCCTATTCATTTGGCAACAGTTCCAAACTTTCCCATAGAAGTGGGTTGATCTACATCATGTTCAGCGCAGAAATGTCTCTCAATAAATATGCAGCTTGGATGGCTTAAATTATTTGTAAGCCTGACCCCTGCTGGCAATTTTCAAATATTATAAAGTATCATCTTTCTCTGCTCTTAGAAGCTTCTAAAATGACAAGGAGCAGTTTTAGCACTGTCCAGGCCATTAAAAAAAATCATCAATAACTTTCAGAAGAGACACAAAGCTAGTGGGGATGGAGGATGCCGAAGCAGGAGACTCAAAAGGTCAGGAAAAATGGAAATTCAAAGTGGAATTAAGGCTTTTAATGGTACATTTCTAAATGGATTGCAGAACAGGCCGTGAGGAGAGCAACACTTCTCTGAGGAACACCAGCGCAACAGCTCCTGAAAGGTCAGAGCCAGACACAGGACTCTCATCAGTACTTTCTCCAGTCTTGACATGCTGAATTTTAATTGGGAACAAATTTCTCCCCATCCAGCCTCACAAATAATCTGACACTGCTGCTATCTGCCTGCAGAACTTGTCTCCGCGGGGAGGTTTAAGCTCAGGCCTCTCAGTTGCCCTTTGAAAATCATTCATAGCAGTGCTCAGAAAACACTTCCCAAGACCTGAGACACAGTTGTAATGAGGGTAGATTCAAGCCATTACATTTTTGTGCTATTTCACCTGCAATTTTAGGATTCAATAATCTGTTGGTGACCTTTGTGCCTCACTGCTTAGCAAGTGGTGATTTGAAGCCCGGGGCACTCCCAGTCAGGCAGCAGATACCACGGAATCCTGAAACGGTTTGGAGTGGAAGTGACTGTAAAAATCATTTAGTTCCCCACTCTGCCATGGGCAGGGACACCTTCCCTAGACCAGATTGCTCCAAGCCCAGTCCAACCTGGCCTTGGACACTTCCAGGGATGGGGTAGCCACAGCTTCTCTGGGTAACCTGTGCCAGGGTCTCACCACCCTCAGAGGGAAGAATTTCTTCCCAGTATCCCATCTAAGCCTGGCCTGTGTCAGTTTGAAGCCATTCCCTCTTGTGCTACCACTGCATGCCAGGGTCATAAGTCCCTCTTTGATTCTCTTGTAGCCCCTTTAGGTACTGAAAAGCCACAATAAGGTCACTCTTACTGTGCCCTCTCTTCTCCAGAACCACCTACTCTGTGACCAGCAACAGGCACAGGAGCACCCATGAGCTGAGGGTCACAGCCTTTCCCCCCTGAGCATGGCCTTAGGCTCACCCCTTGGATGGTTGCTCCTTCCCAGCGTCCCAGCTATCGGGGATCCTCCTTTCCTGGCACAACGTAGGGCTTCCTGCCATGCTCGGGGCAAGGTCAGCCCATTGAGGCACAGGGCACTCCCTGCTTCTCCTTCAGAGACAAAACCTGTTGCTTCCTCTGCTCTGAGGAACAAGAACATTGCTGTAACCTCTTTGTGCCAGGAGGATTTGGGGACTGACTAGTGCTTTCACCATTTATCCCTCTCCTAATTTATTTTTAACACTGTTAAGTGTCCTGGATCTCCAGTGGGAAAGCAATCAGAACCATAAGCAAACAGTTTGTGCTATTCCAGCTTTGCTTCCCAGCCCCCTGGGGAACACTTCCCAATGGCAAAGAGAGAGAAGCAAGGGAAGTCCTATCTATATATAAACACAGCAAAGCACTTGCAGCTGGTGGTTAAGATATGGAAGTCAAATACTGAAAAATATTTACTGGCTTGGCACTTGGATTTTTTTTCATTTACGTACGTTCAGGTATAGGGATGATTTGGTACTGCTTTGGGATGCACCAGCATCCACAAAGGCAGCCTTGGTGCACACACCTTGTGCCTTTTCTCTCCAAGGACACCTGCACAAGAGAGGTGACACTATTTTATCACCGTTTTGCAATCCTCAGCTTGTTACACATTGGAGTTACCTTCAGGTAGGGAGAACAACCCAAGACAAATTTGTGTGAAGACCACAAAAAGCAAGGATACAGAAACACCTGGGTACAGCACAATCATCTACCAGCTCAGTTTTTTGGCCCAGAATGGTCTGGGTTAAAGAGGACCTTAAAGATCATTCAGTTCCAGCCCCCCCACCATGGGCAGGGACATCTTCCACTAAACCAGGTTCCTCCAAGCTCCATCCAACCTGGCCTTAAAAGCTGGTGTCTATTCTAAAAACAGCCTTGTGCCACCAGGAAGGAATAAACATCAGTTACTTTCTGAAATGTCAACACCATTGTCAAGTTTTGTGATACAGGGAAAAAGCATTTGAATTTATTTCTGGAGAATCCATGAACTTCTCAATACAGGGGTTTGAAAACATGAAAGTATTTAATCTCTGGCAAAGATCTCTTCACATGTCTGGAAGATTTTCCTGTATCAGACAGCTCAACCCAGAGCTGAAGGCTCCACAGGCATAAGGTAAATTGATGCCACCTCCACAACCTTTCACAAGATCAAATTTAGTGCAAGAATACAGATTCATTGGCATTTGCTCAGCCACATGGATTTTCCCACTTTTCAAAACTGAGCTTTATATTGCCTCCACTGCATGTTTCATTATCTCAAATCAGAAGAAGGAATGAAGAAAAAAAACCCCACCTACAGCCTCAGGTCTCCTGAAATGACACTTGTGAGAATCAGGAGACATCCCACCGTGTGTGTTCAGTCTATCTAAAAACCTTAGATCGTGAGACAAGGCTGCTCCTACTTCAGAAAGGAAAAAACGGGGCAATCTGTTGGATTTTCAACAGCATCCAGGCACTCCAACTGTCTCTCTCAGTCCAGAGCTTTTCAGTGGAATTAACCAGTGAAAACTCCCCCCCGCCCCCATCACCCTTTTATCTTTGCTTTATTGGTTTTTAATGTTCTCAGCTGTGTTATGTGGTTGCCTGTGGATAGCACCGATGAGGACATGTCTCACAGAGGCCCCATCTGTGAAGGGGACATGGCCTTGTGGAAAAGCTATTGCTGAACAGGAAACTACTGAATGGAGCAGAAAATGTATGTGTTGGGAAGACGCTATTAAGGGATCCAGATGGCATTGAGATGGTGTTAGGAGCAGAGCAGACAGAATTCCTGCAAGTGTGACTAATGGGCATTGGCAAGGACATTAATTTCTTTTGAATTACTGTAATTCTACCCAGTCACTAAATCCACAGAAAACATTTAGGATTTACCGGGGTTGCAGCTTGACAGCAGAAAGAAAAAGTTCAGATTTGTTCCAGCTGAAAAGGTCCTTCAGCTGTTGCCACTTAAGTCTTTAGTGAAGTTATTTTAAAATATATTCCTTTTATTTATAGATTCTGAAATACCAGTTTCTGCACATTTATCACCTTCCCTGTAAAAGGTGCTAATGCCCAAATGCTGTACCCTACAGGAACTCAATGGGTTGACCACTGTTTCTTTTCATAGGATCTACAGAATATAAACAAATATTATTTCAGAGGGAGCAGCAAAAAGTGTGAGAAATGACAGCATTAGCACTGCTTTTATTGTCTCTCCAGAAACGATGATGCTGGGAGAGAGCTTCACATTTAAAGTTATAAAAGGTCTGACGAAATAGCACTTTGTTCTCAAGAGAAGGAGGAAAAACTGATAAAGTCTTTCAAGTTTCTGGCTGAAAATTTACTTTCCATACTAAAGAAAAATGAGACAAAAGATATATTTTTAAAAGCTCTCGTTCACTCACAGGAGGTGAATACAGATTCAAAGAATTAATATGGATTTCTTTTTCTCCTTTATGTCTCCCCTGCTTTTGTTTTCAGAACTGAGCTCCAAACCACGGGGTCTATATGGAAATGCCTGGAGGCTCAACAGTCCATTCCTGTTCTGCACACTCCTCTTGCTGGCTTCAGTGGTTCCCCCTATTTTTCACATTCCTTCGTGACAGCAGCTAACAGGAGAGGCTGGGCTCAGCCCAGAGGAGCAGACACCTCATCCTGTAGGTTATAGGATTTCAAAGACTACAATAAACGACAGAAATGGAAATAACTCCCTCATAAGCTGTGGCATTTCTTTTCCCTCTTTCCAATTTGGAAATCTGCATTCTTCCCCCCATTTTCTCCCAGAATTAGTTTCTGGCAGTGGTGTGTAGAAGGAAGGAGTGACAGTGGAGACTGTGTTGTCCTCTTCTCCTTAAGAGCTATATAAAATTGAGTAAACCAGTGCTGTTGAGGCCCACAGGAGGAGGATGAGCACAGCAGACCTAACCCCTTTCCATTCTGATCCCTGCTCTCCTCCAAACCCCTTCTGTTCTTTAATCACAGCCACCCAGTTCATTGCTGCTGTACAGAGAGGACACATCCAGCTGAGCCACGAGGAGTGCTCTGATGTGGATCACAGCACATCATTCCTGAATCCCAAAGGACTGGGAGAATATAGTGATTTATTCTGTATTCCTTTGAGAAAAAGCCTCTTCTATGAAGAAAGAACTTGGCCCAGTTTCTTGAACAATGCACAGAAAATGCAAAATAAAGTCCAACCATACCCATTGACTGCTTAAGTCTAGAAACATAAGAAAAAATCTTTATAGAGTCAATTCTGCAATGCTGTGAAGTTCTTGAGAGTGCAAGGAGATGTCTGAAGCAGTAATAGAAGCCAACAGTAAGGAAAAAGGAGCAGGGACTGGCTTAGAGTGCTCCAGCAAAGAAAGCTCCAGCAGAAAGAAAATGCCTTGCACCAAGTCATTTACTGTTAGAGCTGAGCAGTGAAAAGAGTGATCAAAATCAGACAAACCCATGCTTTGTGGAACAGCTCTGTAGCTAAATAACCAGCACCAGGGCATGGGACAAGTATTTAAATCAGCCATAACAACAAGAAGTGGTTCAGTAAAAGACGACAGAAGAAACCAATCTGGAATTAGAATGTGGGATTGTGGCTGCTATGCACCCACAGCTTCAGGAGCAAGAGACAAGAAAACCCAAAATACCAACATGAAACAACTGCAGAAGCTTGGCCTCTGCTGAAACAGCCTTCAGAGTATGGCCCACCGCTGGAAAACAGCTCTGCACCATCAACCACTGCACTGGGAATTGGCCCGGGTATGGGACATTGTGTGAAAAGTTTGACACCATTTCATGGAAGGAGGAGAGACATGAGATTAGCAGTCAAAGAAATTCTTTAAAAACAAAGAGGGAAAAACATTATCTAGGAACTTTAGGGCTACTGTTGAGCTCAATCAAACACCATGATCCCGTAACAAGGAGGTATTTGTGAGCTCCACTCATCCCTGCCCAGGAAATAGATTTTAGTTCAGGGCAGTCAGACATCTCCATCCCCACTGCCAAGAGCCTGTCACAATATGGAGTGGTCTGGACTATGTGGCAATCCAGCTGTTTCTCCCTGAAGCTGCTCAGGTAATAGATGGCAAATGCTGTTCAGGGAAGGTAAACACCAAATCATGAGTCTTGGAGGGGAAAATAAACAGCCTGGATGTCTCCCAGATGAAAGGGTACTGCAGCAACACCAGCCAGGGAGGAAGAGACCAGGAAGGCACTGTACAAAAACTCTGCAAACCTGCAGGTCCCAGAAGACAGCAAACAGGCTGCTGGCTTTACTGATACACAGGAACATTATTAACCAGGAGTGACAGGTTTAATGCTGCCAAGGAGGTGCTGAATACTCCCGTAGCAGTGTAAACCTCAGGTTTCAGAGGGTCCAATGTGCCTTAGCAGAGGAAAAGCTTGAAGGAGTTAAAAAACCCCCACAAAAGGCAAAAGTTGATAGAGACAGGTTTATCTCCCTGAAAAAGGGAAGTCATAGCATTCTATCCTTTAGCAGAACTCAAACATATGATAGAATAAAAAAAGCAGATGTATGCCTTGGGCCTCCAGAACTATTACAGCACCTTGAGGGAACTACAGGAGCAAGTCCCCAAGATTAGGTGTACAGCCCTAAAATGTATTGGAATAGCTTAGCTGAACACGTGTTATTTTCAAACACCTCCCTCCTGCTATGGAACTGGACTTTCAACGCTGTAAAACAAGCTCCAGAGGCAGAGCACAAGAGCAAAGCCATAACATACAGGCCAGTAATTTCTGCTTTCTGCAGGATTCTGCTTGCTGAAAAACCTTGCTTTCAGTCCTATGAGGCAGTCACACTTTATTGTGATGGAGCTGAAAATATCAAAGAATTAAGAAGTAAAACTCCAGCCAAAGCCTTAAATCAGCTGAGAATAAAATACTCAAGCTTGTCAGGACCTGATTTGCTCAACTTCAATGAAAGGAACTTTATTAAACATTCAGAAACAGATGAACTTTTCTGTGCTCAGTATTTATTGTGTCACCTGCTTTGCAATGGAAGCTATAAATACTTTAATAAATACATGGAAAGGTTGTTTAGCTTCACTGTAGCTTTTGTAAACGCTCATGTATCCTCTGCTGAAATGCTGTTTTGTAACTACTCTTTCACTGAATCACAACAGGTACCCTTCTGCCATCTCCAGCAATGCACAAGGGGAAACATCCCTCTTTTATCTCCAGTGCCTCACATGCATCAGCAGTACAAAAGCTGGATTCTAAACCTCTTCACACACATGCCAACAGATGCTGTATTTACAGTCGAGATTTGGTCAAAATAAGAAACAAACAGCAATGCTGTTTCCACAGGAAAAAAGTCAACAGAGGGAATAGTGATGCAGGAGCCAGTCTTACTAATTAACTGACAGCAAAAGACCCCAAACATTAAAAGAAAAGAGCCTGAAGCCTCCCAAAAGATAGCAAAGCTTATAAAGTAGCTAAAGGCAGGACAGATCAGGGGCTGAGTGTTTCTGTTAATGCTTCATGGGTTTCTCATGTTCATAATAGCTGGTGAGAAAGTAAAACGTGCTCAGGAAAAGAACATCCTACTTCAGAAATACAAGGAAAGTACATTCTGATCAATGGCATCACCCCATTGCCTGAACAGCAGGCAGCCCATGGACACAGGCAGTCTGTAGACATAAACTTCTTCATGCACTGTAGCACAGTGAGCTTCTGTACCTGCTGCTCCACCAGGAGATGACAATAACCACAGCAGGCAGTGAAACCACCCTGGGCATTTCCCTTCTCATTAGTTCAGCCAAAAATAGCAGAATCTGCTCAGCCTTCCCCTTGCTTTGCCTACCTGAGCGTGTCCACCTCCTCCTTGGTGATGACAGAGCTCTGCTCAGCCGTGCACTGCTGAGACTTCAGGACCTTCATCTCCACCTCCAGCTGCAGGAGAGAAAAGGTATTAGTTCCTCCAGCACTGGTAAGGGGCACACACAAACAGCAAATGGAGAAGGAAACCATGAGGTTCTGCACAGATCAGACTTCTCATTACACAGATGTAAAGCACAACTTCTGATGTGTTAAATGCCAAAACCTCACTTAACCCTGCTTCTCTTTGCAATTCCTTTCGCCTTTCCCACCATTTTCTCCACAGTAGACGAGGCATGGAAAGTTAACTGTTACTAGCAAAGCTTTTGCTTCTCTTACAGATATTTCCCCTATTTTCCCCATGGATAATAGGATGCAGAAGACTCTGTGTGGCACTAGGAGCTCGCTGGCTCCTGACATTTACTATTGACAGTTCAACCTCACTCAATTCCTCCCCCAGAAGAAATGAACCACGGGATTACACTGTCTTGTCCACAACAGCTCTGAGACACACACATTGAATCCAAAAGACTGGGGAATATTTCCAGCACTCTCCAATAAACACTTGTAGCTCTAGCTGCTCAGGTAGCTCTGGCTGAACGAACAAACAAACAATTAAGAATATTTTCTGCCTCTGGCTTTGTTTGGGAAGGAACTCGCAAGAAAGTATTTCAAAACTCTACAGACATGAGAACTTCTTAACCAGACTCTATAACTCCCAGGCTCCCTGACTTGCAGCAGTCTGGATCCCTAATTCAGAGACCAAGACAATGCACAGATTGATAAACTCCATATGTTACTTGTTTCTAAACCACTCAGAAAATGATTTACTATGAAGTGTAAGCAGAGACAAACTACCCAGAGGATACTCAAACTTCTGTTCCAACACCTTCTCCCAGCTTAGACCTTCTTCACACACTGGACTTCCTTTTGTCATCTGTCTTTTTACCACCTGTCGACTAATGCCCCTAATAAATCCATTGATGGAAACTGTATTTTTTTCACCCAGGAGGAAAATAATAAGCAATCCAGCCTTAATTATAGATGCAAAACTTATGACCACAGAGAGTTCAGTGCTCAGCATCAGGGAAATTTCATACACCATTCCCTGCAACAGCATGGATTAGACTTGTAGAGCAAAATCACATTGCAATGGCAAACTTCTGCAAGCTTTTTGCAGAAACTCTCCAACTTTACAAGGAAAAAGAGCAAGCTGTGACGGACAGTCATATTGCTCAGACAGAACTGAAGTTCTGAATGCTGCCTCTTCACCCTTCCGTGCTTACCAGAACAGACAGGCAGAGCACGGCAGTGCTGTTGGCAGGAAAGAGCGGAAAATGGATGGTTGGATTATTCTCCCACACCTTTCTGACACCAAAGGAACAGAACAGAAGAAAGAGAGCATCAAAAAGATGCTTTAACCTAATTCCCCCTGGCACCCCAAAAAGCCCTGCATTCTCCCCCTGTCTGTCAAAAAACATCCAGGAATAAAAAATAGGCAAAGGCCCACCTGCATCATCAGGCTGTACAAATGTTAATGCATATTAGCTGCCTGATAAGATTATCACAGCCAGAAATGCTTCCCTCAATTTTCTGATTACTGAACTTATCTCTCCCAGCTCAGCCCATCACAGATGGCTGAGGATAAAGCAAGCACACCAGATAATTCCAGGAATGTGAATAAAAGGTACTGGGATGAGGAGTAGGCTTCAATTCCAACCTCCTTCTAGCAGGAAAACACTCACTATGCCTCCCGTTTCCCCTGTCTGCTGAAGCCTGGAGGTGTTTGCTGTTAGGAGTTTGGGGATGCTTTCTGGGATGAGTGAGGACAGCATTTGAAGATGGAAGGGCTGGTGAGTTATCACTGGCCAAGAGGGCTCAGCCTCAAGTTTTTCCACCTGCTCACCCACACAAGCACATGAATCATGGCTGCCTTCCCAGGGAACGAGGGCGGGCGAGGAACGTGCTGTTGTGATCTGGGGTCTCTTGTGATGGCTGCACAAAGAAAGGGGCAAAACCAGAGCGTGTAACAGGAAAAGGAGATGGGAGAGTGAATGCACATGAGCTCGAGGGAGCTTGTAAGAAGCATCTCACTTGATACACAGCAGTGACAAATTAATGCCAGGTATGCTCAGCAGTGGCAGGATGAGATTCTGCTGCGTTTCTAAGAATAAACTGTTGAAGGAGAACGAGGAGGGAAGGGCACATGGGCTGTAAGGGCATTTCATCTCATTTTTATGTCCTCCCACTTTGCAAGCGACAAGACTCCCTGAACTGAAAATCTGATGTGCCCGAGGTGAGAAGGGAGAGGAGGACACAGTGGTATCACTACAGATGAAACTGGCTCGAGCAGTGAGCTGTTGAACGAATCTGCTTCCCAGGACTAGGAGTAAAACTACTGGAGAGTTCCAAGTTCAGGCCAAGACACAACTTTGTGCCACGGGAAATTACTGCCATTCAGACCTCACTAATTGTTTATAAAATAAGTAAAGCAATTAAGGTATTAAATGCTTCGTTCAAAATGTGTTGTTTCCAGGTTTCATCCCTAGCAACTGTTAGGAAAACAGCCCTTACTGCGAATCTCACCGAAGGTATTGAAATATTAAGATATTTAAAATACTATTTAATTTTATGTTATTAATGTATTTTCCAGGACAAAAATAGTTAGTTGAGATGGAGTAGCTTACTGTTGGGACCCAATTCTGCTTTTCTGAAGGCAACACAGTGCAAGACACAATACAAGAATGAAGGGAACGGCTAAAAATAAGGAATCTGTTGATAAAGCCTAAGAGGTGAGGAGCTTTCCAAGACCATTCCCTTTGACACAGCCTCAGGAGAGCTCTGGGAATGGGTGATGAGCATGAAATAATACACCACAGGGGCAGTTTGTCCCTTCCTGTCCCCTTGTCCTCTCAGTACCTGTGCCAAAGAACAGCCTCAAGAAGGGATAAGGAAAGGAAGAACCAAACCCCCCCTGCTGCTTTCTCCACCTAATTCCCACCACATCCCTTTTCCTAAATTAATTTCCAGTCCTGGTCTCTCTTGTTCACCAGATGCCACTTTCAGCAGGCATTTTATGCTTTTTGAACCAACTCATTATTCCTGGCTAAAACTCTTCCAATTTTTATCAATAATTTTATGCAACTGGCCGAGTTAAACTTTTATTGCTTTGAATACATTAAACTAGTAGAAGTCATTATCAAGCAGAGAGGGGAAAAGGGCTGCTCAAATTACAACTCAGTGCTGTATTCCCCCATTCCATACCAAACAACCCAGGTCAGCCTCGATCTTTTAACTGGCATTGAGAGCAGACAGGGAACATTGCTGTGAAATACGGCATTGCATCTCTTGTCCTGAAAGCTGCACAAGAGGGACTTAAGGACCTACATCATCTGCAGGAGCTTCAGGAATTATATCACCTGGGATCAGACCCTCAGTGATATTCCCACCATACAGAATGCATTAAAAACTTGAAAAGAAATCAAGCTGTTATTTTAATAAAGTTATCTAAGGTTTTTATGATAAGGCAGAATAATGAGTGATATCAGAGCCTATGAATGAATAAAACACGTGAACATATTTTGAGGATGTATTGTTCTCTTCTCAAAATATACTGGGGCCTCTTGTTCTCAACCTAAAATGTTCCCATTTATTCTGAACCTTTTCTACCCTCTTTAACTTCTTAAGCATTAATTCCAGTCCAGCTTTATTGCTCTCAATAAAAGGTGATCAGGACACACACAGGATATAGACTAATTTTAGAATATCCATTGCCACAAATATGGAAGTGCCCCAAAAGGTGAAATGCAAATAATTTTTCCGAAATAAGTATTGCCATCATTATTTACCAAAGGAGAAGGAGAGGAAGGAAGAACATGGATGGATTTTCATCTAGTATTTAATTATATGAAATATCATTCTTCTTTCAACTTTACTTCTAAACCTGCCTCAACAAGATTCCAAGAAGGTGGTTCTCCTCCAAGTGTTAATGACATAGCAAACACCCACAGCAGGGTAAGAAATATGTTCCTCACTGGTTCTCTCTTCTGTAGCAATTATTTAAAGACATATGAGATGACAGGAGAAACAAAATTATAAATTCATCTCCTGACAGCTAGAAGAAACAGAGCTTTACTTTAGGGAGTTGATTTTCTAGGTATATTTCTGGCATTTGTCACTTCTGATCCATATTTGTCCCCTCCAACCAAGCACCCTGAGCCTCTGCAATGCCATGGACCTGTTGTTCCTCACACTCAACTCCAGGAGGTTTCAGCATTGATGGAGAAAAGCCTTTCCAAAGCATCCCACTGACCACTGCTGTCCACACTCCATCTTCAGAATGAGGCTCATCACCAGTCAGATCAGTCAGCCTTGAAAACCACATTTGCAAACTTCTGAAAATTTTAATGCACTGCCCAAAACAATGATCAAATCTCTGTTCAGGTGCCTCATTCTGGATAATAAAGGACTCAAAATCTAAACTATTTCAACTCATTGCCAAAGTAGGATTTGCATGTTGAAAAAAAAAAAAAAAGGGGGCTGGTTTACTCGCCCACATCATGTACACACATTTCACAGAACACATGCTGGAGACATACAGTTATTATTTGAATAATGAGTGCATTTTAGTGAGCGGCTGATACAGCAATCTTATCCTGATGAAGTGTGTCTGCACGTCATTCAGCATTTTTGGAACTGCAAAAAGCAGGAAATGCTGAATCCATTATAAATGTCTAAAGGTTTATTTAACAATGGGCTGATGCAACATCCTTTGAAAGGCCTTCCTCAGCAAAAGAGCTGATTTTGAACGGCAGCGATAAATGGGAACTGAATTGCACAGAGCCAGCATGGAAAGGTGAATTGAGAGGTTGTGTTTGACTACAAGTCTCAACACAATCCAAGGAGCTATTTCAGTACAAAAACATTTAAATGTATGAACACCAAGCAAACTTGGAAAGGAAGAGTGTACACTAAAATAGACAAGAACAGATGAACCGGGATCCCAAGTATGACCTGTCCACTGAGGTCTGAAAACCTCAAGGCAAACGAGGAGCTTGATATGACAGCAATGCCATGTGTGCTTCTCTCCATGGGATGTAGCAGAGACTAAGGAGCTTCTCTGCCTCTCTTCCCACAAGGCAGCACAGCAAGCTTGGTGTTGTCTACAAGCTTATAAATCTGGCATCAGAACAGAAACCTAACACACATGGCACACCAGTGAGTTTAATTTGGGTGTCCAGCAATACCACAGGGTAGTAAGATGCCATGCTGAGCACTTCAGAGATCATTCTGCTCAGCAGAAGCAGCACCCCCTCTCCCATATGCCCACCCCACTGGCATTCTGAAGGGCTGTTCTCCCAAAACATCTGCAGAGAAGCACACACAGGGAGAACTAAGCCTCCCCAGATTTCCTAGTGAACTTTACTTTTCTTCAAAAAGTCGGACAGTACTTGTAAAACAAAATATTGCTTGCCATTTAGAAACAGGCTAAGCAGCCCAGGATTTTTTTTCTTGGGAAAATTAATCCTCGATGCCATTGTGAAACAAAAGCAATAAAGCCAAAGAAAATCAGATATTCAATAAAAAATGGGTTGGAACTACCCGTCTCCCAACTGGCTGAAGCAAAAAAAAATTTTTTTTTTCTTTTGGAAGATGAAGGCTGGCTGGATCAGAGTCACCAGTCTCTAGGGGTTCCACCATCTGTAACAAACTTGCTGTGCTTTTATCACTGAGAAGTCAGGGCTAGGAGCAACCTCTCAGCAAACTCCTTCCTAAAAATGTACTCATGCATATATATTATTGTAGATACACACACACTGGGAAATGGACATATGCTGACTTCTGCTTCTCTCCAATACAGTCTGGATTGTGGCTTTTTCTCCTCCTGTTGCAGTAAAAAGAGAGCAATTTTTCAAGTTTATACCAAATGTCATTCTATTTCATTTCCAAATATAATCTCCTAGAGAGAAGGTTCGCTTGCCCTATTTCCAATCTCTAAAGTTAATACACAAATTTATATTCCTTTCTCCCACTCGCTCCCCTAAATTAAGAGGTGTAATTACTAGGAACGCTTGCTACAAACGAATGGAGTGCCAAGGGAGAAGGAACTGTCAGGGCTGGACGTCTGCAGCAGCCACCCTCCCCTCTCCCCCATCCCTGGAGGATACTGCTTATGAGGCAGTTTCTATCTTTCCCATTAGCAGGGGTAGCTCACACACAGGAGCAGACGACAACCTCTCCCTTTCCAGGCAGGACAATCATAAGGGTCAAAATTACAAAATTAACTTCAGCCTGCCAAGGCCCACTGGTGCTTGCCAGGATGACTCCCCCCCAAACCCACCTTTTGCCTCTCCCCAGCTCTGCTGACCTCTCAGGCAACATCAGGGTTCCTTAACAGCAGCAGAGAAATGTAGATCTGTGATCTAAAAATTCAGCCCCAATCTCCTCACTCTCCCCCTTCCTCGTAACCAGCACACCCTCTCCAAAGGAAGATTGATTATTATAATCAGACTTAGCTCTGACACAGCATTTGCATTTTCAAAGCACAGCATAGTCATTAGCTAATTCATCTACCCCAAGGGAGCCTTAACGAGCATTCACCTCTCTCCCCTCTGATTCCCAATCCGCAGGCAGCCCGCAGCTTTCCTTCCAACACCTCCCCTCCACATTGTGCGGCACCAGCACAACTTGGGGAAACTCCAGACAGGCTCAGCGAGCCAAACTCAGCCCTGCTGCAAAGGAACAAAAGGACAAATGCACAGACACCCTATTTAAACCAGCCACCCTACGGCTTCCATATGTAATCACAGTGCTACAGGGTCTGGCAGGAAACAATTTGTTCTGCAAAATAAGGCCAGTGCCACAGGGGGCCCAAAATGGCCCAAGCCTGAGCTGCCTGCCCAGCTGCAAGCATGTGAAGTAGGAATCATCATCACACCACAGCCCCCAAAGCCCCAAACTCCTCCTGCACAGCCCACCTACAACACACCTTTGCTCCAAGACTTGGCCTCCTCCCCCTCTCAAGTGCCTTCTCACATCCCAATGTCACCAGATGCCAGCCCTCCCCACCCACCCGCCTTCCTTGGTGCTGTATTTATTTCTTTTTAGTAATCTGGGATGGGTGCAGGATGTGAGTTTGGAACTAAGCACTACCAGACATTTCAGACGGATGGAAGCTGGCTCGGAGCTCAAAATTAACAAATCTGGAAGGTTCACAGGGAAGAAGAGCAAACATCTTGTACAAGAGATACACCGAGCAAGGGAACTGAAGATGTTAATTTAAACCCATGAGTTTATTCAAGTATAATTACACATTTCAACCCTCACTCCAAGAAAGGAGCAGACAAGGAATCTCTTCCTCTCCCAGCCTGTCCTGCCCACGCTCCCAGGCACTGCTATGAGACCTCACTGCCACTGCTTGACAGCAAAACACCTTGACAGCTCCACGTCCAAAACCCCTCTCTTTGCTCTAACAGCTCATTCTGAAGAAGGATCACCTAATTTCCATGTTCATTCAGCTCAGAGCTCTCTGCTGTTATCAGCCTCGCGTCACCACTTCCACCAGTGTGTAGATGACTGTTTCCTTTAATTACTACTGAAAGCTCCTCCCCAGCCAGGGAGAACAAAACAGCTGGAGTCCACCGAGAGAAGGCAACTCTGGAGTAATTAGCCTTAACTGGCTGACACCTCCTACCCATTACTCCTGGTTAGAACAGCAAAACACAGAATAAGAGCCTGTTTAGGGAACCTGTCAAGGTGCCAGACTGGATGTGCCACATCCCTGCCCAGTGTAGCTGCGGTGCTGGCACAATGGAGTTGTCTGCTCTCGAGAAGAGCATCACACAGATCATTTCCTTCATGCAGGAATAGGCATTTTTGGCTAGAATCAAGTCTTCTAGCAGCTGTAATTTACAGTCAAAGCAACAAATAAATCTGCAAAGATGTCATACCTCCTCTGTACGGAGTTTGAATACAGTTTGTTTCCTGAAAATATAGCCTCGAGGAGTTTCCAGAGCATTCACTCAACAATTCTCATCAAACAGGAGCTTGTAATCCCACCTCTCACTCCCCCCCATCAGTTTTCTCATTGAAAAATCATCACATAATAAACAGTCAGAGAAGAATCTATGCAGTTACCAAGCACCTAGGAAGATCAAAGGGGAAAGAGGAATCCAACATCCATTTTTGTTCCTTTGTTTTCTAACATAAATACGGTGGAATCAATCCTGCTTAATACTGCAAAGAGAGCAAAGGAGCCTTCACTGAGTGCTTGAACTTAATCTTCTTTGTCTGGCTCACATGGAACAACACACAGGCTGTGCTTTTAGGAACAGCTCTCTCACTCCTGCTGCAGCTCCAGCCCAATTTTGCAGTTCACTCCAGCTGGGAGCACTGTTTGCTGGCACATCTAGGCAGGGGCCAGCAGAGCTGCCTGCTCAAGCTGCTCTCTGACCTCCCAGAGCTGGGAAATGTGAGGATGGGGCAAGGGATCCAGCTATGGGAAAGCAGCAGCTCTCCTGACAGGTCCTCCCAGTGGCAGAGCCTTGAAGGAACCTGCCCAAAGAACAGGTTAAGTGGAGCAGGTTGAATATTTTCTAGCTAAATGACCCATCCTGAGATTAGCCTGTGACAAAAAGCAGTGGGCTTTTAATGTATAAAAAGCGAGAAATCTCTCTTCTGGTGCCAAAACCCAAAGGTCACAGGGCCCTGCCAAGACTGCTCTGCCCATTTCAACCTCTTGGGATGATGCCTGCAGAGCCGTTCAGTTGCCAGCAGCAGTCACAGAGTGAAAGGCAAACAGCAATTCCCTCTCAAATACCATATGTTCAGCTCTGGTGCCAAAGCACAAACCTGGCATTTTAACCTTTGGTGAACACGTTCTTGCTGCCACCAACAATAAACTCTGAGGTCCAGCTCAGAGGAAAGGTGTACTGGATGTGCAGCGATGACATTAGCACTGAACACAGCATCAACAGGACAGGGCCTGGCAGGAGCTCCATTTTATACAGCCAGTCTTTAGAAGTTAATGAAATATTCATAAATAAGTTAAAATTCTCCTGACAAGCCAGATCCTGTAATACAACATAGAGTTGTCAGCCTCAATTAAGCGATTCCAAAGAGGCAGGGCTCTGCCATTCATTATTTACCAAGAGGTCATAGGACAAATCCTGCTCTATGATCTGCTTGTCTCAGTGGCTAAATTGAGTTTTACAGTTCCTGCTGGAGGACTCTGCTGCCCTGACAGACCCCAGCCTGCCACAGCTACTACCTACCCCCAGCATCCATCAGCCAAAGGCAAGAAACACTGGGAACAAACTCTTCTAAGGACACTGAGACACAAAAAGACTGAAAGCAAATGATGTAGCAAGCTGATTAGGCTGTGTAAAGACTAAGTCTTGAAACGTAAACTTTTTTTAAGCCTTTATCTCCCTATTTGTATACACAAAGCCAGCCCCAGGCAAGAGGAGAAGTATCCAGCAACCTTTGATCTGCAGGCACATCCTCTGAACATGCCCTCCATGCCTTCCCCCAGATCCCATAGCTGGAGAGCTTCACATCCCCCCTGCATGTTCAGGACAAGCTATGCTTAGGGAATTGTATTTCTTGTATCAGATCTCTCAGATTGCTCCTCTTCTGATGCAGGCAGAGCTTCCCAGGACTGTGAGAGCAGGAGGAAACTGGTCTCCATCCTTGTCACAAGGAAGATGTAAATTAGGTATTACTTTGTCCCATCCTAACACGACTGTTCAACA
The DNA here is from genome assembly GCF_017639235.1 of Corvus kubaryi. Lineage (NCBI taxonomy): Eukaryota > Metazoa > Chordata > Aves > Passeriformes > Corvidae > Corvus > Corvus kubaryi. The sequence continues at coordinate 4,467,947 of NW_024581129.1, forward strand.
GCCCCAAGTCTTCCTTTCCCTCTCTGGTCAGGCACTGGAACTTCATGTTCCTTTTACAGCTTCTCCAAGCTGCCTTTTAGGAAGGCAGAATAAAGGAGCAGAAATGACAGAATCCTAGAGGTACCCTGGACCTCTCACCTGGTTTTCTTAAAGTGCTGAACATAATGTAGAGCCTCTGCATTCTCCAGGGAATTTTAGCTCAGCTAAATCGAACCAAGTGAGTCTGAGGTAGCCCATAAACTTCTTACAGGTTCTGGAAGAGCACAATTTTGCACAACTATTAAATGGGCCTTTTGTGTCTCCAGGCTGTGCCTCCTATAATAAAGCCTCTGATAATATCCCTGTCCTGCTCTCATTTAACCAAGTAACTCAGTGTAACTCAGATTTTAGCGACAACAGTGACACTGACAAGCACCACTCCAGCTACAGCATCCTCTAAACAGGAAAATGATTCACTTTTCTCCTCTGCTCAACAGCTGAAGAGAAAAAAACCCTCCCCACTCCTCCCTCTCCAGTCCTTGTTCCTGTTATAATTGTGCCTGTCAGTACAGCTCAGGTTTTAGGAGTACACCTGTGGCATGGAGGCCACCCCAAGTGATGGGCTGGGGATTAGGGCAACGTCCATGAGTCCCACCTGAGTTAGAATTGCTCTTCAGGTCTGGGTCAGACCATTTACCCCCAACCTGGCAGCACCTGTCCCACAGGGAAGAGCAGCAGGAAGGCAGCTCTCCACTTCAGAAAGCCACATTCTTCCTCCTGACAGTCCTAACCCCACGTCAGCTCTTATCACCTTGGAAGAGCAAATGAAAACAGTCCTGCTGAAACCAAACAGTGCTGCCGTGTCCCATAAAACTTCCCCGTTAATGGATCCAACAGCAGGTTCATTTGTGTAATGGGACTTTTAAACAGACCGTTTATTTCTTTTTAATTTGAAGGGAATGTGCTATTTGATCCCATGTGCCCGGCTGGATTTTTAAAACAGAGATAAACCATGAGAATTGACTCACTAAGTCTCTCCTTCTCACCTAATTAAAATAGCATTGAGATAGGAACGCACAGGGGTGCAATGTGCTGATCACCTCTCCAGCCTGCAGGCAGCTTGTCAGCACTGATCCACCAGGATCCCAAGGCTCCCTCCACACTCCCTGCTTTGCCCACAGGCACGTGCAACAGATGCTTCCGATGGTGCCACGGTGTTGTGTGTTGAACATGAATTTTTTAAGAGGGAACATGCAGCAGGTGCAAACACACCAGCTGAGGCTGTTCATCACTCCTCGGGCTAAGAGAGGGAGAAAAAAATAACCTTGTCTGTGTACCTCAGAGCTCACTGTATTCCTACCCCGTGGGGAATAGCAGGGACCAGTTTTAATGTAGTTATTTACAACAGGCACTGAGAGCTCTCTGGCAGGGAAAGGGAAAGGAGAAGTGCACTCCCATGCCTCTATTCTAGGCCTCACTCCACCTTCAGAACTAAAGTTCCACAATTAAAACGGGGAAGATTCAAAATAGGGTATCAATGACTCCTGCACAATCATTCCCCTCTTCTAACAACTCATAATTCAGAGTTGACAGGATCGCATGACAAAGTGAAGAATAATACAAACACTGCGAAGTAAGCAAGCAACAAATGGCTCTGCTGAAGTAAAACTAGAACTACCTGACAGAGAAAAAGATGTGTCAGACACATTCAAAACAAACAAAATTCACTAAAGACCTTGGGTCTAAAAATATAAACGCACAAACACAATTACTGATAGCACAGAGGCTTTATCACAGAGAAGCATAAAATGATCAGAAAGAGGAAGCTACGTGAAAATTGAAGGAACAGCACAGATCTGAAAAGTCACAGTGCAAGTCCCAAAACAGCTGAAACCCCTTCCTACAAACCGAGCCTTCCTCAGCCAGAAACTCGAGAGGAGGACAGAGTGGGGCAGATGAACTGATCCCAGGATAAACATCAGCACCCTGTGGCACTGGGAACTGGTGATGACCTGGATGCAGCTCAGCTCTTCCAGTACAGAAGTGGAAGAGGTTCCTGCCTGTACTCCATGATCCTATGGAAGACACTTTTGCAAAAGCTACTGCTGGAACATCACCTGGAATAATGTGACCACTCTGATTACTCATCTTCAAAGGAGGGGCAGAAAGAGGCAGCTTTCCTTAAATCTCTTCAAGATTCATGAGAAAACTGAAGAGCTTTAAGAGAAGGCTGCAAGAGCTTGATTTGTTTAACCTAGACAAATGAAAGGCTGGGAGAGAACAATTGTTCTCTATAAATATGTCACAGCATAAATACGAGGGAGGAAGAACAGTCACTGTAGTTTAAGGAGAATATTAGCACAAGAAAAAAAATGGATATTAGCTGCACATATATTTTCAGTTGGAACTGGGAAGATTTCACCTGTCAGAGCACTCTTTCCATGACAGTAATGGTACAAACAACCAAAGCAGTTTCAAGACAAGCTTGATAAATTTATGAACTGAGATATATGCTACATTTGCCTCAGTTACTGAAGGACTGGACTTTATGATCTAAAAGTCCTCTTCCAGTCTTCTGTTACTGCATCATTTCATTCTGGATTAGCTTCTTTTGCTGTCTCTTTATAACCAGATTCATGCTTTTCAATCTGATTTGAGGAGTGGATATTTCTCTAAGATTGCCTTACTAGAACTATTCACCCTGCTGCTCAGTTGAGTGCCACACTGCTCATCTGTCTTGGCTTTGCTGGCCTCACATAAGGTGTTAGGATAAAATCTGTCACATGGGAAGGAAATTAGCTGTCACCTGATAAATCAATTCAGAAATTATGTAATACACTTTTGACAGATGGAGACTTCCTGCACCAGTCAATTCTCTCCTGCCCCTCCCAACCTGCTGGTTCTATAGATGTTCCAGCAAAGTTTCATTTTTATTTACAACTACTGTGGTTCAGCCCTCTAATCCCACATTTAATTGCCTTCCTATTACAGAGGATACAGAGAATTTACATTTCCTGTAATGAACGCCACTTTTGTTCTTGGTCTGTTGTATTTCTTGCTTTATGCTCAGTAACACTTAAACAAGAATTAAATGAGCTCTATTGGCCAGTGATCCAGGGCACATGTTTCTATATTAAAGTTGACTTTTCTCCTACTATCATTGGTGTTACCTGTAAATTAAAAATACAGGTAATAACTTTTCCATGTTGCCTTCCAGTTAACAGCTAGTTCCCAACTACATCAAACTCAGTGTTCTCTGAGTTTATTTCCTTCATGCACTCTCCCTTCTGTCTCCATTTCTACTCCTGATAACCATCAGTGTAGGCAGCCACTGACATTTAAGTTAATCCTAAACATTATGATTTCATCAGACTGAACACATGATTGATTCTTTAACTATTGCTGACCTGCTGCTCTTAAATAAAGGTCTCCTGTTCTCTGCAAAGGGTTAACCAACACTTTTCCTCAAGGCAAGGGGCATTCATTATATTAATTTTAAGGTGGATTTATTGCCTCTATAAGGACACTCAGTTTATGCCATTCATTTGGTGACGGTGGCATTCTTGGACTTCAAATCTTCTTTACCTCCAACGCTGCTAAGCAATTCTTCTGATTCTTATATCCATCCTTTTTAATCTGCTGGAGGGTGAAATTTAATTTTTTCCAAAGAGCAGTCTATAGATTTCAGAGCCCACATGGGCCAAGCTGTCTTTTGAAGATGAAAGCCAAAAGATACCCAGAGAACCTCAGGGTAATGAAAATACAGGTGATGCTTTTTTAATACCAAGCTAGCTTCCCTCAGGGATTAATGATGGAGAACAAAAAATCTTGACATGAATGCCCTCTGCTACAGAACCAGACTGGAAGAAAGCATAAGATCAGAGATCAGAGCTGTTGCTTGGATGGCAAGCTTGAGCCAAACAATCTTCTCATGTCTATAAAGGGATATGAAAAAGGCAAACGAAAATTACAAAAACGAACACGTCTTCTGTTTCCCTCCCTCAGGGAAGGAAAGAAAAAATAATATAACAAACAAGAAGGCATTTTCCACAAATAATATTTTGGTGTGAGTGAAGCTCTCAGCTTTAGGCCAGTAGAGCACTAAACCAGCATATCATGAGAAATGAGATCCTAGGACCACAGATCAGGGAGCTGCGTGAACTCTGAGCAACCTCCTGGCACCTGAAAATAAAGACACTGTAGCACCAGCCTCAATAAAGAAAACTTCCAGTGCTGATAAAATTGTCAAAAAAGCACACATTCATACAAAAAAATTGCAAACAACAAACATTCAGCAAATAAAAGACAGACAAACCCCACGGATCTCTGGGGCTGCTCAGCGACCTGAGCCCTATCGAGAGGGGTGACTCTTATGTGTCTTATGGGCAGGCACTGTTCCCTTACAGTATGAACATGCTTAACCTGTGAATAAAGAAAAATAAATAAGTGAAGGGTTAGAGGGAGAGGAAAATCAAAGTTTCATTGTTAATTACACAGCACAATGATAAGGGTAATTTTTCTTAAATCAAAAAATAAATTCTAGGTTCAAGTTCCCTGAAGGATATAAAATATTAGAGGGTTTTTTTATGGTTGTAATCACAAACTCATTTCTCCAGCCACTACTGGCCGTGTCTAATTAGGGCAAAGTATGTTAATGATACAGAGGCACAGCCCAGAGAGTTCTTCAGTTGCAATATTAATTGCATTTAGGGAAAGAGGCATGAATTGTGCTTATACAAGCTAATTAGTATGGGTTTGCTAATTAATACTGGAAAGTCAAACTGCCTTTGTCTTGTCAACTGCAATTAACTGAAGACATTTAAATTTCTTTTTTTGTTGTTCCTCCAGCAGCACACTCACTTTTTAGTTGACAAGCAATGAAACCCTGCACTGGAGCAGCCAGAACAGCCACTCCATTCCACTTGCATCCCATTATCCTCTAGCATTTCCCTTCTGCTCTGGCCTGGCACAGGGTTCCCTATCACACACACACACACCCCACCCTTCATCTGCTGTTTTCCCTGGGGACACAACTCCCTGAGCTTGTGTCCTTGGAGGAGAGGGTCCTGAGTGTGCAGCTACTGCTGTACTGAGGCCACGATCCCATCAGATTTATTCCACAAGTACTGCACTTCTAAATATTGCTACATAAAAATGAATCATTTACCAGGCACCAGAGATGCCCCCTCTGATAGAAGGAAGCCCACGGGACTCCTCAGTGAGGTGCCATCAGCCAGTTCCCTGGCCCCAGAGCCCAGCTCTTCATTTCCAGTGCCCCAGGGAGGGTGGCAGAGCCATCAGAGCTCTTCAGGGTGGCAGCAGAGATGTCACCTGCACAGAGGTTTGTCCCAGAAGCAGCCCAAAGATTCACCAGACTGCATGAGAGCACCTGACAGGTGTTTGTTGTTCCATTTCACTTAGAGCCATGGCCTGCTTGAGCAAGAGCTGATGAAAAGCGATATCCACATCTGTCAGCACCCAGAGCAGGACAAGCCCTCCAGCATTCCCAGCTCAACATCAAACTGGGACTGGAGGCTCATGGGTGAAAGGGATGAAAAGGAAGGTGAGAGGCCAAGAATCCAAACCAGGCAAATAATTTTGCTGAAGTGTCAAATTTAAAGGAGTCTGAAAATAAGGCCATCCAGGTGGGACACTGATCTGGAGAGGGGGGGAAAAAACTACATAAAGATAATTTTGCTGGATGGCAGGGAGGACAGTGGGGCTGGTGGCACATCCACAGGAGCCCTTGGCAGGCAGCTATGGAACAGCCCCATCCAACAGGGACAGACCCTTCTCACCACCAACACTGTAGCAGACACAAAGTGACAACAGCTTTCCCTACCAGGGAGCTTTCAACTGGGGATGCAGAAGAACCATCTACACCAGTGAAAAGAAAGAGTTACATGATCAGGGTTTCCCTCAAGAGGGGGAAAAAAAAAAAAAAAATCTCTTTTCCTCTGTATGAATCAAGTTTCCTGTATTTACTGAACAAATTCAAGCTGCTGAATAAAGCCCACACCTCACAATCTGCAATCCATGGTCTAAAGCACCACAGAAAACAGCCTGTTCATGGGAGGTTGATGTAAGTTACTGGAAGATCACAACACCAGGAGTTTTCCACTGAGAAACCCTTGGGAATAGGCACTGAACACTGACTGCTGCTTTATCCTCTGCTGATGGAGGATGCACAACACCAATTAATGCTTTAACACTGGAAGTTCCAGTTTCTCCAGCCCTCTGCTAGCCTGCTTCATAGAACAAATTTTTGAACGCAAACAACTCAAAATCCAGGCTTAATGAGCCCAAATGAAAAACTTTAAAATGTTAAAAAAAACCCCAGAACATCAGAACTTTTAAAACATCACAGCAAGTTTTTCCTCTGATACATCCAGTGAGCGGAATGCAAAACCGATTGTATGGAACTTGAAACTGTTACAAGGCAGCACATAATGAGATCAGATGGCAAATAGGATTAATTCAGTTTTCTTTGGAAGTATCAGTTGTGGCCTGTGTTAGCACAGAAAGCAGCTGGGCATACGAAAATGTTTGCCCACAACGTGAGACCACCCCAGAACCGGAATCAATTAACGCTCTCATGATGGAAAATCTGATGTTGAAACAGCAAGAGGCACAAATTAAGAAAAAGATCCTAACAGACGTAGGGCAAGCCATTAACAGCACAGCAGGGGCACCTCATCCTGCCCTTCAGTGCCCTACTAGAGGTCAGCACAAGTCTAAAAAGCCCCATGTTGGCACTGTAGTTTATGATTTGGATTTTAGAACAGATGTCTGTTTAGCACCTACTTACTAGCCAGTGATGCAGGCCTATTTTTATATTAGTAATAAAATTAATCACATCTACGGAATGAGTCTCTGCATCTTGGATACTGCTCAGGTTTTCCTTGTGACTAGGAAAAGTTGCAGGAATCCCACAATTCATCCATTAGCAAGAACATCAGTTCACGAGATGGCTTAAAACTGACACCTCATTTACTCCTGAGTATAAAGAATCATATCCAAGTCATGAAACTGCACATAAACCTCCCAACTACCTGGTTTTGTGTCCTTTATTATTTTTGGTCCTTGAGGGAAGTGCCAATAAAACAGACGAACCCAGCAGAAAATTAACAGACATTATAAAAAAATAGTTTGTGGTAATTCCCTTGTATCTCATCTGCCTGTCCTTTGAACACTTGAGACTGAATCAAAGGCCCCCAAAGAAAGGAGTTAATTCAGCATGAAATAAAATGCTTGCTTCTGATCTAGAATTGCTAAGGAGAAAAGGAATTGCCAAAAAAAAAAGGAAGACAGACCACTAGATCTCATCCAACACTTTTTCCAGGTGAGCATGGAGACAGGGAGTGCCAAGAGTGGCAGCAGCAACACAAACTTTTACAATGTTTATTTGCTGTTCATTTCTGAATATTTGGAACTGATCCACTGTTCAAATGAACTTTGCATATTACTGCTCTGTAAAACAACTAGGGGAAAAAAAAAAAAAAGGCAGAAATTGAACACTTACCATCTCTGCTCTTTGCTTGTGGTTTCCCACTTCTTCCAGAGCCTGAGACAGCTGAGCCTTCAAGACACAGGGGGGGGGGGGGAAAAAAAAAAAAAAAAAAAAAAAAAAGGAAATTAATTCTAGGATGTCATTTTAGAAGTTTAATAAGATTGTCATCCCCTCCTCCCCTCTCCCCCCAAAAATTCACCCAGGGCACCATGATTTTCATGGCACTGAGAAGGAATTGTGTTTGTTCTTGTTCTGTCCTGCCAGCATCCCATGCCATGAGACAATCCTGTCCCAAAGAGCCTGAACTCAACACACACAATTAAAAAACAGGTTTATTGCACAGAAAGCCACTACATGAGCCAGCCCAAATTTCAGTCTCACGGGCCAGACAGAACCATGCCTCCACCCCATTTCTTTGCAAGCTTCAGAAAGAGTGGTCTAAAAGCCACCCACTTTTGCCAAGCTTAACTTAGAAGAAGAGGAGGTTTAGCTCCATAGCTCTGGAAAGGAGTGCGTGCTTCAAGTTAACACCATAGAAAATATTCTCCTGAAGTTCTGGGGTCCAGGGTTGTGTTTAGAAGCCTTCCAAAATGCTGTGGGGCAAAATACTGAGAAAATCTGCTCTGTAACATAAACCTCCTGGATTTCTGTGAGAAAATATCCCAATGCAGCACTTTCACTTTTTTTAAAGGAAAATTTGAAATGTAAAAAATCTCAAATCAGAGTAGAAATATCTTCTGTTATCCCAGCATAATTTGGGGGGAAACAGGTACTTGACTCAGAAGAGGATCTTTCACCGAGTTTTGTTTATGGAAAAGGATTTTAAACAAAATTGGTATTTAGGAGATGGTTAATAGAAGCCACACATAACATGAGTGCTATTACTTCCCACATCTTTGATTTTCCAACACTCTGCTAGGCTGCCATTAGCCTTTCTCTGCTTAGCAGAAAGCCCAAAAAATAGTCACTAATGACAGAGAAGATAATTAAAACAATGTAAACAAATAAAAGAAATAAAAACAACTTTCCTACAAACCGATTCGTGTAATTTCAAGCAAATATTCGTTAAAACCCTCCAGAGTCCCTCAGCTTCTCACCACATGAAATATGGGTCTTTTGAGTGCCACATCCAAACCAGAGACAAACAGCAAACAGTTTATTATGATGAAAGGCAAAACATTCAGCTTTGGAGGCTGAACTGAAATGCAAGCAAACAAACAAATACAGCCCAAGTGTTCAGCACAGCAGAAGTTCCATTATGCAAACAAACAACCAAACAGTTCAAAATTTCCCTGGCCCCAGAGCTCAGCAGAAACTGAAAAAGTTTCAGCTTCTTGCTGAGCAGGGCCTGGGATGATGTGACATTATTTGAGGAACAGACACTGAAATAAGATGAAAAGGGTTTTAATACAAGCCTGGGACCTGGCACAGGAGAATGAAACACCCTCATTAAACACCACAGGAGATGCCAGCCCCAACCAAAACTGGAGTGCCTGGACAAGCAAGCAAAGAGAAAAAAATGAAATGATCACCAAGTTTGATGTGGAAACCTCAGGGAACTGTAAATTTGCAGACACCTGGGAAAGACTTTTCCCCACTGCTACCGAAGCAGGCACAATGACAGCAGCAGGCTGGGCAAGAATTAGACAGCAGGGCCTCAGAGAGGTCATTTAGGAGAGGTGCTGGCATAAACTTTGTAAAACTCCCCAAGACTGACTGAATATTTTTGATTACAAACTACCCCAACTGTTCTGTATATTTATTAGCCTTATCCATATGAAGATGACCTTTAGATGGAAACCACTAGCCTATTCTAAACCAGATGTAAGAATTACTTAATTAAAAATTACATTAAAAATCATGTATTTTCTTACAGTAGCTGAATTTGAGGGTCAAGTCTCTGTTCACACAGACTCCCTTGGAATCACAGAGTAATCCACATTGGAAGAGTGTGAATCCCCTCAAGGCTCAATCCCCTGTGGTTTTGGTGGGCACCTAGCACCCAGCCTGGATCAGCCCACCACAGTCTGCCAGGCTTTGGTCACCCTCACAGTGTAAATATTTTTATTTATAACACCAAGGCAACAGTACCCTAGGAGCCTGTTTAACTAGATGGGTAGAAGAGCATTTTAAAGTATAATACCTCCATAACCGTCAGAAGAAAAGGATAGCAAAGACTCCAACACATTTTACTTCAGGAGAAAGCTGGAAAAACCTTTTAGGCAAGAGAGAAATAATACAAAGGGATGGGAGAAATTGAAAATACAAGCAGGAAATATGCCATAATTTATCTTATATATAATAAGGCTTGGGGAAAATAACCATTTCAAGGTGCTGTGCCAACAGAGACACAGAGAGAAACCTGGACAGCAAGTCCAAGCCAGCAGCATAACAATAGCAGATCAATATGATTTGAAGAAGCAATCAGATAAAAACTAAATCACAAAGTAGGTTTTCTTCATTGCATTTATTTCTAGGCAGCTCATCTCAAAGGGAAAGAGTCAGTAACAACTGGGAATTCAGAGAGCAGCTACTAAACTTACTAGACTGCTGGAAGAAATGATTTACGAAGATTAAAAGATTTTTATACATATGGTTTGACTACAACTCTCACAGAAGAGCAAAAGGGACATACTTAATGCACTGAGAGCTGTTAGAGTGACAAAGCTGGAAACAAGGAGGCTTCCCCAGCGCTGCTGATGCTGCGGGATGCACTCGCAGCCCGCAGTGGGGACCCTCCCATGCCCTGTCCGTGCCCACCTACTCACACAGGTGGGGAAGCACAAGACAAAGCCCAAACTTTCAGCAGGGTCCCCAGTGTCTGCACTTGGCAGGCTGTGATCCAGCTGATCTGGATGCTTTATCACGTCCAGTTTGTAAACATCAGCCCTATCCCAGACTTTTTATTAGCTTAAATCAAATATTGAACCTCCCTCAGCTGTTAGAGGACAGCTGCTTGCAAAGTGATTCACTGCTATATTCCTTCTAGGCCACAAGAAAATACAAACTAATCACCAGCAGCATGACAGATGCACACATTTTTAGTTATGGAGGAGAAATTAGGCTCTGAACTTATCCCCACATCTCGCTTAATCAGAGTGCTGGGGAGGAGCTGCCAGCCCCCACAGCCTGGAAGGAAGGAGCTGCAGAGGGCCATGGACTGGTGCCTGGCAGCCTGCTCAGCCCCTGCTCCCATTCCCCAGGCATTTACCAGAAAAGACTTGGAAAAAACAGTGTTGTGTTGTTTCTTGGAATGTATCTTCTCAGGAATGAGCTGTCGAGTTTCTGGGTTGAGCCATCTTTGGCCACGTCCAGACAAGGAAAACATGAGGGGTGGACCTGGGACATTCAGGAGTGGTGGGAAGGCACAGGGGTCCAGCAGATGCTGGAGCAGTTTGCCAGTCCCATCTTAGAGTTCTGCTCTGGGAAGAGCCACGTAGGTAGTGACAGGACAAGGGGGAATGGCTTCAAGCAGGAGAAGAGTAGGCTTAGACTAGACATTAAAAAACCAATCTTCCCTGTGAGGGTGCTGAGGCCCTGGCACAGGTTGCCCAGGGAAGCCGTGGCTGCCCCTGGATCCCTGGAAGTGTCCAAGGCCAGGTTGGATGGCTCTCTGAGCAGCCTGGTCTAAGAAGGTGTCCTTGTCCACAGAAAGATGATTTTTAAGGTCCATTCCAACCCAAACCCTTCCATGATTCTCTCTGTAGCTCGGCTCTGTTTTAGGGGCTTTTTGATTGATCACATCCACCTTGGTATCTCTCAGGAATCTCTCAGTAGGATAGACTTCCGTGTTGAATTTTCAGGCTACACATAAAAGTTAACTTAAAGCTCCAAGGAAATTCTCTTTACTTAAGACACGTGTTAAATTCCCACAGACCACTGAGCTCAAGCACTAAGAACCTGATATGCAAACAGATATTATGAATCAGATATACAAACACAGTGCAATTTACCCAACGAAGGCAACACAACCAGGTAAAGGAAAATCGAGTAGCAAAGCAGGGGAAAAAAATCCTCTCAAGTACTCAATTACTTTCAGCTTTCAAAAAAAGGGTTTGTCAATTCAAAATACTCATCTTACATGAAAACACAGTCTAAGCTACTGTCAGTGGACTGTGATCCTCAAAAGAGAGCAGCAGGAAGAGGAGAACCTGTGCTCCAGCCTCACTGGGAAGCTGCAGCTCGGGCTGAAAGAGGAGCAGGAGCGGTTTCCAAGGAGAGGAACCGATTCAGCTCCAAGGAGACATTTCTGAATTGTTTAACTTGCTTCCCTGCATCAATAATTTGTCTTCCGGACCTTCCAAAAGTCAGCCTCCACTGACAGCACTGGAGGAGGCTGGTCAGAGAGGGTTTAATGAATGAAACTGAAGCAACCTGGTGGCGACAATGCAGCTGTTAAACCCACTACATCCAGAGCACCCCACTCCCCTCTGGGGGCTGATGGTGAGCTGACTGCCCTGAACGATGGGCAAGCAGCTCAAATGTGAGCCCCATTTGTAGGGAAAAATTAACTACTCAGTCTCTAATGAACAGTCTTTCTCTACACAACAATACCCTCTGCTCTACGAGCAATTAGCAAATTGAAGCGCTCTCTTTGTGGACCTGCATTAATTTACTCCTCGATGTGGCACATTAAATAGCTCACAGGTACAGCACAGCAGTGGCAACAGCCAGCACCATAAAATAAAAGCTTGCTTCAAAGAGTTTGGGAAGCAAAATTAGGCGTGCTGTATACAAGGAATAAATCAAAACAACCTTCATTTGGAAACATCATTTTAGTCTTATGCTTTCATCAAAAAACATGGTTATCGTAACAGTCACGTTAATACAACGTCGGTACTCTACAAGGGAGAGAAACAAGCAGCACATTCACTACCTCAAATTAAGAAGTGCCATTTTTATTCTTTCTCATCAGGGTGAAATACCTGAGAGCATACACAGCTGCCTATTCTGAGGTTGTGCTTTCACAGCTATTAATCCCAAGTGAGAGTCCCCAGAAGGAAGGCCACTTGTTGGGAGGGCAGCACCCCTGCAGGGGAGGAGAGGACAGGACAAAGAGGTTTTGCCTGGCGGAGCTGGAACACAGCTGCAAAAAATGGCATTTTTACAGCTCACTGAAGCCCAAGATACCCTTAGAAGTATTTTATATGCAACAGTTGTATGCAAATCCAAGTCAAGTGTGATAATTGGCTAATTCAGGTATAACGTTAATTAATAGCTATTCCAAAGTAATTAACTTCTAAGTTAAATTCTTGCTTCTCCTCTTTGAGAGTTAACACACAATTTAAATTTACAAGGATATATCAGCTACTGATCACAGACATACGGAATCTTGTATGTTCTAACATGCCAAATCACTTCAGTTTCCTTGTGCTGGCTGCCCCCCATTCCTTGGATAATTTCACAGTTATTTATTTCCCTGATCACTCACAAAAGAAGACAGAAGATGGAGACTCTTGGCTCAAATTGGATGGCCTTAGTGTGTGGCTAAAGTGTGATGTGATCTCTACAGGGTCCAAGCCAGCACAGCTTGTCTGGTGCCATAGGCTGGGGAAGAAGGGGGATGTTGGGGGAGGGGAAAAAGGACAATATCACCTTTTTCTATCTGATTCAGGAAACACAAGGCAAATAAAGTGCATTGAAGCTGCAGCTGAAATACAGAAGGAAACTTGAAAACATGGCAGCACTCCCAGGACAGTTCTGATAAGGAAAGCACTGACTGCAACAATTAGAATTCAATCCAGCGTAGAAACATAAGCACCACTCTGATGAGTTCCATGGAGCAGCACAGGAATAGGATGAGAACAATCTGAAGAGAACTTTGCAGTCACTAATTACCTCTCATGCAAAGAATAAGGCTCTGGCTTGTGGAGAAAACAGAAGGAAAACTTTGATTTCACAAAAGCCACAGACAGATTACTTCTGGGGGTGGCAGAGACTGAGCAGAAGTAACTCATCAGCCACTTGCAGTCAGACTTCACTTTATTTGCATATTGTCATCCTGCATATTAAAATAGTGTGAGAACTGAAATTAAATTTTCATTAGTGTTCAATCTGAAATCTCACCCGTGGGATTCAGCTTTCAACAGTTCATGCATGCATTTCCTTGTTCACTTTAAAGTTAGATATCCATTTATCCCATGCTAGCCAACACTTGTGGCCTTCAACCCATTGCACACCATTATTGCTCAGGGGCAGCTGTACAGGATTGTTTCTGCACCTCTGAACTGCACTACAGAATTACTCTGAACTAACTGGTCATTTCTAATTTAACATATTTTGATGCTTTGTAGTTGAAATTGCCAATCTTTCACAAAATTGCATCAGTTGAGATCACAATCAGAAAGACATTTTAGTACCAGCCATTGCTAAATAATTTCCTTGCCGCTTTTCAGGCTCCTTTTTGCTGCTCTCAAGAAAGTTCTCCTGGTTATAAAATCAAATGCACATCCTCTATAAAGTGGGAAAGAACAGCTACAAATAAACTCTGCTGCTGTCTCAAAAGCATCCAGAACACCATGTTATCACACAGGAGTTGGATTGGAGGTGGCAGGGGGCTCAGCCTGATGCAAAAGTGAAGAGGAAAATTCCTCAACAACATTTGAACGTGTTTCAGAAATTTAAATTCAGTGAAACCACACTCGCTCTGACTTGCAGAAAAGCTGCAACAGGCGAAGCAGAGACCATTACTTACTGACATAATTTATGAGCATAGGCTTGCGGCTCAATGAAAAGCATGTGTCTCAGGCCACAGTTTATGTAGTTCTCCATGTAATTTAGTCCCTAATTTCACCCCAAACAAGGACAGGAAACACGGGAAACGAGAATGCCTGTAAGCCAGATGTCCCACATCTCCAGGGACTCGTGCTCCTGGGCATCACAGCAAACCACAACACCCAGGGACTGAAGGCCACTGCTTTGTCCAGAGCAGTGAGAGTGCTTTCCATGAAAAAAACAAGAGCTGCTCCTTCTCTGAAAACCAGTTTTGTACTGGATTTGTGCAGGGAAATGCCGCCCCCCAGTGAGAGACAAAAAACAGCTGGTTACCAAAATCAGGGAGGAATAAAGCAAAGCTCTTGGGTGCTAAACAAAAAAAATGACCCTGCAAATTGAAAAAAATCGCCAAAGTCGTCACTATAATTACTGAAAATGCAGGGAAAATATCTCCCCTAGCAAAGATATGGGCTCCTGTCAACACTCTTTCAAGATTTACTGGACAAAGGGATAATAACCACACCTTTCTCTTGCTCTTAAGTCTCAAGGACAGACCAATCTCTCTCCTTCTCTTTAAGAGATGCAGTCACTTCCTAATGTCAAGAATTCTCGACAGTAAGCTTATTATAATGAAATAACCCCAAGCTCTCCCTGGTTAGACTATGAGAAAAGGGTGTTAACGAAGTGACTGTAGAACAACTGATATGAGATGAGGAAGACAGGATTCCAAGCAGAAATTGTCCACGTCCTTATTCCTGCAAACCACTTGACCTAGCTTAAAGTAATCTGCACAGTCCTGCAGCAAAAACCTGGCTTTTGTTCCCACTCTGCCTAACCACTGCTGAGAGACCTGGGGCGAAGCACTAAACTCTGGAACTCCTTTCTTTTCTCTCCCTGTCTAACCTAAAGATAATACTGACTCTGTAAAACCCTTCCAAAACCTCTGAACAAGGATAATCTCTGAGCACAAGGTGCCACTGTTGACACAAACCACACCTGATGGGCCACAGCACTCGGGCACTAAAAGGATTAAGCACCATAAAGTCCAGCACCAACGTATTCAGAGGTGGCAGCAACCCTGTCTCCCTGATCCTCAAAGCAAAGGTGACCTTCACAGCTGCAATAAAATGTAAAACTTGGAGAAAGACCCTGAAACTTCTCTAAATCTATTCCATCATCACTGTTCTCCCAGGCAGATGCTGCCAGGAAAGGAAGGGAAGCAAACTGGGAGATGGAAAAATGCAGAGCATTGGATTCAGGAAAGGATGAGTACCTGGGGGTTGGACAGCCCCATGCCAGGCTGAAACATTTAAAAATGAGGCAGGTAGGCAAGAAAATAGTGGGCTCAGGTAATAAAACCAGCTTAGTTTTGCAAAAACATCTCAAAACAAGAACAATCATTTGTTGTTTCAGTCTCTGAGCTACAGCTGAGGTTGAGGTGAGGGGCAACACCCCAGAGACTCCTCTCTCCCCATTTCCCTTGATGTTTTTATTCAGCACCTTGCTAAGAAGGAGCACAGAGACCAAAAGATTAGCACAGCTCTGCTGGGAACAATAAACTTGTGTAATAGGTCTCCTTCCCTCCATCCTAATCAAATGGTGCTGCAGTCCCCTGGGGAGAGGATACAGTGCCAAACAAAAAATGTGAGTTTGCAGCTGCTTCCTCAACAGCAAAGGGCAGCCTGACTGATGAAACTCTGCCAAGCCAATTGCTTCCAGCATGACGCAGTCAGCCAGTGCAGCATCTCCAGGACACACACAAGTGACTGCAGGGTGCTGATGGACTCTCCAAAGGAACCCTTCCCCATCACTGGAACAGCCATCAGAGAAGCCTCTGCCACTAAAATTCTCTTTGTGGCCTCAGAGAAGCCGATGAGGGTGAAGATGGAGCAGGAAGTCCTTTCTCTTTTGCTGCTCCCCAGGAAGAGTTTTAACTCAACAGCAGAATGATAACCTGGCATAAAATCTGTGTATTGAGGGTCAACCACTAATCTCTTGCCAGGAGTAAAAAAGATTATTAATATATTAGTGCAAGTGAAAAACATTAGGAGAGTACCAGCCCACTCCACAGGGAAATAGCAAATAGATAAAGAAATACACAGTATCTGGAGGACATTAAGGAGAATTAATTTCACTGTGCTGCGGTCAAATGTCTAAAGGTGAAATGAAGGGATACCAGCACCCAATCCTGAATCAGATGTAGCAAATTAGGGAACCTGGTAATCCCTCACTATTTAGGAGATCTGAAAACAGGTACTGTAAGCAATTCTGGGATCTGGTGAGCATAAGGTTTTCCTCAGGTTGTATTAACTCTGCTGGAGCTGGGAAACAGAGCTAGAGACAAACAGAAGACGCAGCATCTAATGGGAATGGAATCCCTTGCCATTATATGTAATAATGAAGCTGGTTGAAGGAGGGGGGAACAAATACTTGTGTATTTGCTTAATTTTCTGACAAAATTTTAAGCCCAGCTCATTTATTTACTACTTTTTTTTTTTTCCCCCCATCCTTTAGTTATCAGCAGAATGACTTCAGGCTCCAAAGCTTTCTCTTGATGAAAGCAAACATTAGTACTCACCAAACCCAGAAAAAGGAAATCTCAAAAACTAGAAGTGATGGCAATGTGGCACCCAGCATCTACCAAACGGTTCACTCCTTCCTGTGCATTTTTGCCAGTACAACCTCCCTGGATCTAAGTTCTCCCCAGCAGTTGCCTCCAACTAGGTTTGATAGCTAGAGGGAAAGAAACAGCATTTAGTTCATGAAATCTGTAAATTAGCCATCAAAAATGTTCACTCTTATCCGTTCATCATAAAAAAAATGGTGGAATTACATCTCTACCTAAAAAAACCCTTCTAATTTCAGCCCCATGAGTCAGCACTGCTGCATCTCATCACCAAGAGTGATTCATTGTCACTGCACTTCTCAAAGTCAAGAATAAGGGTATTCACCCCAATTCTCTGTCATCTCATAACTCCTCTGGACCCAGGCACCGTGTTTGCACACAGCACTGTTATAATGATTTATGTGAGTGTGTCACTTTTAATTTAAAGGGATAAAGAGTTATTGTCAGTCTAGCAACCATAAAGCAACATTTTCTTTCCACTGAGCTGACAGTTGAATATCTGGAAAATATTCCTGCGTGCTGAGAAAGGAGAGGGCTGTACAGCCCATAGCCTTAGGGTGTCAGTGCTTCTGAAGACAGGAGTGGATGGCCAGTGTCTTTGGAGAGGAACACTAGGACTTAGGAGAGTTAAAAAAAGCCGTACAGTGGAGTTAGAATATGAATAAAAATTCAGACAAAAGCAGTGTGGATGGAAAGCCTCTGCCCCAAGTGAAACAGTGAGGAAGAGGGTTTGGGGTATTGATTAGACCCCAAAAAGATGATCTGTAGCTGGATGAAGCAAAGAATACCAGAAGTTAAACAGCAGCACAGCTATGGTTTTCTTATTCAACTCCCCTAATATCACAGTCATTTTTGATAATCTTTTAGCTGCTAAAACAAGGCTACTGAACAACTCCCACTGACCTTACACCCCTGAGTGGGCCAGTGCCTTCCTTTAAGCTGCCCAAGGCTGCTGGCAGCTGGTGATAGTTCAGAAAAGTGTCTTTAATGGTGCTGTGAGCTCTGTCCTTAGATATCTCACTGTTATCCCCACAAACACTCCCAACAGGAGCCCTCAGGCATGTGGGCACAGTTCCTTGGGCAACTGCTGTGAGCCAGCCAGAAAACAACGTTGGGAAGTGAAGATCTGTATTTAAATCAAACTTTCTTTGCTAGCTTGAATCAAGTTTGGTTTCTGTTCTGGTTCTCAGCACTACTGCATAGGTCGCCCCAGCTCAAACAAAGGTCAAGGAGGAGTTTCAGCCAGCACTATCCTTAGCTTGGGAAATTACAGCCAGTGTGGTTTTGGCATCCAGCAGAACAGTGGGTAGAGTGCCTAAGCCTCGGAGGGTCTCCAACAAACTTCAAAGGCTGTTGGAAGTTGCTAGGTAACAACATCCATCCCCAGGACAGGATTGGGCAAGGTTTGCTCTGCCAAAGCAATGCTTGCCTTGCCCTCGCTTCCGCCCTGGGAATGTGTGCTGAGGACCTGTCTCCTCTGCTGCCAGAGCATTTCCAGCCTCTAGTCTGGGTGCCTAGTTGGATTTTGCTGAATAAAACAAACATCCCATTTTAAACATAGCTATTATAATTAGCAGAAGCTCATTGCTCAATTCCCCTTCCAGACAGGGATTTCCAAATGTCAGTGTGCTTAGCACAGCTGATCTGTGCTGGCTGCTCTAAACACAACTGACCTAGGAGGGTCCAGAGCATAAAATCAAATCCTATTGTGGGTGGTGAGATGGAAAAACAAACAGGATAATTGTCCTCCTTCAGTCTGTACCTTCATTTTCCTGTACCGTCTGCACAGCACTGTGAGCAAGGCAAGGTGAGCAGAGACTCTGACACAGAAGGTATATTCATGCTTGAGGCCAAGCAGGAATTTCTCTTAGACATTTATACCATTTTTCTGAATCAGCTCTCCAGATAAAGCTGCCCATCCTGCTTGTCCTGCCAGGGTATCATGGCATAAAATCAAAGGGCAGTAAGGGGAGAACAAAAAAAAGGGGGGGAAACCCCAAACTAGAACAGCTCCTGCTGCTGAAACCATTTTACAGAGGCTCTGGCATATGCAGAGACCAGTTTCAAGCAGTATTTACTCTCTAAACCTGGTCTGGGAAAGCAAAAACAACCTTAGTCTTTCCAAGTGATTTCCAATATTAAAAGTTAAATTGCCAAGCATCTTTTCCCAGCACAGACCTCCCCACACCAAAGAGCTCTCCCCCATGAAGGAGAAGTGAAGCACTCCCATTTCCAGGTATTGCATGTATCAGTGGCTCCCAGCCTTCCTGCAGACACTTCAGAAACCGTGGCAGAGCTCCACACCTCAGAATGTCCCAGGGAGCCAGCAGAAGTCCAGCTGGGTTTATTAATGTGGGCCTTGTGCAACCTCTCACCTGTGGTGCACAAGTGTCTCACCCACAGCTCCTGCCTCGTTGTTTGGGATATGCCAGGATAAACTCCACGAAGGGCTGAAGCAGATTAGCACCAAGCTGCTCAATAAAAGGAGAAACTGAAGTTTAAAGACCATGTGTCCTAAATTATGACATGGGCAGTCATAATTTACAATTACTATATTTTACCCCATCAGGTTTGCACTACAAACAGATTAGAGACAGAATTTGCCTGAAGTTTAAGGGAAAAAGACTGGAGGGAGAAAAACCCAGAGGTTAACAATCTCTCTATCCAAAGACATTCCTCACACTGAAAAAATTAAAAAAACCTCCAAGATTCCAACTGGAAGAAAAAAAAAGTGTAAAATACCCGCAAAGAAAATCAAACATCCCTGCACACCATGGTCATGCTCCTGTAACTTCTTACAAGAGGAACAAAACTCTTCTACTTTTATTTGAGAATTTATTCAAAATAAATAAATCCCAATGGAATTTAGGCACACTGTAGAGGCTCCAGCAAAAATCGTAAAAAAAGCAAGCAAACTAAAAAGATCCTTTCTTGGCATGCTCTTGAAAAAAGGATTCACCACATTTCTGATTGACTGCCACTGTGGTTTAAATGAATCAGCTATAAATAGGCAGCAAATGCAAGGCAAGCACTTGAAGGGAACAGCAAGGGGGTTTTTTTGTTTTCTCTTGTTATTGCTTAATGGTCTGTTGGGAAGGAGGTGGCTGACAAGGTAGAAGAAATATGGTAAAAATATAAAGAAACCGAGAAAGGGTGTGGGAAGGAGGGATAAGGAGACAAAGACATACCAATGCAGGGAATGCGCAAATACCTTTCTGCCTCTGGTTTTCCGGAGGAGTGCATGATCAGGGATGGGAACAGGCACACAGACTTGGAGCTGGGGATGCCCTGAAGGTCCCCTCACAGCCACAACTTGGAGAAGGCTTTTATGTTATCAGTAACTGCAAAGTCAAGCTTCTGTGGGCCACTTTGGACTTTTCTAGTAACTAAAATTAGTTACTAGAAACTAACTAACTAGAAACTAACTAACTAGAAATCTCTAGTCTTTCTTACATATCAGATTCAACATATGAAGTGCAGCCATTAAAGAAAAGCACTGGAAGTGTTTCTGCAGCCCTCTTGTGTCAAGAGCCATCCAAACCAGGAGTGGACTCAAAACAAAGTTAAGCAGCCATCCACATCATAACAAAAGTGAAAATACTCCTGTCAATGAGCAGCAGAGCTGGAGGAATCTGAATCACATCCAGACAGGATCCAGTTTCTGGAAAGCATTTGCAGGGAAATTTCTAATAAACTACTTTTTAAATATTGAATAATTGCTTCTAAAAATAGCTGGAGCTTATTTCACAGCTCTTGTTCCAACTGTCTGCTCACTCTCCTCCTCCCTCCCACAGCTAGTCTGACTGCCCACAACATCCCCAGTCTCCAGCTTTCTGGCATCCTTTTTAATTACTCCTCTTAATCTTGTGCTCCTTCTTTCAAGCCTGAAGAAGGCTCTCACAGAATCCAAGGAGCAGAAAACCTTCTGGTTTCCCTTCCCAAGGAGTCTGACTAGCTTTAAAGATCTTCTCTACTCCTGCAAAGTATTTCCTTGCAACTCCATGGCAGATCTTGCCAGTGAGCAGCCCAGGACCTCCTCAGAGCCTTCTCCTCTGTGGGGATGGAGGCTGATCCCATGTCAGCTCTGCACAGATTTACTGCTTTCTCAAAATTAATTGGAACAGAAGGGACCATTTCCATATGTTGCTCCATCAGTGCTGCTCGGTTTTGGGCTGAAAGGATTAACTCCAGAGGGAGCACTGCAATTTCATCTTAGCCGTGGTCCATTTGTTTCCCTTGGCCCTTCTGCTGAGACTGCCAAAGATGCCAGACAGGATATTTCCGAGATGTGGGTGTTTATCTTCTCTTAGTGGACCAAACAGCAACTTATTTCAGGAAACCAATCCAGCAACTCACAATTGCTTCTTGTTCCAGCAAATTCAGCCTCACAAGGCAAGAGGTGAAAGTGCCTGATGGTGCCATTAGAAACCTTTGAGTTTCCTCGCTCCTGAATGCCTGTTGAGCAAAACTGTGCTATAGAAACATGAGAGATCTCCATTGGGCAGGGGAAGGGAGTCAAAACATGTGCCAAAATAATCTCAGTTATTTGCTCCTGCCACACAGCTACAGGCTGTATTGAACCACTCCTCCATGGCACAGTGGGATGCTCAGGGCTAGGAGCTCTGTTCCAGAGGCTCCTGGTGGCTCCATGGAGCATGACAGAGAGCTCCCTCACGAAAATACTTACAAATAAGAATTGCCAACACTTGTTTTTTTAAGCTTCTTTTCATGCTTCAATTTTCTTTCTTCTTAACCAAGCAGATAAACATCTACACACATTTACCTGTGCCTAAAAGCGCCTGACCCCAGGGCAACACCAGCTTGCTTGTCCAAGGTTGATACATGCCAAAACAGTGATTCACTCTCTGTGCAAGAAGCCACAGAGGAAGGGTACAGAAATGTACATTTGCTGTAGGAGTGGCTGTATTTGTGCCATGCAGCAGCCTCCAGATATTCATGAAGACTTGAGTGTGACCTTTCCTTTTCTCAGTCCCCTTTGCTGGTCAGAAGAAAAAGTGTAATCCAAAGAGCAAGTGGAATGTAACAGAAGATAATATCCACAATACTTGCAGTAATGTGTACAGTGTCAATGGGCTGGAGGAATGGGGTACAATGACTGTGGATCTCGCCTGGCCTAAATAAAAAGATGCTCATTATCCTGAAAGGAAATGCCACTTAGGAACGATAAGGTCATGCTGCACAGGGAAGATAAATGTCATTTCTCTACACCGCAGTGATGGTCTCACCTACTGTCTTCAAAAATGGACCTAAACAGCAAAGCAATAAAAAGCCTGTAGAATTAGCCTGGGACATTATTGTTTTGAGAGCGTAAAATCACTCATCTAGAGCTCTTTAGACATGCTTTCCTAGGAACACTTCTATATGTGTACACGTGCATTTACATTGTGCCTTTTGGGAGTAATAATACATGAAAATAATTAACCAACACTTTCAAACAAGCTTGGGTGTGTTTGGTACCACCTTTGTCAAAAGAATTCGAGACTCACCATGTATTTTATACAGCTGTACACATTCCCAGGAATTAAATCCATCTGCATAGGTAGTTTTGCATTCGTCACAGGCCCCCCCCAGGCAGCCTCTGCCAAGCACAATGAGCAGCTCTAAATAAATACCATCCATAATGCCAACAACTTCTCTCTTTTCAGCAGCTCTGTGGGCTGCCATGCTGCAGCTGAGAGACAATTAAGTACACTCAGATGATCTTTAAGCACACAGTACAGAGCAATTCCCTCGGAGCAGGAAGGGCAGCATCCATCCCCTCCGAGCAGGAGCAGCACTGGGGGGTCCAGGGAGCTCCAGCCCAGGCCCTTTGAAGAAGGGATGTCTCATTTCAGCACTCTGCAAGTGGGGGGCTTCTGCCCCTTCACACCCACACGTGTGCAAGGCAAATAACTGATGAACATTAGTCACTGCTTGCATGGTCCCACCTAGAGGAACAGGGGCTGCCTCTGCAGACATCACTCCTGCTGTCCCTATCACCTTCCTTCATGCAAAAGGCCACAGAATGCTTCAGAAACCAGCACCTTATTTTGCCAAGGTGGAACTAGATCCATGGAGGTCAAACAAGCACACACTTTATCTCAGTATTTGAGATATCAGGGGGCTCATCTATCCTAAGGCTGCATTTTTCACTAATGAAATGACCTATTATAAACCAGAAAGTGAAGAATTCTGCATCCATAAGTTAATAAAACTGAGAGTACTCAGAATAGAATTGCCAAGGGTAGGGCTGGTAAAAACTATCTTAGCAATAATACCTACCCACAAAGATCACTGGTTTAGGGTCTGTGCCATCAGGTCAGTTCCCAAATGCACTGCACAGCCTAGATTTTATGAAAAATTCAGAGTTTGTGGGTTCTCAAGAAATACTTCAATAATTAATACAGATACAGACACTCATCTTTTCTTTGTGTATATAAATAATGTACAGTGGTAACCTTTATACAAAGCAGCCTCAAACCCTCTCCCATTACACATGATATGCTACTTAAAATAACCTCTACAAAGTAATGACTCTGTTCATGTTTATGGTTACTGAATATCTCACTGGGCTTTTACACACCATTAATACCATAACAGGTAATCTTTCAAGCTTCTTATTGATTTCCTTTAAAAATCAAAAGTATTTAGGTTTAGCAACTCTTCCAAGAATCAGCTTCCCAATGATAATGAACTGTTTCTACAATTCTCCGAAAAGAAGCGAAGTCGATGCCACAAAAACGCACGTTTGGGAGTGTGGAACACAGGCACAGGAACACAGAAGAGATAAAAATCTATGTCTTAAGCCACGACTCAGTTCTGTTTTTAATGTGAGCTTGAACACAACTAGAAATCTGAGCGTACATGTGTCAAAGCTGCAGCCATTAGAGCCGTTTAAACAAATTGAAAACATAAATCACATCAATATGTCAAATCGATGTGCCATGCATTTCATAGCCATGATACTGTCACCACAGCTGGATTCATGGCACGTGTGTTCTACAGCACTGCCTGTTTTATTAAACAGCATAAATAAAATTCAAAAGAAAAATGTTGCAACTTGCATTACAGGGAGATTGTGGCTTTCTCTACAACTTCGGACTTTCAGTTTGTTTTGCTGAAAAGCTTTTAGCACAATCAAAGCACATTTGACATTAACACTGATTAAAGCAAATGGATAAATTGCAAAGCCTCTGAGAAAGCAGAATTGTTCCGTACAATTTACCTGGACCACCCCTGAACAGAGAAGATCTATATCAACAGTTTAGTTTTTATTCACAGCATGGTGGGAACTGCTATCAGCTGGGTTTTTCACTTACTCTGCTCCCAGCCTTATCCAAATATTAGTAGGCTGGTCACATTGAAGTGCAAAAGAAAAAGAGAAAAATAAAGAGAAATCCAGGCACCTTCCTTTGAATTCTGTTCACTGTTTTGACTGGCAATGGTGCCGTGCTCGAATTCATGACCTTAACACAAACCAGGCTGAGGAAATGGAGGTGCTGCAGCCTCTGGACAACCCAGGCCATGGTGAAAGGCTGGGTGAACAGATGGGAACAAACAACAGCTCACAACGTGGAGAAGTACTAAGGGTGAACAATTATGGATATTCTGAAACAAAACAACTGCAATTGGCACTTGCATTTAGGCCCCATTCGACAAACTGCTCAGGCACTATGCTGAACCAGGCTTTTTAGACTAATTAGTTCCCTGAAGAAACACCTCTTCTACTGCACGTAATGAAGGCCAAAATAAAGAATCAATGGGCCTCAAAAAGAAAATCAAGACTGCAACTACTGTTGTTCTAATTACCACAATAACCAAAGTATTAAGTGCGTTAAAATGGATCTTATAATCCTTGCAAACTGCAAAGAGCAGGAGTGTTGGGATCCACAAGAGCATGGGAACAAGCTTCTGTTGGTGTTGTTTTCTCAAAGCACTTTTTCTGTTTATATGTTGTAACTATTTGGTAACAGGAGTTCAACAAAACTCTGTAGCTGGACCCCACAGAAACACAGAGGGCACAACTGTGCTGAGCCTATGTGGAGGCTCCACAGGAAACCCTTGGAATCTTTACAGGATGTTTTTAAACAGAAAATAATCATTAAAAATATAATTCACTTTTACAGGTCACCATCATCATGAATTAAAAGATGACACGAAAACACTTACAACTACATACTTTAAATCTTAAATTATGCAGAGATTATGCAATTACTCTGAAATGAAACACTACAAATCACAGAATTCAAATCCAATGATTATAAAAATCAACAAATCTCAACAAGTTCAGAACATCTCAAGACTCCCAGACAAGAGCTATTTAATGCCATTAATACAACTCAAAGTTAGGGAACAGGTAAAATTTCCATGTAAAACATTATCCTGATGTGTAATTTTAGCTTTTACATTTTGTCAGAAGACATTTATTTCCTTTCTGCCCAAAACTGCTTGGTTTCCATGGGCTGTTAAAGCTTTCATTGATGTGAGGAGGTGCCTAAGTAGCAGTTCTAACAAACAGGAGACGTTATTGGCCTGAGCCTGATTGAGTCACCAATAGACTTCAAAAGGGGTAAGAAGCACTGGCCTGAGAACCCCTCTGGGAAACATAACCTGAACAAGCCCAGCTTCTAGTTTGAAGAGAAACTGGTCAATCCTGGCCAATTCTCCCATTTTCCCAAATTTTACCATTCCTAAAGAGTCAGGCACCAAAACATTTATCTGGTGGCTGAGCCACACGAACATGACCACACACTTCAGGAAACTCTGGGTTGGAAGTGCTCTGGAGAATGCAGCACTGCCTCCATCCCATCAGCTCATTCCAGAAAGGGACCATATACCTTGGAAGCTGTTGGGAAACTTGGACCATTCCTGCCCAAGGCAAACCAGCTGTGTGGCACAGCAGTGACATGGGCTGTACCTGCCCAATCCACACAGATCAGACCAGCACTATCTCAAATCACCACACTTTCCAGCCTGGAAGAGATTCATAGAGGTTAAATCTCCAAATTAACCACAGAAAGCAGTTTGTCCTAATGTTGAATGTTTTTCTAACGTTGCTAAGAAAACCAAAATTCTGCAATTGTGCAGAGCAACACTGGAAAATGGTGCAAGCTCTAGAGGAACTTGCCCAGCAACCTCTCTACTGCCTCCCATCCATCCCTCCATGCTGCCTGCAGCTGCAAGTGATGGAGACCAACGTGAGAACACACTTTAACTCTTTCAAAGCCTTCCTTTTGAAAAGCTGGAAGCTATCTGTTCCTAACCCATTCCCCAAAGATACTTAATTTGCCTCTGTCTTCTGCCTGAGAGGGAAGAGACATGTCATCACTGCTCTGCCTGTGCCCCAAGTCAGCCCCTGCTCCCCAGATGCAGGAGGGGATTTGCACCACACTGCACAGAAGTTGCTCTTTGCTGTGGATGGAGCCACTGCTCCCACTCCAAACATATTCCTGCTTCCTCCTCCTCCTCAAGCCATCTAATTGCAGAGCCTGTATCTCTCAGCACAGGCATGCAGGCTCTCCAGTGTAAAGCATTTTAAAGCTCTCAGCATCGCATGAAACGCTCTCCCCTGCTCTATTGTGGTAAATATGACTCATAACTGCACCTCAGTTATCAGCTCTTTCCAATACATCACTAAGAAATAACCCAATTTTAAATCTTCTGTAGGAATTTAGACACAGTTCATCTGTTTCTCATGTTTCCTATAGGCAGGGACATCTGAAGCTAATCCAAATTCCTTAGGTCAAGCCTCTTTTGTGCTTGGTTATTCATAACACCACCAGAAGAGGCTATGGGAGGATTTGTTCATACCAAGAGCATTTTAAGTGGAGCATTGTTGGGAAGAAGGGAAAATCTTTCTGTTGCTGGCACCTATCAATCTGCCAGGGCTGAAGTAAGTACTTAGAGCCTGAGTACAAGAGCATTCCCACATCCTCTGAGCATCAAACCTGGACAGCAGAACAGTCTCACCTAGGCTGGGTGTGCTTCCTGCAGGCTGAAGCACTCAGCCAGCTGAGTCCACCCTGAACTCCCTGCACTGCTAGCACAGGTGATTGCTTACATTTATCATTACTGCACATCTTTACATAAGAGAGTCAAGATGTGACCCAGCAAGAGAACAAAGGGC
This sequence comes from Corvus kubaryi, assembly GCF_017639235.1. Taxonomy (NCBI): domain Eukaryota; kingdom Metazoa; phylum Chordata; class Aves; order Passeriformes; family Corvidae; genus Corvus; species Corvus kubaryi. The sequence continues at coordinate 4,494,902 of NW_024581129.1, forward strand.
ACAGCGTCACTGACTGCATCTACACCAGGAGTGTGACTTTCAGCAAGAGGTGACAGCAATGACAATTGTCTACCCCTGTCCTTACTGCATTCAAAGTGAGCGCAGCAGAGCTGGAAAATGTTTTTCTGTCCATGCACTTCAATATGCAGCCAAGAAGTGAAAGTGTCCTTGAGGCTGCTGGTTGATTTGCAGCTGGGGGTATTTTCCTGGGGGCTTGTCTATAAGGCAGCTTTTCACAGACTAGAGAAGTTGTGCTAGTTAATGATTCACCCTATGCAAGCTGGTGACAGGACATTCTCATTCCTGAGAATGATGGAGGTTGCTTCCAGTTAGCTGTGGTCCCTGGGAACTGCTGACTTAAAGCCATTCTTAAACTGTCAGAGCATCCACACACTAAAAATAGCTGCAAAAATCTCCCTGTAGCGAAAACAATGTTGGCTTGTGCAGAATATCTCCAGTGTAAGGAAGTGCCATGGACCGCTCCTCTCGATCAATTACTGACTTTCAGGACAGATCCAAAATGAGGAATCTCCTCAAAAAAAATTAAGAGCAACTAAGTTTTAAAATCTAGTTTGACCAAACAAAAACTCTCAGATACACAGAGACAGGATCTGCTGCAACATCAATTAGTTTTAAGAGTCACTGTCCTTGCAGAGGGCAGGGTCTGTCACCTTTAACAAATCATTAAACCTCTTGGTGACTTGGCTTCCTCATTTATATGATGATTATTTGCCAGGTGTTCTCCCAAAGCACAGCCACTGGCAGGTGTAAAAGGGAGGGGAGGAAACTAATGACTCACTGACTCAATAAGGTCACTCAGGTCTGGAGGAAGATGAAACACGTGACATAACAGAGAACCCAAGATAATCCATTTTGCAGGACTGCCAGAGAACACAGGCCTGACCTACTCTCCTTTAGCAAAGAAAAACCAAATGCAAGGGACCACAGTGGTTCCTGGGAAGGCTCGAGTCTGCCAAGAGATGCCAAAACATTTGGGTTCAAAGTGCTATTTCGACAAGGTGTTTGCTTTGTCAGAAGATGATGTTCAGCCCTGTGACTGCTTCAGCAATCAGTGGGAGCTGATGCGTGGAGCATCTCAGCACCATCTCCAGGGAGTGCCTGTTCTCTCCCACGAGCCACGGATAAGATGCTACAGTGACAGCAGAAGTCTGGGCAAGTGAAACATATGCCATTCTGGAGTGGCAGGAAAGCTCTAGTGATTCCAATTTGCTCCTTATGGACATCCAAAGTGAGCAGAGTAATCATCTCACTGCTTCTTAAACTTGTCACTGAGCAAAAAAAGGTTGGATGGCAGCAGAGAGGTAAAGAAAGGAGGCAGGAGAAACCTGAAAATTAAAACAAACTCCTCTGTACCTTGCACACATGGGAGGAAACATCTCTGTAAAGTTCCCATCACCACAGAAGTCCCTTCTGCCGTGTAAAGGAGCAATCCACCTTTGAGGGGGAGAGGAAATATGGCAAAGGAGCAAGATAAACACAAAGCGTGGATCAAAGGGAAAAAAAAAAAAGAAGGCAAAAAAAGTGAAAAAGTGCTGATGGGGGAAGCTTGGTGAAAGACAAGGAAGAACTGTTAGCTGCTCAAATTAACATTTTAATGCATTCACCGTAAAATTTAAGCACTTTAAGCACTGGGGTGGCTGCTGAGTAAACCCCCTTCTCAAGGAGCAGATTGGTGACTTAACAGCACAAAATCAGCAACATCCAGGTTTCACCATCAGCAGATGCAGTGCAGTTATCAGGGGCAGATAATGCCACAATATTTGGTCAATGAGTTTTGAGGTCACCAGCAATGCCCGTGATGGCACAAAAACACAGAACATATGGCATTTGGTGTGCTGAAACTGTCAGACTCAATTAACTGATTAGAGTACATATGGTGCTCACAGACAGGGGAAATCTCTCAATGTAAAAGATGCTGGAGACCATTGAAGGTGTCAGCATGAGTCTTCCTTGCAAATCTCTCTTCATTAAAGTTTCATATGGAGCCAGGAGTGTTGTAATAAAATCATTATTAATGCAGTTATATTTATGATTATCTCCCTTTTGTGCAGCTGGATTTAACTTTTCAAACACTAAACTCCACATCAAAGCTTTTTCACAGGAGCTGCTGCATGCACAGAAGCTTCTTTTTGTCATGTTTACCTCGAAATCAGAAGTAATGAGAGCTAAGGTAGTAAAAGTTAACCAAGATTGGCCAGAAAACTATAAATGTGACCAGTATCAAAACAAAAGTTCACTCTGCCATAGAAATACAGTTACAATTCTGTGAAAGTATTTATAACAGGCTGGCAAAGGACAAACTCATTCCCTCTCCAGTTCCAAAACACACTTTTAAAAAAGATGGTGAGTGACACTTCATTAACCATGTGAAATGGGCTGACACAGCCTGCTTGCTTTTCCAGCCACCATTTCAGATGATGCTTTTCTTTGCATCTCTCCGTGCTTTACATTCAACACTCAGTAAATGCTTCCTTGAACCTCTCCAGCCACATCAGCCCTGTGGAGTGGGGGGCTGGGCTGGGGGCAGGCAGCTCTGGGGAGGAGAAAGCAACTGCTTGTCTGTATGCTTGCATGTCCATGCATTACAGACCCAGCTTTTCTCATACAGCATTATCAGTGAAGGGGATTTAAAAAGTTCCCCACCTGCCTTTCTTTGCCTTCCAGTCCTCTGCCCCATCAGGCTCTGACAGTAGTGGTTCTTCTGCAGCATCACCTCTGAAATGATCTGGGATCAAAGCAGCCTGCTGTATCCCAGTTTCTGGAAGGTGCCTGTAATCCAGGTGATGTCTGATGCAGACAGTGCAGTGCTCCCAGCAGCTCTCCTGCCCAGCAAGGGCTGGGGCACAGCTCCCTGTGTCCCCTAACTCCATCCTCCCAGCAGACATCAACCCTCACACACAGCCCCCTCCAGAGCTTGCACACTCCTCTCACATTCCCTGTGCTCTTTTAAGCAGCTTCCCACTTCCATTTGCACACCCAGCAAAGGACCTACCTGAGACCTCATCTCCCTAATGAGTTAAAAGCTGTTGTCTCAGCCCAAAATCTTCCCAGTCCCACACTACTTCCTCCTCTCTCTTACTGTATTATCTCTATCACTCCACCTTAACCAGAGTTTCCTGACTGCTGCTCAAATGGATGGAGAAATCTCTCTTTCCAGAGTAAGGAAAAGCCCCTGTTAAGAACCTCCCTTTTTCCCCCCTCTGTGTTATGTCAGAGGTGGGTTGCTGGTAACAGATTTGGGCAGCCAGAAGAAACAAGAAAAAATGAAACTATTAAGGGGTTCTCTTCTCAGAGATTTTGTTAAATTAAGTGAAAGATTTTGTTAGAGTACTCTGTAGCAAAGATTTAAAAAAAAAAAAGGGGAAAAATGTGATAAAAAATCAGAGAGGACAGACATGGTTCATAGTGCAAATGTTAAGATTTATGAATAAAGCTGAAGGGCAGAACCCCCCAAATATAATACAGGAGGATGATTTACCTTAGGCCCTTCAAGGGCTTTTTTAAACTCCAGAAGCTCCTGGACCACAGCAATACCTGGAGCCTCCCCAGCAGTGCTGGAGCACACAGGGACTGTGTCCCACTGTCTGCTGGGTGCCAGAGGCTCCTCTGTGGGCATCACTGTGAGTATCCACAGCAGCACATCCCCTGCTAACAGGTGATCTTCCTTGTTTCCCACACTTCAACCATCCCAGCCTTCCAAAAATGCCAGCCAGACCTTTTCAGCTCAGGTCCATCACTGCCCTCTGCAGCTGCCCCAGGCCTCCCCTGGATCTGTCTGGAGTAGCTGGGCACCGGTTGCTTTGCTGCCATGGGCACGATGCTCCCAGGTGAGCCCTCCTGGTTCTCCCTGCTCCTCCCCAGCTGCCTGTGTGCTGCCCTTCCCAGCCCATCCACACCAGAGGCTCCCAGAATGCTCCAACCCTTCTGCCACACTGATTTAAACACGCTGAAATTCCCTTTTCCCTCTCTCCTCACCCCCCTACAGAGGCTGTTTCTGCCGCATCTCAAACAACTAAGGCTCCAAGGTGCCTCATCCCAGCAGTCTGCTCTGTTTGTGAGCTGAGTCATGCAGGTGTCAACATTTCCAAACCTCATGGGGAGGCTCAGCAGAGTTGGGAGGGTGCAGAGCATTAAGTGAGATGTTATTAATAGCTGCCATCGACCATCTCGGCAGCTTTGATCTACTGGCAGCTGATTACAGCTGCTGCTCCTGATGATGAAGCACCAGGGGTCCTGCCTGTACCTCAATTTCCCTTTCCAGTTTCCCAATTTTTACTGGAACAAAACACTTTCCCCCAAAATTTCAAAACAGATGGGATTCAGCAGCCAACACTGCAGTCAGAAAGGCAAACACAATCAAGCTGAAGTGTAAAATTTTACTTTGTGAGGAAACTATCAGGTCTTTGAATCCTGCTTCTAGCAAAGTCTTTGAAAGGCTTAGAGGTTGACATCACACACAACAAACCTCCAGAGAACACAGCTCCTTTCTGAAATTTTCCATGTAGCCCTTAATCCATATCCATGAAAATAAACTTAGAATTTGTTCCCTATAAATAATTAAAGGAGTATAACCAAATTGTTCCCATACTCTTCCATGCTTTCATCTGAAGAAGAAAAGATAATTTACTATTGCCTGAAGACAGCACACCTGACATATTCAAGGAAACAATTCAGAAAATCTCCCTGCAACAACCTAGAGCCACTGTTGGGAGCAACTAAGGAAGCAGGATAAAATAGCCACCTATCCCTTTATGTCAGCATCATTTAATCCTGCTCTGTCTGCTGGGAAGCAATACAATGTTCAAAAGACAAAATAGACAAACATTCCAAGGCAGATGAATTCAGGCAAATTTCCATTTTATCTGGTGTTACCAGCTAACTTCTTTACCAGCTTGCCCAAAACTTTGCAGAATTCATTTTCTGCGAAACAGCAATGAAATGGATCTGCACCAGGACACTGATCTACACCACATTGTGCTGTTCTAAGGATTTAAAGATCACTGGAGCCAGTACTGCCTGAAGTAAGTCCCCATCTCCCAACACAAGGAAAGAGCATTTTTAAAGATGCCAGAAACAGCAGTTTTGTGCAGAGTGAGACAACTCTATGGCTTGAGCATGAACCCAAGGAGCAATTTCTACCAGTCTACTCCAGTTGAGTTATAGCCTCTAAATTGACATGATAAGGGAATTAGACATGAAGAAAAACTCACATACTTATGACTATTGTAAAGCCTAATGTAATAAAACTGCCAAGCTTTAAGGACACAGACATATTCAAAGTATTTCAACTCATCACCACAAAGCCCATTCCACTAAGAACAACAGAAGGGAGGAACAATTTGGCTGATGCAGGTTAACATTTAGCTCACCACAGTCACATTTCAGATTCCAAATTTTCAAAAAGAGAATTAAAGATAATATAAGAATGCCTTTAAGAGATACTTCTACCTTTGGACAGAATGGTTTTCTTTCTTAGAGAAAACCTAGTAAAAAGCACTTAATAGTGACCAGAAATCTGGGGTTTTCAGGCCTAATGTCAAGAAGTGAAGAATTTACAGCAAACACATACTTTACTTCTTCAACCCTTAAGTAAAGCTGTTGTAGGCACAAGTGGCTTACTCTGTACAGAAGAGCCTTGATTACACATGTGATAGAGTGAATCCCTTTCACTACACCACAGAAGACCCCACACCTGCTACCCCTTCACTTCCCCTTAACCACAACCCTTTCACCACAGGGAGTGGTTGTCCCTCCAGCCATGCAGTGCAGCACAGCACACTCAGCACACCCAAAGATGATTATTCTTGGCTTCTGCCAGCTTCAGCTGCAGAACAATAACTCGTGGCTCTTATTGATCCTGGAATTTCGAAGCACGAACATCGCAAATCTGGCTTCTACAAGAGCAGATCCCATCACCAGGCAATTCAATCTTGGAGGTCTCAACTCCTTCACCCCTGGGGTTAGAGCAGGATGCTGCTTTATTACCTCCATCTCGGTGTTGTGAGCGTGCAGCTTCTGCACCATGTCCTCGGCCTCGCGCATGCGCCGGCTCAGCTGCGGCGAGTGCTCCACCGGGGTCAGCTCGCTGTCGTATGACTCCAGGATGGCCCGCATTCCATCGCGCTCCTGCCGGGAACAACAGCAAAAACTTTCAGGGATAAAGCCTCTAAATGCCCTCCCTGCCAGGAACAACAGCAAAAGCTTTTAGGGATAAAGCCCCTGGCCACGCTCCGAGGAGAGCCTTCTACATTTTTGCCCACTCTTCTTTTACGCGGCAACTCAACTCTGAGGGATGTACACTCATCATCTTCACATCAGCATCAAGGCACAGACGGACACACAGTTCTAATAAAATAAATGTTGCTGCTGTGAAGACTGAAAAATTAGACTGTCTTGTGTCTATAAAACCCCATACCCTTTGCAGGAAAGCAATATGCAGACACTCTAACAAGCAGATGGCAACTGAAAACAGAGCCTGCCTAGAGACACTCTTCTAATTCAACATGGCTGAATGGGTTTCCTCAGCAAAATATTTAGTGTTGTACTTGACATTTTTCCTGCCAGAGTCTCAGCAAAGAAAGAACAGAATTGTCACAACAGAAATGAAACAGATTTGACATCGAACAAAGTGGCTGAGAGCAAATATCCTCAAAATGGTATCTGACTTATCACTTGTTAGATGCTGCAACACTCTGTGCTTGTAACAAACATTTTTTCAGAGGTTAATGTCTGGCAGACTGTGTTTGGCTCACTTCTCTATCTGCTGGCAATTATAACCAGGCATTTGCAGAGAAAGACAAACAGAAGGATCCTTCTCCCCTCCCTGAGAACGGCTTCTCAACTATAAGGCTTGGGCTCAGAGCTAAATGTAAAACTTTTTGTGTGGGGTCCTGGCTGAAGTATTCCTAATGCTTTCCCAGCTTCAGACAGCACCTAATGCCTCCCTCCAAGGCACTGATGGAGAAGAAGAATGGGGACAAAAGGAAAATTTCAAGAAGTCAGGTGTGTTTAAGGAGGTTACTGGTTACACTGCAATATGCACACAGGGATACAAAGGTTATCTCCTCGTTCCAAACCTAAAGGCCAAATCCTGAATGTGGATAGCAAGTGTCCATGTGGCAAGGGAAGGAACATTGAAATTCAAGGTGTGACAGCAAGACTGGGGGCACTGCCAGAGGTACAGTGTGTTCAGAGCATGTCATGGACTGAAAGGTCAGCCAAGATAGTTGGGTTGGTCAGGAGGTAAAAGGACACCAAGACCAAAGGACAGCCTGGGGCTACAGGAACTGGGTTAATAACATTATAAAGAAAGACAGGTTTTAACATAAATAGTACCAGCAGCTATTACCAGCTCCTAGCCCAGATTTGACTGAAGAGAAATATACTTTTCCAGGGAAACAGTTTTGCCATAGTTTAGAATTGTTCATCTGACAGACATGTGAAAGGAAATCCACGTTACTGAAAAAGAAGAAAACCCAAATGCAGCCACACCTGCCTTGTGATGAACTTGTTTAGCAGAGAGGCAGCAGGACAGGATCTCTCCATCCTCCTCTTCCCCCTCCAGCACCCACAGCATCACCCAGTCTGCCCAGCACACACTCCATAAGGCAAACTGCTTTTGCTCAGGAGATGAATTCCATTCCCCATTTACAGCCAAATCACTTTCTAGAGCACAGAAGAGAACATAATGACAGCATTTAGTGAAGGTGTTGGTTTGAGCTTTGCATGTTGTTGCAATTAGATTTGCAATTACAGCATCCTCTCTCCTTCTCTGCTCTCCAAGCTGCTCTGCTGTCCTCATTTTCTCCTAAGCATCTTTCATCCATGTGATAATTTACCACTGCTATGTTTCTCCATTACAGCAGGGGCAGTCCCAAAATCCTTGGTGTTTTTTCAAAAGCAAACAGGACCCCTGGCAACTCCCACCACACTTGGCTTCCAATTAATTGCTGAACATGAGGTCATTTGAGTCATCCCCATCAAGATCCCAGCAGCTCCCTGGGCTGTTGAGCTGCAAGGAGGACAAACTCCAGCTTTCATGTGAGCATGGGAAAACTGCATGGGAGCACAACCAACCCTACAGGCTGCCTTTTCCCCTAAAATCAACTACAGCCCTTGCCCTTCAAAGCATCTCTCTGAAATGAAGAGTAAACTTCTCAAGAAAAATCACACATGGTAAACACAGCAGAAGCTGTATTATAAAAAAAAAAAAAAAAGTGCTGAAAAGCTGAACTAAAGGGTGGCACAATTAAACACTTGATCCTGGAGTTTACTTATCCTCTTTAATTATTTCTAAATATTAATACTGTTAGTGAAATCAATTCTCAGCTTCCAACAAGTGGTCCCCAGCTCCATTTTTTAAATTTCTCCCCATCAAGAGCACTTATTGAAAGCTTTTCTCCCGCTCCTAAAGATCTTGTTAGTTTGGCAGGAAACAGAAGTTCTTGTTGAAAAGTCCTCTGTCTAAAAAGATTCTCTAAAATGTAATCCTAATTTAGTAATTGCTGCAGTATTTCCTCATTCTTCACGACCCATCAAAATCCTCCCAAGGCATTTTCAGATGCCCTTTCTAACCTTATTCTAATACAGCTGCTTTGCTGCTTCCTATCTGGAGAGTATTCATCAGAATTACTAAAAAGCAGTTCCTCTGGGAATTTCCAAAATTTACCCATCACAGGGTAAACCTCTGCTAACTCACCATGGCCCTACCCTGGCACAATTCCAGGTGCTCTTCACCTTAACCAGTTTTAAGTCAACACCCGAACAGAGATGCAGCTCATTCCAAACATGCCCTAAATGCAGAATAATAATCTTGATGTTCATTATAAACCTAGGAAATTAATGCCCTACAGCAAACCCTGGTGCTGCAGCTTGCAGCTGTGTTTGAGGAGATGTAAGTTTGAAAAAGAGGAAGGATAGTGATTTTTTTCAAAGGTTGAACAGTTTTCCCTTCCTTCTGCCAGCACCAGCCCATTCATCAAATAAATATTCCTCCTACTATTGCATAAGTAACTAAGAAGAAAACACATTTTATAATTTTAACCAGAAACTAGAGCTAATCTCTTGGAAATGTGCTATGGGAAAGAACAGGATGGCACCTCTGCAAAATGCCACCCCTAAGATGAAGCTTCTCCCCATTCCTCCCACCAGCTCCTCTACTCCCCTCTGTGTAAAACCAAAACTTGACCTGGCTGACAAGCATCTTGAAGCTCAAAGAAAGTCCCTTTCTGCAGCCTTCACACTTCAGAGTGGTTTAGAAACAGCAGGAATATAAGTGGGCTCGTTCAGGACTTGTGGTTTAATTTTAGGGAAAGGCCTGAGAAGGGCTCACATAAGCACCATCATCATCATCACTGCAACCACCACCACCCAAGTCACTACAGCACTGCACATCACAGGGGCAGCCCACAGATACCTGCAACTGAGGAGCACCAGAGCCTGGGTATGGGAAGCAACTGAACAGTAAAACATAGCCAAAAAACCATAAAAAGGTGTCTGACCTTATATACATACATATAAGTTCAGGCCCTTCTGCTGCTGCTGCTCGTTAGCCCCTCTTCAAACACACACACCCCCCATTCACCACAGACTTTCTAATTAGTTGAAGAAAAGAAAAATCAATAAGAAAGAAATTAAAGTTACAAATCTAACTGAAGTCAGTCACACACCCAGGGAAAATGTGTTCCTGGGGTAAAGTTTATCTAGTGTCATAATTTTATTGAAATCCTATATCTTCCTATTGACTTTTATCCTTTCAAGCTGGATGCCAGAGTTATCATTATTAGAGTCTCAGTGTTGCTCGCAGGGCTGAGGTTTGAGGTGGCTTTTTTATTTTTTTTCCTTTTATAAACAAGCTGTAATTGTCTGGTTTATTGATCAATAAATCTTTCAACTGCCTCTCTTCACCCCGCTCCTGTTCTGGTGGGTCTCCTGCACCGTTCTCTGCAAGAAAATATAGGGCTGTTGTTTTTTAAAGAACAGATTGTTTTGTCATTAGCAATGAGAGAGTGGGAATTGTGCCGGTCAGTTCCAATAATGGCTTCTTAATGACAGAGTCTAGTCACAGTAAAATCTGCTTTATTTCCACACGAGTGAACTCTGACTATTAATACACAGCCCAACGGCACAGCTCGCTTGCTCTCTCACTTCTGCACGGGTTAGAGCCTGGCAGAGGAGACAGACTCTGTACAGTGGAATCAGAATGATATTTCCCACTTGGAGCTTTTTTGATGGCACAGAAATATTCCAAGTATTACATCAGCTTTTTGTTCAATTAATGATAATTTTTGGGGAATGTTAATAGGCTGCTTCATTATCAGAAATCAGTGGCAAGATTTCTTCCCCCCCCTCTTCATCTCCAGACTCCTAAATCCAAATTAGTAATAATAAGGGAAAGTTTCAAGACTGAAGAAAGATATAGAGCTTCAATATCAAACAGATGCTATTTGCAATCAGGTATAATTTAGCTAACTCTTTCTTGTAAAAACACAAATAAAAGAGAGAGAGGACTGTGTAACACAGGTCTGGGCTTTCTTGCTTTAAACTCATATATAGAAAAAGGGAGATGGTAAGTGGGGCTTGACCAGATGTTTAACATCAGTAAAATTAGTGGGAGGCATCGAAATACAAACCAAAATATGGTTAGAAATAACTGAAGAATACTTAAATATATTAGACTGTGTCAGGACCTATTGACAAAACATATTCTTAGGTTACTTAATAAAATTAATCACATTAATCTCTGGTCCATGAGCAAATATCCTTGAGGAACTCACAAATGGCAAGACAGCAACTGAAAATAGGACAGAGGAACAGACCCAACCTTTTAAAAGAAGGATGGAGGAGAAGATACAGACTCTGGCAATTATAAATCACTTCAATATTTTGGTATCTCATAAAATACTTGAAAAAAACATTAACAATCAAATTGCAAGCAGCTAAGAAGAATTAAGGACAAGAAACAATCAACTGAGCCTTAATATGAATAATATCAAAACAGTCTAATGTCCTTCTTTGACAAGTAAATTGTCTACTGAATAAAGGCAAATAATAAACGCGATAAATCTTAACTCCAGTGATGTGTTTATCAAAGAAGAGAATTACAATTCAACAACATCTCTGTAATTTGGAGGAATGAGTTTGCATCAGGGTGATGAAAATCACGGAAACAAAGCACAGAATGTTGTGTGGCAGCAGAGCCACCAGGCACCATGAACAGGCTGCAGCATCAGGGGGAATCTGCCTCTTTCCCAGAGCTCCCTGTTTGCACCCTCCTTATGGGAAACACATGCAGCCCTCTTCAGGCTCAGCAGGATGCAGGGAGATGCCCTGTACCCCACAGACAAGCATTAACCAGGGAATGTGAACAGGGATGCTGACATCTAACAGGTTCTGCCCCAGTCTGAGGGCTGGAGGGATTGATAAGGGACTGATAAACTGTTCAGCCCTACTTTAGGAATAAAGCTGTGTTCAAGTCCTATTGCTTTATGGAAAGCGTAGGGGAAAAAGCAACAACCAAGTGACAGCAAAATGCAGGAAGCACCAGGCCTGCAGGGAGAGCTGGGGCTAAGACACATTGGGTCAGACTTTGCTCTTATGGGAGCCACATCCCTCAGCTCCCTCCTGGAGCCCTGCTAATTGGCACAAGACCTGATGGACTCTTCCAGAACGAAAAGCCCAAGAGTTCTCAGCTAACAAAACCAGCAAAAGTTAAATTACCAGAAACTTCTCAACCCCTCCTTGCCTTCAGCAGCATCTATGATCACCAGAAGGAAAATGGTTCCCCTTCCTCTTACCACCCTCATCTTCCATACAAATCATCTTTAAACCAAAATTTTCTACTCCCAAGCCTACAAATAGCTTCCTTCTCAGCTGCAGCCATTTCCCAACATTTCTCTCCGTGGCTGACCTATTTTCACATTACTTTGCTAATCAGAACTGACTGCAGACACATATGTATACACACACCATTGACTTTCTACTCAAGACCTCAATTAAAACACCATTTACAAAAAAAAGCCTGTTAACTTCATAAAAATAAAAACATCCAGCAGATTTCTCTACCCTTGCACTGACAAGACCATTGAGAAACATTTTTTTAAATATCCTTAGTTCTCAAATGTGACTGTCTATATATCAACCCTCTGCTTGTGTTTTTGCCCCTCGAGCCAATATAAAGCTACTGCAAGAATCTAAAGATGGATTTAACCTATAAAGAAGCCTTTCAGATGTGCTGTGCCCTACAACTAAGGCTTCTCCAAGAAAAATAAAATATTCCTTCTTTTGAAGTCCAAGCACCTCCATCCATGCCTAACAGGAATAGGCTGAGAGAGGTCAGAAAGGCTGATGGGCACAACCACAGGCACACAGCAAACCAGGAATCCCTGTCTGTCCCATCATCTCTCTGCAAGGGATGGTTTTCATCTGTTTTCTAACACTCTCAGAGCCATTTTCTTGCTCAGAAAGTCAGGTTACCATTCAAGTTGAACAGCAACTTTCTTCCCAGGGCTGGAAGCCTGGAGAAAGCAGCCACCCAGAGAAACTGTGGTGGGAAGAGGACACAATCAGGCAGAGAACACGAGAGAGATGATCAAATACTCATTTTACGTGCCAGAACAAGGCATTCAGAGACACTCCTAGCTTCTCAGCCGTCCATTCTTAAATTTTGGAGAAACTCTGCAATCCCATTGCTCTCCTGGCCAACATTCAGCTGGCAGCTTTAAATGTACTCCTACAAATACCTGTGTATATCTTACATGCTCTTGTATTCCATAGGTTTTCCTCCTGATTTATAGCCCTCCCTTTCTAGCTCTTGTCCCTCTCCTCCAGCACCTCTCTGCAGGGAGCTCAGCTTGCCTTACATCCTGGCAATGGACCAGAGCAAATAAATCCACTGTGACTCCTTTAATCCATCTCTGATAAATCTCCTGCTTACTATCTTCTGGAAAATTGTGCGTGGTCTCTGAAAGCCCCATTTTGCTTACAGCACATCCATATGCCAGCTGACAAGCAATCATACAACTGACACTGCAACAAATTAAATATTATCTGACTAAAATACCCCTGGGGTCCTCTTGCTTCACAGTGAGTTTAACATGTTTAGTTATGTTTCTTAGCCTCCTGCTGCTGTGAAATAATTGTATGATTTTTTCTTCATTTAGCTCCCCTCTACTGGAACACTCACTGCTGCCTGTCTCCAGAGTGAGCCTGCTTTTCTGTCCCAGTGTGTTTGTCATCTCTTCAGTCCAAAAAAACCCACTTTTTCCTACCATTTCTCACAGTCCCATTTGCTCAGGCAGTGGCAATCTTGTGTGTGAAGCTGCCTTATTCACCTGCCTCAGCACAGGGTCACTCACCATCTGGCACCATGTGAAAAACAGTAATTTCTTTTTAAAAAACACCCAAAAAACCTCCAACATACCTTCTTCAACCTAGCCACTAGATTACCATCACTGCCAGAGGGAAAGCATACAGCTGACAAGGAAATGGATTCATCCTTACTTACTGGCAATACAAACCTAAAGTGTTATTCACCTACTCAAAAAAAGGAGAAGAATCAAAAATAAGATAAAGAAGAAAGTTTTTGTGATGGTACATGAGATTTTTATGCTGCCAGTGTTGGCAGTGCATAAAAATTCACCCCTATGTTCATTCCTTACCCTCAGATTTCTTTTCCCTCTTGTCTACTAAGTAACCCAGATACTGGCCTCTAAAGCTCTTAACAGCCAGTTTCCTGCAGTTTCAACCACTTAAATATCATTAACTTGGGAGAAAAGTAAACTGAATTGTGCTCAAAGCCCATGCTATTATCTCTGCAAGAATGAGGAGGGATGGCCCCACCACCTGGGCTCTGCTCCTGGGGTATTTGGGCTGAGACAGAACTGCAACAGGGGGAAAAGCTCTCACATCACATTTTGAGGGGACCAAAAAAAAAAAAAAAAATCAGACAGAAGTTCATCCAATCCACATCACATTCCATTGAACTCAAAAGTAATTCCTTGATCCCCTCATGATGTGTCAACAACTCGAGAAATATGCCAGCTGTGGCTTTTTGAAGAAGGCAAAGAAAAAGGGATTTAAGGTGATGCTTCAGAATATACATCACCTGACTGCTTTATTAGAAAATATTAATAATTTCCCATACTTTACTTAATTCATAAAACATTCCCTCTACTGCCTGCAGGGTATAAAAGATCAGTGATTCCAATCAGAGTTTCACAAAGTATACATCAAGTTATCTCCCAGGCCACCCATAGCATATCTGCATTCTCTTTATAAAGGATTCTCATGGCAGAGGGGACACAGCTCTTGGCCCTTGCAGCCCAGCAGTTCCTCCTTCAGAGCACACACCAGGCAGAGAAGACTGAACTAAGCCTGGAATCTGGCCCAGTGTGCACCTTCCATACTGCATAAACCACCTATAAAGCAAAAGAATACCCAAGTATATTCTTCTTGAAACAGTAATAACCATAAAGTGTCATTTCACACCCAAACCATGCTCCCAGCAATGAAACTGGCCAGATTATTTAATCACACCCAGTGATTTATCCAGGGCAAAGCAATGATAAGCCTTTACTTTAAACTAAAATTCTATGCTTTCCTTGCATGAGGTCAAAACTGATTTTACATCATATGTGTTTCCCATTACCTACATGATGAGGGTTCCATATTTTAACTTGTACCCTTTGAAAATATGAAAGATTATTTTAACACTTCTGTCTTATAAAAGATGGAAACTGCACCAAGCAACACCTCTTGGGCTGTTTTTAATATCAGTTTATTCTCTCACCCAGAGCACAGCTCAGCCCACACCCACAGATGTCTCATTAGCTTGATCAGGAATCACCTTCAGCATTTGCTCTCAGGCAGCAAGTGAGCACCATGAAGCTGGGCTGATCTTTAACCTTGTGACCTGCACTTCTGAAAGAGTTTTCTGCATTTGAAAAGGAAAATGTGCCACCTCAGTGCTCAGGACTGCAGCTTGTGAGCAGAGGTTTGCCATATGCTGGCTCTTAAATCCCATATAAACCTCAGGGCAGGCTGGCAGAGGAGCCTATAACCCACCCTTCTGTCTGGGATCCTGCTCCTCTTGAGACCCTGACGTGGTCAAGAACAAAACTGGATGTTTAAGAAGCAATTACGAAGACCACTTCAGGCAGGTACTTTACCAAAATTCCAGCTGCACCTTCACCTTGGGCTTGTCAACCCCAGAAACATGACACCTAATAAATACATTTGATAAACAGGCTCCCAGTGAAAACTCCTCCAGATACTTTTATTGATCATATAAATATCCAGGCTTTCTGAACCCTGAGAAACACCTGACCTTGCCAGTTTTCTGGCGGAAATTAATCCCATTACTTTTTTCATTGCTTGAAAATGCATTTTGTTTTATCAGTTTTTAATTTGCCACCTTTCAGCTCCATTGAATATCTTTGTTGTTGCCTTGCACAGACAGGGAAAACAACTCGCAAACAACTTCTCTAAACCATTCATTCATTAGACTCTGTGCTTTCAAATTGTCACCTCTTCTTCAACAGCTTTTTAAGGTAAACAAGTCCAATCATCAGTTTTCCAGCTTGACTGCTTTCCCAGTCTTTCACACTCTCATC
The DNA here is from genome assembly GCF_017639235.1 of Corvus kubaryi. Taxonomy (NCBI): domain Eukaryota; kingdom Metazoa; phylum Chordata; class Aves; order Passeriformes; family Corvidae; genus Corvus; species Corvus kubaryi. The sequence continues at coordinate 4,510,534 of NW_024581129.1, forward strand.
ACCCATGTCTGACTGCTGCTCTCATTCCGCAGCATCTTTGGCTGAACTGGGTTGATGAGGAATAAGTGAAGAGAAACAGTGAAGATACAAAGTCCTGGGTCCCTTCCCCACCTCTCTGTGAGTAACAGGGGCATCCTCACCCACTCCTGGCAGGGTCACAGCTACAGGACAAGATGCTCTCCCAAAAGCTGCTGAGCCAGGGGATGCCAAAAAAACCAGCAAAAACCTCCTCCATAACCCCCCCTCAACCACAGCAGGAGAGAACAAAAGAGAAGAGGATGCATCTCTACACCTGAGACAGAACCTCCAGTTCCTGTGATAAGAGCCCACACGTACAAATTTCCTCAAATTTAAACATTTCAGAACTGAAACTTTTACTTTAAAATAGCCTACTAGTTAGTAGAGTGAATTTTAACAGTAGCTGCCACTCAGTGAACACCTTCCCTTTAGTATCACTAGGCACTGTAAAATTAATTCACAGACAAAATGCCATTGCTTTCTTTTCTTCCTCTCCACTGTCTCGGCAATATTAAGTCAACAAACTCTTTCCTCAGAACTGCACTGACATCAAGAATGTTATGCTCAAACCATTAGACAAAATGTGAAGCACTGAAGTCGTGCTTCATTAAAAACATGTGGAAAAATCAGTTTACCAGAAGAAAAACATTATTTAGGAAAATATTCATTATACACATCTGAAAAACAATTATGCTTAAATGACACCAAAACATTCATCAGCTGTTAATTAATATTTGACCACAATATTTGCATTTTCAACAAAACCACATTTCAATAAGGAACAGAAACACACTAACAAAACATCTCCTTCATTGCAAACTAAACCCTTTGGTTTGTTTTCCTAGTAATGAGCTGCCACATTTTGGAGAATGAAACAGACCATCAGCTTTTCTACTTCTGGGCACAGCTTCAAAGTGTACAGAATATGGTATAATCACTGAAATAGCTGGCAAACAAGAGACAGAGAGAAAAAGTCCCTCCCTGCCGTGTAACATGCTGGTCAGTAGCAAACAGTTAATGATGGTTATCCTACTTCCATACTGCAACACATCCACGCAAAACTTTCTGGATAATTTTAAGGGACTTTAGTTGAATTTTCACCTTTGCTGTGTTCCACCTACCAGAAAGACAATCCAAGGACGCCCAACCCACCATAGGCAGAATTAAAGAATTTTGAGTTGGCAATCAAATCCTCAAGAAAACAAAAAGGTGAGAACAGACCCTTTTGCACAGCAATATTTAAGCACACAACACTCATTGCTACATTTGTCCCATCTCTGGAAAAATGTCCATTGTGATGTGCCAGGAAATACTATCAGAACAATTTTTCTAATTCTAAAGTAAGTTAAAAGTCTAAAGTAAAGTCACATATCTGTTGCTATATTTGGTTCTTCTGCTTCCATTTGGAAAATACCATTATATTATTTTAAAAAATGCCTTTCAATAAACTTGGCACTCTCCTGACTTGGTACAATCTTTCTCAAATACACCTTTATCTTACCAGCCAGTGCTGTATGGGATGATGCCATTTTCAATGGAGTCTATTATCAGCACTAGGCAGACTCAGACTTGCACAACAGTTGAGGTCTGAAAGCTGCTCAAGATATTGTCCCTCCCCCAGCCTCCCCAGCTCTCCTGGTTTCCCCTTCTCTCCAGAAGCATATTCCTTGGAATTCTTCCAGGCAGGTTCATGAACAGATCAGACTCCCCTCTCCAGAAGACCAGGGCTGTGATCCTGCTATTGGCCTTGTTTCCTTCTCTCTGGAGTAATTTTCAATTATTTAACAGCATCCTTAAAATCCACTTTAGGCTGTTTATAAAAACCCTCACAATCACCATAAAATCATTTGAATTGATTTGAATTTGGTGATGAAGGGAAGACAAAAGATAACAGGAACAGGTCACACAGCTGGAATTTCTGACCACCTGACAATCTCTCCCCCTCAACTTAGTCCAAAAAGCTGTTCCTATCTCATTTGCAACTATTACTTTTTAGACTTGTCCTTATTATTTCACCTTCAATAACAATATTTGTGAGCTTTACCATGTTCAAAGACAGCAGGACAACTGCATTGTTGTCAGTGCAGATCCAGAGATGCTGCCCATGGTTACTAACTCTCTTCAGCTTGTCGAGGGTAAAGAAGCACCCAAGAAGCAGCAAGTGATAAGTTTCTTCCTGTCTCCCTGTGCACATCAAGGATGCTAAACACACACACAAACAAAATCAACAAGCAAGGTTATGCAAAAGAACCCCTGTTCAAAATACCTGCCTCAAGTCCGTGGGAGAAGTAGTAAAAATTTTACAGCATATGTCAAGTCTTTTCAACTTTTTCTCTGAATCAAATCAGTTACTAATGAAACAGTTTATGATTAATACTCACTTAAGTCAAGGAGAAAATTGGGGAAAAGCTATCAGCTGAACACGAGCAAATCACATCGGCTCCAGATATACATAATGAAAGGAGCACATGCAAAGAAAATACGGTTGCTGTATCTTTAGAAGTCTTCAGCTTCTGAACAGGCTGTTAAAACAGTGTGATCACCACATAAGATCCTCTAGTGGCATTTCTGTGACACAGTGAAGAAGGTACAAGCAGCTGATGTCCCTGTGAAGTACAGATTTACCTTCTGATGATGGATCTTCTGATGGTCTTAACACCTGAAGCCTCACCAAGGTTTGTATCTTACTGAGCACCTGCACAGAGTTCCATTCAGGGAAATACTGATCCCATCCACCTCAGGCTGCTTGACAAGACCAGGCTGGCTCACAGGCTCTGTCATTTGGATTCCCCCTAAGCCCAAGGAGCAGGACACCGAGGTCATGAAGGGAGGAGAGGGCAAAGCACAGTTCATCCATCCTGTCTGTGCTCGGAGCTGCTGGGGCAGCGCCCTGGAAGCACGAACAGGACACAAAATACCTGCTAGAAATGATCTCTACACCTGTAAGCACAATTCTTGGCAAAAATTTATCACCTTTTCCTCCAGAGCAGTCTTGTACATATTTGAAGATATGTTTCTCTGCAGTATTCACTAGTGTAATTCTTCACTTTTTCCTCTTACTTTTTACCGTTTCAGTAGATGGTTAATAAATACCATTTCTCTCCAACAACTGAGAGGAACCACTCTAGCATCTCTCTCAGTTATCCAGAGCTGACTGCAAGGAGAGCCAGGAATAAATGAGATGGGGAATAAGGACAAGAAATCACTTTGTAATTGAAAACTCAGGGCCAGCCACCAAGCAAAATGCAGAAGACTCACAGAGCCACACTAAAAATCAAAGCAGAGAAGAAATGTCTGTGGTCTTTGATTAATATTCTGTATTTGCACATCCAACAGGTTACCCCATATACCTAATTTTAACAGCAATCCCTAAAAGCTTTGAATTTAAAAACAAATGTGGTACTAATTGAAAACCCTTCCTCACCAAGCCTGTGGCACAGCTTGTACAAGGACCTGTTCCTCCAGAGGGCACTGAATGGAAACTGTAGTTGTATTTAGGTTTTGGATATGTGAGAAGGGAAGGAAAAAATACTGTCAGATCAATGTGTTTGAAAGAGGATGACATGAAAAGAATAAATAGGTTGAAAAGTAGAGAGCTCTGAAGTTTTCATCTCAAAAGAAAAAAAACACCCCAACTTTACACAAAATTTTAAAAAACTTCTGAGGAACACAAGCAAATGAAGGAATTAATCTCCAGCTGAAGTCTGCGTGCTTCTAAAAGAAGGTACCTATTCAATCATCTTTTTCTTAATCAACAGTTTAATACTATAAACAGAAAAGCAGCAGCATGACAAATGAAGTTTTTAGAGAGAGCTTCTCCCTGCCTCCTCCTGTGGCACCAAAAGGCAAACAGCTGCTCGCTCTGCCTCGCACGCCTCGTCCTCACACTGGCACACTAATGGGTTTTCTGACAAGGCAAACTCTAATATTAGACACTGCTCTTATTAGCTCAGATCAGAGGGTGCTGTTAAACCCTGCAGGTACCACACTCTGCCGAGGTTGCTCTCTTTATTTCACAAATCATGTGTAATTGCCTCTCTAATATCACCCACTGAATTGAGTTGAACACAGTCATTCTTCTCCAAATTCAACATTCATGCACTTCAAAACACATATATTTCATTCTTAAAGAATACTTTTTAACAATATAAATACTTCAAAAGCTTAGAATTGAAGTTATTAGACAATTTACCTCACTGATACCAACAGCAAAGAGACACACAAAGGCAACTCCTCCCATGCTCCAAACAGCAATTGCTTTTTCACTCACCACATGAAGAAACAAGGGGTCTCTGAAGTGGTTTTAAACCCTTATGTTTCAATGAACAGTGTGTGATGGATATGGCTGTTATTTGCAACGCCATAGGAGCGCGTTATAAATAAGCCGGTGTTATTTATAAGCAGCATGTTGTTCTGCACACCAGAGCAGCCCCAGAGGCACAGCATCCCACGGCAAGCTGGCTGAGAGGAAAGGTTTTATGGAATGTTTGCACAGGCTTGGGCACATGGGTGATCTCTGTCAGGGGCTGCTGGAGCCTGGCAGGAACCACGGATACCTGGGAGGGCATCATCCAAACAGCGAGACCCTCACGGGGCAGTAAAAGAGATGGCAAACGAGCAGGAGCTGGGGTGAATTCTGCATTCAACATTAAGGAAATTTCTGTGGTCTCTGCTGTGCCTGACAGCAGACCATTTTAAACAGACCCAGAAATGACAGCCTGTCTGTGCTGGGGGTGGTTAACACCAGCATGAAGCGCTTGCTCAGCGTGGACTGAGAGGGGAGGACAGTTACTCATCAACTAATGCTTACTTACACACCACTCTCCCACCAAGCTTGCTAACAGTCTGGCATGCTAATGGACAGTAAGGAATTTTTTTTTCCCCTCCCTCTTCTCATCTTCAGTCTTAGCCGCTATGTTGGAACCAATTTAATTACTGCTAAATCATCAACAACGCACGCCAAGCTTGGCCCTGTATTTCTTCAAGAGGTGTGATTTTATCCCTTAGTTTCTCCTGCTTTTTCACTTATTTGCTTTTTAAACAGAAGAGATTACTGCCAAGATATGGTGTGAGTTTCATATTTCCCTACCATTTACAGATGACATTAGTCTCTTCCTTGCTCATTCCTACTGAAACAATGCTGTCTCCTGGCACGTCAACTTTAAAAAGCAAATGCAATTGAAGTTATCACCATGCAGCTCACAAAGAGAGATACCTGCATGATATAATTGATTCCTCTTCTGATCTCACCGGTTAACAAAAATAATTGAATTTGGTACCCTTTTTAAACACACTCACATATTCTTTCACAGTTCCAAGTTGAACATCCTCCCTGCTTTTGTCCTTGGTCTCATTTTCAAAAACTTTTATCTTTAGTTTGCCAATCTAGCACAAGCAAGAGACTCTCCAGTCTGGGGAAAACTGGAGCACAGACAATTAAGGCAGAAGAGAAGCAGAAGGAAAAATGCAGTATAATATATGCAAATGCAGATGTCTTACAAGGACACTGTTATAAGTATATATAACTTGTTCATGAAACTCTTCCACTTGGTGCAGGGCTACCTTTAGGTTTTTATGCTGCACTTTTTAGCAGTTAATCCTAAAGCAGCCTCTTTGGGGAGTTCAGCATCTCCATCTCCATCTCCTTGGAGGGGAAACTGGTGCCCCCAAGATGAAGTGGTTGTGGTCATTCGCCAGTTTAGAACTGGGCTAAAACACAGACCTCTGAAGTCTCTCTGGGGATCTTCTCAGTGATTAGGTCATTCTTATCAAAACAAAACAACAAAATGTGCACCAGCTCTGTAGGAAAGGATCACTGGCACTGTGCAGCCACTTCTGAGGTGCTGCCTCTCCTAAAGTCACACAGAGAAGAGCAAAACCAGAAGGAAACAGTAAAAAGAAGCAGAGATAGTAACAAGTATGAACATTCCCAAAGCATTCCTGTTGCACGTGCTCCAAATTCTTGACATTCAGAAGTCATGAAAGATGGCAGGAGATCTCATTCCTGTCTGGTTTTGCAGAAGAAATAATCAATACCCACCAGAGTCAACCAAAATGTGGCTTTGAATGCTAGGAGTAAAAGGGGAAATCCATAGGTGCTGCTTTGTCCCACTATGAGGAGACCATCCCATCATCTCCATGCCTCTGGAGATGAAAATTAACAGCTCTATCTGTAGCCACTGATACTTCATCCTGTCTCTCATGTGAGCAAAGGAACTCAGAAGGAAAGCTTCTCATTTTCTTCTCGAGTCAGCTTTCTGCTGATGGAGCTTCAGAAACATTTTCAAACCAGTTCCAAGCAAAGAAGACCAGAGCATTTAGTTTGGGAAGGGAAAAAGCACAAGTCACAAACCCAGCAATGACTTCCAGCAGCATAAAGCCAAAAGCTTCCCTGTATCTCCATTTCACACACAGGTGAGGAAAGAAGGCACTCCTGATGTCACAGCCACAAAAAAGCCCCATCCTTCAGCAAAACCAGGGCTGCATTCACAGGATAACTTCGCTGAGCTGCTGAATTTATATGCAGCAACAGAACCATGTAAGGATCAAATAAAATTAATTCTGTCTAATAACAAATTAATTGTCCATGCCAACCCCTAATGTCTCCATCATCAAATGAATTTCCATGTTATTTACCCACCACAACTTCCCATGGGGAAGGAGGAAGACAGCTGCTCAGATTAAAGAGCAAAATGGAAGAGCCTCCTAGACAAAGAATCTTTTCATTTTCTAAATGATTGCTCTACTCCAAAATGTCTTAGGAGAAATAATGTGGGTGGTTTTTTTATTCTTTTCACAAAACCAAGATGCAAACTGCCTGATTTGATGCTGCTATTTCATTGTCTCAGAACTGCATACACCAGCTTCCAGTGGCAAGGAGAGAGAGGCTCAGGCAGAAATAATGTTCCCATTACAAGAAAAATAAATTGTCAATAGACCTAAGGAAGTTACTTTTCTCATTTTATATTTTTTGAGGCATGGATCACTGTAGCCCTCACCTTATTTATCGACAACAGGAACATCTTTAAAAGGCAACAAACAAAACACACTCTATGGGTAGAACTAGGCTATAAATTCTTCCAAAAGACCAAAAAAGTGACATATGCTGTTAGATCCCCACTGCTCTTATTTTACAATCTTATTTCAATGCCTCTAAAACATCAAAAATTGTCCAGTTTGGCCACACCAGAGAGTACCTCTCAAAATCATCATCTAATGAACAAGTTTTTCTGGGAAATAAAAGCAAGCTTTCCCTAACAGCAATATCAGTGTTCCATCCACTTAAACTATCTACTGTGATGCCTGAACTTAGGAAATCAGCTCTTAACAAAAAGCTGATCCATTTAATCCTGGAGAAGTCCTGGGAAGAGAAAGGCAAAAGGGGAAAAGACAGATTTGGAGTAACTCAGGTCTTTGACCTGATAACTCCAACATTTCACTGTTTTTGATCAGGTAAGCAGTGGCAAAAGACACAACAGATGTTTTAGACAAAAGCCAAAGTGCTTTGTCACCCAACACACAATTCTTATTTGAACGAGGGTTTAAAAGGTTCTTACTCACAGGGTTCTCATGGGATAACCACCCAGTAACATTTTTGTAACTGTATATTTGTATTGGGAAATCTTTGCTACAGAGCCAACAGAAGGACTGGGGTCAGATTTACAAGAGTTCCCTAGATTACAGGGCGGTCCTACCAAAATTCTGCCCTGACTGTCCCTGCAGCCACAGAGGAAAGCAAAAATCTGTGCACAGCAAAACTACGGGGCACAACCCGTAAGAAATCTTTCAAAAACGAGCACAATCTATCAAACTGATGGAATTTATCCTGGCTGCAGTGGCTTTTCTACACAGAGAAGATCAGGAGCAACAGAATCACTCTTCCAAAGCAGAAACAAAACAACTTTTAGTTAAGAAATGAAGCAGATGGCCTGCGTAGATTAAAGAGAAGGTACAGAGCAATGCATGAGCAAACCGCTGCGCCCAAATCCCACAGTAATTACTGCGGCGGCAGCGTCTCACTAATGATGCTGTGCCTCTGAACTGGGACAAATTAACACAAAGACACACACGCTGGTGACTTGCAGCCCAAGGGAAGGTGAATATTATGGAGACACAGACATTTAAGGCAATCACAACAGATTAAATGCTGCAAGGTAGAGGCAAGCGACGTGCAGTCCCAAGAGGAAAGGGATACGGGAAGGAACGTGTTCCTCATCTGTCCTAGAAAACAAAATGAAAATGAAAACTGATGCTCTACATATATCCATTGTGCAGACTCTTTCTCATCCCAGTTGTTTTTCAGTAACTTTACTGTTATTTCCATCAAACTCCTGTAAAGGCTGGAGATCAGAACCGCTGTCACTGGGATCGATCCTCAGTCAGGATAAACCAGCACTACCTGGCCCAGGGGTTGTGTTGGTTCAAGTGTGAACTTCCATAAAGCAAAACCGTTTGAAACTACATCCCCTGCATTGACTTATCACTCCCAAACATTGTGAGCTGCCAGAGCAGTACATCTGGAGTGGATGCCTAATGAACACTGCAGTTTTCCCCACTGAGAGGAAAGGCAGCTAACATCCCGTTCCAATGAGTTCAGGCTGCTTAGCCTGTGGTAGCAGCTCGCTTTCTTGGACCTTTGGGAATAGAGGTGCAGTTTCCAGTGTGGCTTTTTGGATATTATTGATGCTGATTATTTCTGGGCTTCAAGATCTGGCAGGCAGTAAGAGTCTTCCTGGTCTGGACCAGTGGAGAGCAATTCAATATTATTTTGTACTTCAGATGATTTTAAGCTAATGAAGGTCCTATTCTTTTTTATAACTCCCCATGCAAATGTTAATTTTTAATAAACTTTGCCCAAGTAGGATTTAAAGCTTATCTCACAAGACATATTTAGAGCAGTGCCATGGTGAAGTAATTCTGGGAAAAAAATATGTACAGCTGAAAATAGGATATTTCTGCATGCTTGCTGCAAAGGCTACCAAGAGGTTTTTTGCAGAGACTTGTCATCAGACTAGTCATTGTGCAGGACTGGAATTATTAATTAACAGCCCAAACTTGTGCCTCTCACATGCTACAGAGGAACACCATCATCACCATGAGCTCTGTGCTGCACATAAGTGACAAAGACACCCACAGTGACATCCCTGGAAGTGCTCAAGGCCAGGTTGGATGGGACACTGAGCAGCCTGGTCTACTGGAAGGTGTCCCTGCCCATGGAAGAGGGTTGGAAGGAGATGAGCTTTAAGGCTTCTTCCAACCCAAACCATCCTCTGATTCTATGATGTGGGTAATGGTGAGGGTGGGAAGAGCAGATTTTGTTTCAACTTCACAGGGTTGGAAAAGTTGAGCTGCTGCTAACAGCAGCCTGTGGACTGAGCAAGAGGCTCAAGTGTCATCAGGCTTCTTCTGGTGGTAGGATGGGAGCTGCTCTGATGGAAACCCTGCAGAGGCTGCTTAGCACGAGCCAGGCCAGCAAATCAGCAGGAAAGAGGAACACTCTGCTTGGCTGGGATCTGACTGAAGAGGGCTTTAAAAAGCTGCTGGTGCCGAGGGACAACAAACAGCTTGTTACATATCCATACTCAAGGCCCCATAATCAATTCAAAATAATTAAGCTTAATCATGTGAGTTGCAGAAGGACTTCTACACATCGTTTTCAAAACCTGTTGAGCATTCTCTCTTCAAATCTCCAACCCCCACAGCCTTGTTTCAGTCCATCAGAAGTTAATTATGGGAGAGAGTTTCAAAACGCATTAAGAGCTATCACATATCTGGGGGTCATTTGCACTGAAGACAGGAAAATGCATTAATGGAAATGGTGCTGTGAGCATCTGCAACATCCACAGATTCAAGGACACAACTTACAACCTCTCTTTTCCATCATCAGAACCATTCAAAAAGCCAAAGCTCAAAAAACAGAGTGTTAACAAACCAGACCTCTTTAGTTCTTTCATTTGCTAATTCTTATTTATATTTTTGTGTATGCATGTAAGACTGCAAGTACTGTGCATCGCTTCTTCCCCCACAATACTACTCTTGTCAGCAACTGCATTCAACCAGTCCATAGAAGTTTCCAAGAGGGAAGAAAAATAATGCTGGAGAGCTCTCTCCAAGCATCAGGATTTACCTTGTATTCCACAGCTTTCTTGGGACATCTCATCGGGAAATGAAACCTTTGACTTTGGGAAATGAACCCTTTCCAGTGCATAGGTCATCAACAGATGGCAGCATATAGAAAAGATGCTGCTTCTAAAATATTCATGTTGTTTGCTGCTCTAAGTTGCTACTTTACTTTGTATCTTGAGGGATGACACCCAAAAATTAAACCTAAAATCTAATTTTGGTCTTAGGATCCTTGCTGTGCTCTATTTAAGCTCCAGAAGTCAAAATAACATAAAATTTTGATTAAAAAAAAAGCCACCGTACTGACATCAAATTCTCACCTCATTATTTGAAACTCTTTTCATCTATATCTTTAAAATTACCTTCTGCTCCCAATATCCACATCCATCACCGAGAATCACAATGTCTGAAGGTGAGGATGCAGAATGAAAGGGCCTGTGACTCACAAATCAGACATACACAGGCACTGGAATTTTAGTTCCCAAAAAAGATTCATGTTCTCTTCCCAGCAGCAAGGAACTGTTGCATTGAGCTAAATATCTTAGAAATCCATATATTTACAGGTCCCAGAAAAGGGGTATATGGCATAAAGTAGCAAAATCCACATGTAATGCCTGAAAAACTGAAAGAAACCTTTTTTCCCCTCAATTCTTTTCTAGTAAAATGAGAAAATGTGAAAAAAATGTTCAGCCTTAATTGTCACCACTGAAAATATCCATATTCTCAGCACATGGAACCTATTAAACAAATGTCCTTTCTGGCTGAAGTGCTCCTGCACAACGTGGCTCCACCATAGTCTCAAAACAGACCAACTGTTCTGACTGAATAAAGAGACCATTTGTTAGACAGCAAGAGAAGTGTGGATCTCTTTCTAAAACAATGTACCAGACATAAAAATGTCCTTTGAGCATGTGGCAAGATAAAATTGAAGATTCCACTTGATATACAAAATAGAAACCTCCCTCACACGAAGTACAACATCAATGAATGGCAAGAAAAGTGCATACACATATCACTGATAGGGAAAGCCTGAGAACAGTTCTCTCTTTTTCTTAAATGGTTTCATATTTGCCCAAAACCAACATTGAACACATAAAAATCAGGAGTCTTACCATTTGTCTAACAGAGATGAGCATTACAAATTAAAATACTTTATGTTTTAAGCATTGGTTGTCATTTCCATTTGTCAGAGCTCCTGCAAGCAATGTTGTGTTGGCCCTGCCAGGGACAGGCAGCCCAGTAAGGGACAAAGCATCTGCTCCATGTGTGCCCCATCTTCAATAAGTTCTGGGTGCTCACTGTCTTTTCTGAGCACCCATCTCACATTCTCCTGACCACACAGCAACAGGATTTAGTCAGCAGAGATACTGAAACAACGCTGGTTTCCTCTGATACGGGGAATCCAGAGCAACAACAAGTTATTCTCTGAGTTATTCTGATCTGCACAGGCCTGGGTAACAAGCCTTTGGCAGCATCTGCCCAGACACCAGGGACAGCTTTTCCCTGGTGCAGCCCAGCTGACGTTCACAGAACCACAGCAGGGAGAAATTCAGCCTGAGGCTTAGTGCACAGCAGCATTTCATCTTGGTCACCCACCAGCCTGGCTAAAGAGAGGATTTGGGATATCAAATACAAGAGAAAACCTCAAACACCCAAATCCCAGGGTATCCCTGGCCTAATATCCCTTTCAGAGCATCTTTTGAGGAAGCTGTGCTATGAAGGCGGGAGCAAGCAGGGGATCAGTTGTGGCTTTTCAGTGTGGGTGACCTTCTCCCCCTGCCTGCCCCCAAATGAGTCTCCAAAAAAAGGTTTTTTCCCCTTTCCCTCATCTTTTAACTCTTTCACAAAACATCAGATGGATTTTCAAGGCCAAAGAACAGCCACCTGACATCTGAGAGTAAGACCATCATGTTTTCCACTAGGAAAACCACAAAAAGCTAAAATGAAGAGAAAGGCTAATGCCAAGGAGCTGTGTCACAAAGGTCACAAGGAACACAGGGACTCCAGCCTCAGCTGCAGCCCGTGCTAAGGGCACTCCATGTCTGCTAAGCCACTGACTTTAGATGTCACCTGCACACTGGGGAACAAAAAACTACAGAAAACTAATCTGTCTTTGACTGCCCTTGGAAGATTAATTACCTTCAGCATCCTCAAACTATCTGGACCACCCCCAGCAGCTGACAAAACTCTGTACCTATACTCAACAATACAGATGGTTTTGATAGTTTTGTTTAAAAATGCAGACAGTGAGGTTTCTCATTTTCCTAAAGCATTAAACTCCCTCTTGAAGTGTAACCTGAGATCAATTTTATTTCATGTGTTATGTTGCAGTTTTAATAAAGTGTTAAAATGAAAGATATTGAAAAATTACAGGACAAAATAATCCTCTGAAATAATGTGAAAATGGAATGGGCAAATAATAACTCAACTGGAGCAGAAAACAATTACATCCACTCTCAGTTTGCTTCCACGCTGAGCATCTCCTCTGTTTAATCCTTCCAAGAGGAGGCAACAGTAGATGCCAGTCCCCATTGAAGTCTCTGCTCCCAGGTTTGTATTCCCAGTAAAACTACTCACTACTTCTGCAGGAAAGAACTCTCCTCTTTAGAATAAGATAGACAAAAAAAACCCCTGTTAAATCTGCCTGTTTATAAAAGTCCTTATGTAAAGATACTATAGCGAATGAAGTATTAAATTATGCAGTGTGAGATGTAATGGAGTGAATTATATTCAGTAAGATCACACATTACTGAAAATATGCAAAAAGCTGTGCTGCTGGCTTTCAGTTGTCAAGCTACACACACGTACATACATATTTTATATATATATTTTTTGCTCATCTCATTATTTTCTACTGTCTCCATGTGTGATAACATGCCCAGTGCTGACACTTGTCCTATTCTCCCTGGAAGACCCTACATTAGCATGTAAATAGCTGGCAGATATGAGGAAATGAAAGCAAGGAATAGCTCTTTAATTAACTTTAATCCTCTGAAAACCCATACAGCAATCTGTTCTGACAGTTTTCTACACGAGATCTTCTTAGGAGGTCCCTAAGTGCTGCCTGCAGATCACTGCCAGGCTGGAACGAGGAGAAAGAATGAACAAACCAGTTTTGGAGACAATATTTAGGCATTTTTCTGCTATTAAATGGTGACTGGTGACTGCCATCTGGCATTATCAGAGCTGTCATTAGCCTGACTCTGGATGGGGAACACAGAGATGCCATAAGCAAGGCTCAGCACACTTCCCACCCATCTGACAGCCAGATCCATCAACACACACACGGAGCAGCCTCCTCCTGCTCCTCACGCCACACAGGCTGCACAACTCTGCCCTCTGGCATACCTTTTCTCAGCCCACAATAAAGACAAAATCCTCAAGGTTGAAGTGCAAAGAAGTTTCCTTGTCAGAAGACTCGATGAAACAGCTCCAGAGCAGTAACCCAGCCCTTCAAATCTTCAACAGTAAAAAGGCTGGCAGACTGTAAAGGAGTGAGCTGAAATCATTCCTCAATGGCTTACAACTTCCAGATGTGACAAGTGTTACTCATAATCCTCTAATACCAGGAAATTCCAAACCAATTTTGGTGGGGGGGGGGGGGGGGAAATCTAAGGATAAATGGAAGGAGATGCAGTGCCACAGCTTTTGGCAATGCAAGATTGTCAAAGAATTCCCACCTGCAGGTTAGGTTTAGCTCTGGAAATGGTCTCCTGCTGATGGGAGCAGGTAAAAATCTCCCAGAAAGACCACTGATTCCAGCTGTGACATGGAGTGACCACTCTGAGGACACTTATAGCTCAGAGCTGACCTGCAGCACTCTCCAAAGGGATGACAAAAATTGATCCCAGACATACCATTAAGCAAAGCAAATCTGTCCTACAGCATCAGCCTGTAACTACCTACAGATCTGCTTCCCCCCAAGCCCAACTAACAGTCCCATTCCTGTAACTTCATATTCTCCTTCCAGTTGAACCACACTAAGTATAAAGACTGCATGTCATCCCAATTCTGCCTCTCAGTGTTATTAATGCTGTACTATCATGAGCAGCCATCTCACTTAATTCATCACATCAGATTCCAGGGCTAAAACATACAGAAAATATCCAGCATGGCAACTTCAAAAACTTGGTGACTGATAATGCTCAGAAGAATGAATCCTTTTATGAATATGTGAGCATGAATTTCAATAAAATGACCTTTAACATGACAGATTCGAGCTGAAGAAAGAAGGAAACCTCTACTGACACATAAATTACTTAAGATAAAGGTGCTCCTAAGATTTACCTTACACAGACTAGTCCTTATACACACTGATCACTAATCCTCTTTAAACTATGCCCTACTTCCTGCAGCTCTGAGAAGTTATGTTCTAATCTGATCTAAATTTTCCAGACTAGAGAAACACCATAAAAAGTGCCCTTAACAGCTGTGAAAACAAATAAAGGAAAAGTTGGAATAAGTTCACAAAAACATCATAATCACATCCACAACTAGTTAGAAGATTGCTCTTTTGGCCATCTGGCAATGGTACCTGGCACAGAAAATGCCTGAACTATGGCCTCTCAGCTTATCTGGCAGCTGATTGCCTCCCTTTAAATAAATATGCAGCCACCAACCAGGCTGGTTCATAAAATAAAATAATAAAATAAATAAAACTCAATTATAAATTTTAAAGGGGCAAGAAAGGGGGAAAAAAATCCACTAAGTAATACCCCAAATGAGGTATAACAGATTTGAAATCTCCATCTGATCCTAGAGAGCAGGACCACCCAGCTCCATATACTGCCCACAGCTGCACATTTCAGAGGCTGATTCATCTTCCAGACAGACAGGAGTGACAGCAGCTGTGATCCAGTCACACTTTTCTGGGAATACAGTGATTTGTTTACTCATTGCAACACTGTTAAATCTCATGGGATATTCAGGCACTTGTACAGGGAGAAGAGAATGAGCAGCTCAGAAATTGCTACTTGCAGTACGTGAACTTGCAAGAGTATCTCATATCTTTAACCAAATTTGAAAGAAAATAAACCTACTGTATATCTCCACAGATGTATTTTTTTAACATTACCAGTTTCATAAAGATGAAAACAAATACAAATATCAAAACACTGAAAGTCACGATGTTTGCATAAAGCAAGAAAAGGTCATGTAAATGTAAAACATAATGGAGAATTTCAAGTAAATGAAAGCCACAGCAACAATATTAATTTGTGTTTTAAAGGCAGACAAATTTCAACACTATGAAAACATAGAACCCCAAACAAAGCTGAGATGGGCAGCTCCACATACAGGGCAATCCTTTGAGTCTATCAGAGGCACAAGTGACTGCAGCTGCACACTCTGACCCAGCAAAGATACAGGCTCCAAGAAGAACCATCACAGCTCCTCTGCTCTAACCAGAGAACTGTGATAAAGGCAGCTAAGTGCTTCAAGAAATTAAACTGCACTAAGAAGATATAATAATAATAATCTCAAAGCTGGATATTCACCCAAGACCAAAAAGTAACAAAGGTGTTAACAGACAAAAGGAATAAAATGATTTATCATTAAAAATGGCTATCCTATTGGAGATACCAGACAGCAGACATCCTCCTCTGTTTTGAAAGCAGAGATAAGGTTGTTCTGGGAAATTAGAGTCATTGGCAAGGAAGTTTCACCTGAACATTAGGAAAATTAGTTAAGAAGGTTCCAAATTCAAAGCATCTCTTTGAGTTGAGTGTAACAAGATAAAATAGAGATAGATAAGCACAAGCTTTTGTGAGAGTAATTTAAACTGAACCAGTTAACAATTCCTTGAGAGAACTCACAGGAGAGCGAACCAGTGAACACAGGGTTTGAAAGTCTGTTTAAATGACCCAGCATCCCTGGGTTTTAATCATTATGTGAGAGTCAAATACCTGCTGGTACGAGCTGGCTGATGGAGGAGCACACCACCCCTCCCTGCCATGGAAAGCAATTAGCAGGAGGCTGCACTGGGGAGTAGAGCCAGAAGTTTCCTTCAGGATCATTATTAGAGTAGTGGAACAGGGGCAAACAGCAAGATGTGAGCTGACAACATAAAATATTAACGTCAGCAGAGTCTAGAGACAAGGGTGAGGCATTCTGGAGCACCTAAAAATATCAATAATGACGGACGAGCAAAGGCTGATAAACAGACTGAGCAAAATCACACATGAATGCAAGTTAATGCAGAGAGGAAGGAAAAAAACACTAGATTCCACACAATGTGCACACAAGTTGCTTTTACACAACCTCCTAGGGATTTGATTTTGACACCCTTGGAAGCTATGACATCCCTAGGGACATGCCAGCCAGACACAGCCTGCAGAGAGGTGGGAAGGGACTTCAGCCACAACCTCCACAAACAAAACCACTTCAGCAACACAGCTCCAGGAAAAAAATCAGTACTTGTACTAACACAGGTTCACCAAAACTATACCAGATGCTTCCAGGATACGACAAGACTCAAAACACGTAGAAAATCAGTGAAATGCTGATACTAACACAGTGGAGCAGGCAGCGTCACGGAATACATGCACACATGCTGCAGCAAAGGATTTGCCACCTGAAGGAAGGTCATTGTCACATAGGGAAGGCACAGAAAACTGCAGTCTGTGCTGGGGGACCTCATAAAAACCCAAACATTCTCAGAAAGAGATACAGTAAAGATTGCACAGCTCTTCCACAGCACTCCTGTTTGACTTGGGCTCAGGTCTTCAGTTATTTCACCCAAGCATATCTGTTCTCCATCCTCTTTTATAACTGAGATAACAGTGCTTCTCCACCTCACAGGAATGACAGAAGGAAAAAAGCAGCTCTAGACACTGAGTACTGCTAAAATGTGAGCGGCAGTGTCATTTGGGTTCCCAAAATAGACAGCATTTAACCTTCATTAGTTGTTAACAGCTCTCATGAGTCTACCAAGCATTGATACTCAGATATTTATAACACATTTAACTCCAGACCAAGTCCCAGGACAAAAAAGAAGGACAGGCAATGTATCAAGAAGGTTGCCACCCCTGCCTTCAGAGTTTCTGATCACTACTTCTTGGGGGAAAGAACTGCCAGGAAAAGGAGCTCATTGGTCTGGATGAATAAACCTGTAAGTCCCAAAGCTGTCCCTGGGGAGAGCAGCAATCGCACTTGTTACATCTGAACAATGCAGCAAAATGAGAAGATACCATTTTTCTTAAGTTGTATTTGCATGAGGAACGTGAACTCTGTAATTTGCACTTAATTTTATTAGCCATCCTTTTAGCATATTGAAAGTTAATTACAAATCAAAACTTTTGATGCAGATCGTTAGGCACCCATTCATCCGCATGGAGGCAGAGCCATGATCCGAGCACAGAGCGGCAGCTAAGGAGGAACAGCTTGCAGGTTCTGTCAGCTGAAGAGCTTCCAAAACACAGGGAATTCTCCATAAAGCCAAAGTATGACCCCCTGCCCACCAGTCAGGCTCGGCAGGAAGTTCTTTATCTGTTCTTATTACTAATCCAACTGGATATGCCTACTTGGATGTTCTGACTGCAGTTAAGAGATCCAGTTCCTTCAGTGGAGCAGTTTGGCATTAAAACTAAGCCTGTGTAACTGCTGGCTGATGAGGGGCAACAATTCCACATCCCTGCTCTCTCTTCTTAAAGGAAAACCAAACAGAAAAAAAATACCTCTGCAGAGGGAAAAGTAGTGAGAACATAAATACTGACAAAAGAACACCCCAAAATCAGCCTAGCTAGGTGAAGTTAAAAAAGACCTCACAAAGTCACAGCATTTTGGTAGAAGACAGATTTAGATGAGTCAGCTTGAGCTGGTTGCTTGGAGGGATCAAAAAATTCCTGATGTTAGGGAGTGAAACCCAACAGAGAACACAGCTCAATGCAGAAAATGCACCAACAGCAGCAGCAGCTTCAGAACCTCAGAACTCACTAATCCATGTGCAGGCAGAGAGGAAAACGAGGCAGGGAAGGTGTGCACATTTAATTAGTTCTTTATTTCTAGTTTCCTTGTGTTATCTGAAGCAAAACATCAGATCCAGAACATGTGTTTCACACCCTTCAGCTTGCATATGCCCCATGAAAGTTAAATTATAAACCTGGCTATTATTTACAGCTCCTCAGCATCCCATTTAGGATGTTTTCAAGGAATTCAGCAGGGCTATTTTTCTTCTGTTTTATGCAAGTAAAAAAGCCAATATTGGAATGCAAGGGCTACAAACATAGCCTCAGGTTAACACCACACATGACAAATTCATGTGCACAGATATTACATAAGAAACACATTGCCTCACATAGAAGGAGGGGGTGGGTTAAAAAGCTTTCTGGGGCTTTTTAAATAATTTCTTTGGAGAAAAAGATTCCATTTAAAGCTTCCAAAGTGTGATGACCATGCTCCATTATGAACCACTCACTGAGCTACCCATGACCTGCATCTCTGTGACAGTTCCAGCACAGAGCAGAAAGAGGAGAAAACAGGGATGAGCAGAATGAGACACTCAGCAGATCCTGCTGTACCCCTCATGTTCCAAGATGAAATGGCCACTAAGCTGAGTGGTACTTTCCTGCACAGGGTTGTTCAGGGGCACATGAAAGCAGACAGCTCTTTGCAGAAGGCAATCACCCAGGCTTTCAGCAGAGCTGTGCCTGGATGGGACACTGAGGCAGAGCAGGAACCTGCTGCTGCTGCTGCTGTTCCCCAGTGTCCAGGGAGAACAAGGAATGGCTCTGTGAAAACTAACAGCTCCGTGGTTTTAAACTGGGAGGCAAAGGAGAAAACAGATTATTTGCTTGGCATTTTACTAGATGCAAACAGAAGAGCTGGGATTTACTTAAAGGACTGGCAGAGTGAACCAGAGATGGGAAAGAAAATTATTCCAGGGTGAGCTCTCCAAGCATTGAAGTGACAAAGGTCACCCCCAGCCCTTTGGTCCATGAAGTCTGAGCCCCTTTAGCCTCATGAAGAGTGAGCGAGAGGGAAAAGGGATAATGGACAGGGATACATAGTGAAAAAAGGAAGTGGGAGAGATGTCACTGGAGTAAGCACTGCCTCTTGTTCATGTTCACTTCATGCAAAAGGTCAAGAATTCTCTTATATGGTGATTTTAATTTTTAAAAAACAACCCCAAATGGTTCACAAGCACTTTTTTCCCCCAGCACCAAACCCTTACATACGCTATCTTAATAAACATCTTCACGTTGGAGAGGAATAAAAGGCATTTTGTTTTGATTTCATTATATCTCCTGAAATTGCTTTTTTCTTTCTGCATTTTTTTCTTGTCATTCAGTTGTGGTGGCCCTCACTGAGGGATAATGTAATAACAATTCTGACAAGGTCAGCTTTCCAATAACTTTGCAAATGGCATTTCCCAATGACAAAACAAGCACAGCTTCTCCCCTCTTTGTAATTAATATAATAGAAATGCCAACCTGAAAAGTTGGTCTCCAAAGGTAGTATGTTATCAACAGAAAATTAATTTATTAAAGCCAGAAAGTTGCTTATCTGCAAAGCTGAAAACACTATTTACAGAGCAGAATTCCTGTTACAAGCATAAAACATAAAACTTCTGCAGCTTATATATGTGTCTGAAAAAGCAGCAACTGAGGAGAGGAGTTAAATTGCTTAAATTTCTAATTCCTGCACTAGATCATTTTGGGAGCTGCGCATTCCTTTTGTAAATGCCCTGTAGAAGCATGCAGCTCTGTGCTGTGTGCACATCCTGAAAGGGACATTACTCCACATCCATGTTTATCTTTAATTTAATCACAAGTTCAATGCACAGAATGAGCCTTCCCAGCTACTCTCCCATCCACGAAGCAATAACAAGGAGCTGTTGGTCCTGGACCTGCCTGTAACCCATCTACCACATAAGGCAGAGAAAAATGGGTGTGGGAGCAGGGACTCTTCCAGTGGAGAGAAGACTCTACTGCTCAAAGGCAGAAAGGGAGTAAGAGCATCTCCTCTCGCTGAAGGGGGAATGAGTTCTTGGCTCTGTCCCTTGGACACAGAGCCCACAGGGCTTCAGGCACACCCCACTCCAAACCTATGGGCTCTGCAATCAAGCAGGCCAAAGCTCTCCCTAGGACCTGCTGCGCATCATGGTCTGAATCTCTCCTTCAACTGCTCACAAGGACAGGGAGCCCTGAGTCTTGTCATCCATTTCTTTCTGTATTTAGATTTTACAGCTCCTTCCAGGCACTCAGGACAAGCAGACATGAGCCCCAGAGTGCTGTGGGAACAGTGCAATAACCCACCAGGGGAAGTGTGTTCACATTTCACTTTAACCACTTGGTCTCAAATCCTTGCACACTGACTTGTGGCACCCAAAATATTGACTAAAAGACAAAGCAGGGTGGAGTCTCCATTTTTCCCAGTGTTGCTACAGGAGCAAGAGCCTGATGATGCAACGCTGGAATAAGCTCATGGCACTTTGCACACACCCAACACCGTGGCAGGCAAAGGAACACATCTGCTGGAATCCTTGCACTTCACTACCCACAGGAAGCAAGGAGATGCAGACACAGACAGACATGTTTAAACATTACTCTGGCCAAGCTTCCCTACGCTTAAAAAGCGGCTTGGATGCCCTGCAGGGTTATAGAACCTTCCTAATACAACCTCTACAAATCAGAATATTCGTGTGAGATTTCCCTCTCCTCCTCCTCCTGACAGAAAGGAAGTTCAGCATCATCCTGATGTAAGAAACTCACCTTCTTTTCCTGTCTCGTGCTCACACTTTACCTGTTGATCCCTTTCCAAATTCTTGACTTCAAAAAGGCAGTGATCTTTCCAGGGAAATCCTGAAGCTCTGGATTCATACAGACAAAACTAAGCCTCAGCTCCCCCAGTGTCCCAAATTGGTTCCACCTGAACAGGCAAGTTTACAGTTAAGGATTCTTCACAAGTCCTGCCCCACATAACACAAAAAAAACCCAGCAGCTGTTCTATACACTGAGAAACTTGTAATGTAATAATCTCATTACATC
Source organism: Corvus kubaryi (assembly GCF_017639235.1). Taxonomy (NCBI): domain Eukaryota; kingdom Metazoa; phylum Chordata; class Aves; order Passeriformes; family Corvidae; genus Corvus; species Corvus kubaryi. Next base: position 4,531,659 of record NW_024581129.1, read on the forward strand.
AATCAAAATTAATTAACTGAAACGATACCAATTCTTCTAACTTTCTATAGCTTCTACTAAACAGTTGTTGACTCTGTATTGAAATACTACCTAAACAAATGTGCTCATAAAAGAGGGAACAGTACATTTCTCCTCCATGCTACAAATCATGGGTCAGAAACCACTTCCAAGATGCTTTGTAAAACCTCATTTGACTTCTAATATATTCATCAATTTAAGCAATGCTTGACCTGAGATGTTGTGAACACACATTGAACAAAATAGCCAGTACTGCATGATACTGTGCCAGGAGCAATCCAAAACTCCTCAATTCTCCAGACAGTCCTTCAGTTTTATAAAGATTTTTGGGTCTTCATTTGAAAGGATGCTCTGACTAGTGTCTGAGTAGTGCAGCTGTTCTTACCAGAGGCTCACATCACATGTTGAAATAAGCTACTGTGCAATTACTTAATTATCTCTCTCTCCTACCCTTAAAAAAAAAAATCCATTGCAATTCAACTTGAAGCAAACCCAGTTAATCCAGTTTTATGGCTGAGAATTAAAACAGCAAGAAGTCAGAGATTCAAAGCTGCAGTTCCTGTGGCAATACCACCACTCTAAGAGGCAGTGAGATAAATGCCTTCAAACCGTAAGTATCTGAGGAACAAAGAAATGAAAAAAAAAAAAAAAAAAACCACCAACCCTTTTTGTGCAGCTTAGCCTTGCTGGTATTTCAGAGCCTGCTGTTCAGAAATCCCAATCCCCTTCCCCATCCCTGGATGCTGCCCAAGCCCCTGCCCAGCAGTCAGGTTTGTTCTGCCCAACTTCCCCCAACAATCACTCCCTCATTCCACCCATCCATCTTCCTGCCTGCTTCCCTGCCAGACCTGCTCAACCATCCTTCATAATTCAGAGCTGAGCAGCTAAGGAATAAATGTTACAGCACACGCATCAAGGGAACTATAACTTTGAATTACCTGACCTGGGTGAGTTTAAATTCTCAGCCATAACATTGGATTAACCTAATTTCTTTTTATTGAATATTTTACCTTTAGAAGTCCTACAGCCCTTTCTCTCGGAGAAATATGAAAACTGAAGGTCATATAAATTCTTTTATGGGTATATTTCTAATTTTCATAATCTAACCTCTTAGCAGTGAGCATTAATATCTAGTGGGGGCAGAACAAAGCAGAATCCAGTCAGTATTCTGGGAAAAAAGATCACATTTCTATTGTTCTTCACAAATACCTCATAAAATAACATATAACTTTTAACTTTGCTGCACACTCTGAATTGTTATAAAATTTTAAGAAACCCTCTAAACTCACTGCTTAAATAGAAGTTACGTCAGAGATAACATCAATAAGAATACAGAGGCTGTCCTTGTGCCTCCACCTCAAAAACATCAGATATAAAGATAGTAATGAGCTCCATATTTTTATCATTGCAAGGTTTTTACCAGATACATAATAAGGCAAGAGAAAGAATTACACAAAACTGATTCCCAGAGAATTGCTAAGATAATTTCTATGAGCTCTTTTATGCTTCTGAAAGGGAAGGGGAAGCAAGGCCCAGGAGCCAATTCATCTTCTGCCTCCAGGCTGCCCATTTGAACTCACACTCACCATTTCCATGTTGAGAGCCCTCAGGTGATAAAGCTCAACTCTACCAAAGCACATCACCTTCCTGCCTCCATGGGACAAACTCCTACAGGTGCCACACAGGTACACAAAGTACAGTATCCAAAGTCAGGGAAAAGGCAAACTTATCCACTAGCTATGAGGAATTAGGACAACAGATCACGAGCAAAGGATCTCACTGGAGAGGATGCAGTGGAAAGCAAGAAGGTGAGGGCAGACTCTCTCCCAAACACATGTGGTGCCCAGAGCCTGGGAACAGCCCCCACATCTCAGAGCCAGAGATACCTTTGACAAATGCAGACTGACAAGTCAAACTACAGGAACTCTCAGGCTTTGGAAAAGTCATTTTGGAGCAGGATAAGGAAGTGAGAACTCGACAACTCTGCTACTTTCTTCACCGAGTCAAAAGTGAGTAGGAAACCTAGGACCAAATCAGGCAAAGTAAGGAACAACAGCAAAAAAGAAAACCAAGCAAAAGAAAAGCAGGCACTGCTCTGGGAGCCCACACCCTCTTCTGAATTTCCAAAATCTGCAAGTCTCACTTCAGAAACAGTAACATTTTCTGGTTTTGTTAAAAGATACTTCCTCCTCCCAAATGGTTTTTGTGCACTGCTTCAACACTGCTGCAGTCAGTCCCTTCTACAAACACATCAATCTCAGCTCTCCTTACTCATTCTCTATAGAGAGATTCTGCAATTATATTAGTAAATGATTTTAGCAGGCCTCGAGAAACAACCTGTTTCAATGTAAAATGGCTTGTACTCATTTTATTCTGGAAGACAATTGCCATTTGCTTAATATAGCCATGATATTTTACTGAGGTAATTATACTCTTAGCTATCAGTAACAATTAAACCCTTAGATTGAGGTTGCTTTATAAAGGTCTCAAAATAAATAAGACATTCCAAACACAGTATTTTAAAATGTCAAGCATGCAAATAGGATCTTGTAATGAATATAACGAAGCATCAAGTATAAATCAGCACAGAGTTTGTCACTGTACAAGTGCCGTTGGAGTATTGTGGGATTGTGCTCAGAAAGCTACAGATGAAACCATTTCAATAAATACTACAGCTGGTTCATGACAAGGCCAGGGTGAAGCCATCAACACTGCTGTGCTTCTCTAGGGGCAGGGCTGAGTGACTTGGGGAACAGTTGAAGCTGATAAAATTTGTATTTGTTCTTTTGTATTCCCTGTAGCAACTTCCTTGAAAATTGGAGTTAGACCATTCCATTAAAAACTAAATAAAACTCAGAAGCAGACAAATTAGAGGGTACAGACAGAGGAGAAAAATCACTCTCATACTCTGAGATCTAGAGATACTTGAAATCAGGTTAACAGATCCTAGCAGGCTGTTAGGTATGGAAGCTAAGAGCATGGTTTAAAGGTCCTCACAAAGCAGACTGCAAGATGATTAAGAAAGGTGAAGCAGACCAGTGACAGACAGGAAAAAAGAAAAATGAGCCAGGAAACGTGTTGTCAGAACACATATTTGTGGAGTTACCTTGCAGGGCATCTACTGCGGGCAAAGAGTGGTACAGCAAGTTACCTCCGACACTGCTATGTGTGGAGGCAGCTACTTGAGCTCTAGAAGGTGGTTAAGTGGATTAGAACTAAAATATAACACAGAAAGTAACTGGCAGAAGTTATTAAAAAAAAAAAGCATAACAAATTTGGGTTATACAGAAAAAAAAAACCCCAACAACAAAAGAAGTCCCCAAACAAACTGTGTTAAAATAACTCCTCACAGAACTCCATTTCCCTGGAGCACTTTCCACCTCATAGACAGAAAGCTGTCAGAGACCAACAAAAGCAAAGTGTGATATTTCCTTAACTCCAACAAAAAACATCCATGGAAGCAGTCATCAAACTTCCAAATCCTGCTTTCTCCTCACAAAACTCAGCACCCTTTATCCAGTAACCCAGACACTCCTGTGGAAATCACAAACACAAAGCCCTACAACCACCCTGCATCAGACTGAACTCAGGATAATTTTAACACCAGCTCACAGGGCAGAAAATGATTCATAAAAGCACCTACCTCATCTCTAACCTGTTGCTCTTCATTCTTTAAAAAAGGCACCCTACAAGAGGAGTCTGGGAATTAAAATTGATGATGCTGCTGGTAACTAAAAATTAAAATTCTGCAGTGACCTGTTCCGAGCCCCTGCACTCCACAGGCAGCAATTGTCTCTTTGCCTCTTTTCCACACCTGCTAATGATCTTCTGCCTCATTCTGCTATTATCCTACTCCACCCCTAACTACCAACCACCTTTTCTCTGAAATTGTTTAACTGATTAATATAATCAAGCTGAAATTAGAGAGACCTGTGCTCAATCTAAAAGGCTGCTGAGTCTCCTTCAAACACAGAGTGTCTTGTCTCCTTCTCAAGGATGCAGGATGGTCTAAGGAAGCACTCACAAAACCTGCCTTGCTCAATCACTGAAGAGGGAGAAGTGGAATTGCCTTAAAATGTACTTATTTGCAGGCATAAAAAGGAAGGTAACTTCCCTGAGTTTATAAAAACCTCCAAAGGGAGGCACAGTGAGCAGAGGGAAAGGTTTGGCGAGGGTCAGGCTGACAGCAGTTAACAACCATGTGTGGAGCAGCAGCACAGCTGGTGATGCAATAGCACTGCTTAAATGACACTCACAGAACCACCACATGGATTGAAGGAAGGAAGGAGTATCATAAAACCCAGGGAAAGCACTGGATACTGCTCATAGCCCAGAGGAGAGGCTCAGACCTGCCCCAAGGCCAGCTGTGCTGTCTGGAAGCAGAGCACAGCTCAGGGCATGGTGCCCAAAAGGTCTGTCACAAGAATCTGCCTGCCAAAGTGCCTGTTTTCAGTGCTACAGTGACTGCTGTATTTACAGCTAATTTTTTCCATATCCCAGGAAAAGGTTTAATTCACCTTCTTATCTCCACACCCAGAACTTTAAGATCCTTCCTTGTGCTTTAAAATCATCTACCTACCCCCTCAAAAAAAACATAACGCAGGACCCAATACGACAGAGAAGCCATCAGCATTATTTTAAATCTTTACTGATTACAAAACAAAGCAGATGGCAAATCAAGTCATGAACTCTGCATCTGCCATGCTTAATGAACAGTTTAATTACCTAGTCCCATTTCTAATGCATCTTTGCCATTCTCAGCTCTGGGATTCACTAATATACTTCACACTGACTGATATCTCCAGGAACATGTGGTATCAGCAGTCAGCTGGAGTTGGTTAATCAATACTTGTTTAATCTCTAACTTTTATGGTGATGGCCTAAATTATATCTCAATAGAAACAGATTTCCTATCATATCACATGATCTGGTTGAGAGCTCAGGAAACAAAAGGGAATTTTTCAGTCTCTTCTCCGGGCAGGAGAGTACCCAAAGGCAGACAAGTGCACAGACAGGAAATAAACACAGTGAAACAACAACAACATCCAACACAAGCAGATTAGTTCAGTCCTTGTGTTATGCCTTATACGAGAGCAAGGGCTGCAATTATGGCAGTGTGCATTCATAAAGCCTACAGTTTCAGGAGCAAATTGGCCTCATTTGGAATAAGTTACAAAAAGTCACCGAAACTGTGCTTCCCATTTTGAGTTTTGAGCTTCCTGCAAAGGATCACACCCTGGCTGCAAAAAGCAGGGCATTTAGTCTCTGGTCAAACCTGCAGCACGTGCTATGGGCTGTTCCCACTCACTCTACAGCTTCTTGCAGGTACCTCTGGCAGCTCTGGGCACAGAAGGAATCATTGCTTTTGGGAGGCACCGAACTGAACACGTGCAGGGGAAGAGCCTGGCAGGTCTGAACCCTGGCAGCAGCTGAGTAAGGAACACAGTAAGGGCTGATCACAAGCAGGTGGAGGAGAGGAGGAGATGATGGCCACATCAGACGTCTTTGGGAGCTTTTCAGTGTGCCTTTATTGCTGTTCTCCAGCCTCATTTCTGCTGCACGAGGCCCAGTTGTGCCCTCTGGAAGCTGTCCTCCTGAAATAAATAACCAGAGCTTTCTTTCCATGAAATACTGACTCAATCAGCTGCTTGCACTCAGATAAGGATTTCAGAAAGGGTTTTTCATTTTGGGAGGCCTCTACATCATATAAAATTTCCTGAGAGATTCAAATTTTAGCCATTCAGTAGCAGAATTGACTGTTTTTAACAAGCCCACTTCATAAACAAAGACCAGGAGCTGTGTGCAAAGCTCTCAGAAAAAGATAAACACTCACAAGCTTAAGGACAACACAAAAGTCAAATACAAAACTGTGTGAGTAAACCTGGCATTCAAAGCAAACACAGCAGTAAATCAAACAGGGAAAAGGACAGAGGTGGACTAGGTGTTTCCCCAGCATTTCAGGTATCTCCCAGTACTGCTGTATCACAACCACCTCAGGTACTAAAGCAAAGATGAAAGATTTTCCCAAAACTCTGAGCTAAGGGAAAGCAAAAAGCATGACAGACAGCAAGCCCAGCCAGGCAGATCTCTGACAGAGAGTGAATCCATCCCTTCAAACATCAATTTCTGTTTCATCACCTTAAGTGGAGGGAGTGACACTCCAGGAGAAACCTTCCAGCCATCAATGTCTGAAAGCCTTGGTGGTGCCCAAATCTAGTCTTATGTTTCACTGTAAACATGTAAATCAGAAAACTTAAGAATTGCCCTGATTTACAAGGACATAGGGGACAAAATGATCAACCAGCATGTTCTAAAGTACAGTCTGTGAGCAGGAACAATCAGGATGCAGCTCCTACACCCACCCACACTCAGCAGTGGAATCAATGGGGCTGGACCACTGCAGTAACACGTTAGAGACTGGAGAATGCTGTTCCTCTACTCTGCCAGGGAAGAGAGGTTTGTAGGGATGCACTGAAGTATCCCAGACTGACAGCTGTGCCGCTTCCAAGCAGTAAACCAACTGGAAAGGCCCAAGTAAGATCAAGAAAGCCCTAAAGAAGCAAATGAGGCGAGGAAGGAAGCAATGGACAGAGACGTTAAATGCACTGAAATGGAAATATGAGAGCAACCAAGACAGAGACTGTGGTGAGCAGCAACTGAGCATGACTGACAAGTGAGACAGGCAGCCTGTAAGAGCCACGAAGTATTGCTTCAATCTTGAGGAAAAAAAAATCAGTAGCCACAGAAGTGAGAAGGAGTCAGACTGGCAAAGCAAGTACCCCCTGAAGAGAGGACATTTGCTACTGGAATATTTGGTACTGCTGTTACCAAACGAAGAACAACTTGCTGTTTTCTATTCATATTTTAAAACATATTCTAGGACTGAGACTTCCAGGTTCCAATTTGAGCCCAAAGAAAGGAAAACTGTTACAGCATTAAGCTTGCACTGTTGAACACCTCTGATGCCTTTCAGGCCGTGTTTGCTCAGCACACAGGAACTGATTCACTGCCCTAGTAGAGGGTCAAACATACACAAATGCAGAAGTCATACCATCAAAAGCAATAGCAATTTGATCATATATATAATACTCTCCCCCAAATTAGATTTTCACAGTCCTATTTAACAAGACAAAGATTGAATAGAGGGAACTCATCTTTTCCATTCTCAAATTACATAGAAGCACGCTATAGTACTGATGCCACTAATTAGATGATTAAATACCATTCTAGGTGATATGCTTTCAATGTAAAATAATTATTTTTGACAGGAAATATATTTGCTCAATCTCATTTTAAATCACAATACTACATTTTTTTAAATTAAATGAAATTCCTTCTTCTGATTTTGCATGAGAAGAGCAACCAGCAGGAGTAACAGTGCCAAGGATAGATTGTCCAAGTACCATAATGCATGTACTTCTTCACAAAGGACCCCAGCGTTCTCTGGATGGAATATAAATCTTCAGGGAACAGCAAAGTCCTTATTCCTTCAAAACAGGTCAGTTGAGGAATCACTGAGCACACTGAAAACCTCCCCTGTCAAAACACAAGTTTATTTGTGATGGTCTGATGAAGAACACTTCAACTTTTCCTATACTCCTCTTCAGGGGGAGCCCAGCCAACGAAGCAAAGGTTTGTCTTTTCATATAAATCAGGGTACAATCCATCACATGCCAAAGTACTGTTGTGGTTTTATCCCATACTTAAAGAAAAGTAATGGTATTTTTGAGTTCTATGACAAAAGAGTATTTCTGCTGAGCATTGGTAATAAAGTTAACAGAGGGAATATTTTAGAAACTATCTGAGAAGCTTCCTTCAGGGCTGAGCAGTCCAGCACAACATTAGACAGCTGAGAAGGTTATAAAGACAGGTTTTTTATCAGGCTCAGTATCCACCTGTGTCTTATCCAGCCATGGCAGTTCCAAAGTAGAACACTGTGGAGAGCTGTCTGCTGCTGGGGGCAGGAGAAGGGCTGAGGAGGAGATGCCTTTTCTGATTCCATGCAGAGAGTTTGGTCCATCCACCCTGACTGCAGTGCCAGCCTCAGTGTGAAGCTGAAAGAACTGCTGTCATTTTTCTCTTTGCACTTTTGTGACTCTCCAAGGCATCAAACTCTGCAGTCAGAAGACCTGATGGAATATCCTCTTGTAAAGTGGCTGCTTCATGCTTCAAGAGCCCTGCTTACTGCACCATACATCACAGCTTCTTTGGCTCAACAATGACATGGGAATTATACAAAATTGGGTGCAGAGCAATTAAAATCGATCAAAACGCTTTAGTTGACACTGAAAATCAAAGCCTAAAGCTCAGGCACCAGAGCTGTTCTTCCCCCTCCTGCCTCCCATCACGGTGATGTGCCTGGCTCCCTCTCATGAGTTTTGACTACTGGAGTCTGACCTTCTGCACACATATAAGCTCATTTACGTGAGCAGCTTTATAACACCAGGGAGATTGCTTAGATGAGGGAAGTTTTGCAAGGAGTATTCTTGGAAAGTGAAATAACTCTCATTCTGACTACAGCAAATTATTATTCCCTTTGTGGAAAGAGAGCTCTCAGAATTTAATATAAAATTTTCAATGCTCTGTGGACTTCAGAATTATTGTATAGAATTTCATGGTGAGAGTACACCTGATATAGGATGATGCAGACCCCTTTGATATATTCTATAGAAAGAATCTTAAAACGTATTTTCAATTTACTGGTCTAGTGCTTGCCATTATATTTGAACAGACTTCCAGCGCAAGAGGAAGGCAAATCTCTTACTCTCTGTAAATTGTTTTTCCACAGGAACAGTTGACAAGGTGCCGCCACTTCGTTCTCTTTAGGAAAGGAGGCAATGCAGCCAAAGCCATTATAAATTCCCTTCAGTGGCTCAAAACACTCCAGCAACAACATGATTCAATTCTCTGCCCTCACATCGATGCCAAGCCTAAGACAAAGTCACGTATCCTCCGCACAGCATGTGCCCAGCTTGGGGGGAACATTAGCAGCATTTTAGGAGGCACTGGTACTTCCATTCCAATGAAGCCCTAAAGACAGGTTTCATGTCTCCCACAGCACCCATTATGCAAAGACCCCAGAACAGTTTTATAGCACCAGTTAAGGAGGTGAAAAAAGAAGAAATAGGAAGGGCTGCACCTGGCAGAAAGAAACAAGGACTTTTCCAAACATGGCGTAGGAACTCACCTTGGTGAGGAGCACCACACGTTTCTGCAGCCGCCTGACCAGCGCTTCCTGGTGCTCTCGTTTCTTCTTCTCATCCAAGAGCTGGCTCTGAACACGCAGGACTTCTTCCTGTAGCTGCTGCCGGACCTTCTCCAGCATTCGGGCACTGAGAAAGATAAGAGAGACCTGTGAGTGCTGCCTCTCAATCATCAGAGAGATCAGGAAAGCCTCAGAGGAGAAGCATCACCATGACACAGCACCCAGGGTCACTCTCATCTTACGGCTGTGCCACTGGAAACCGGGTAGCTGCATTATCAGCTGCTGTCAGAAAAAGATGTGAGAGAAGAAGAACCACCCCAGGGACAGCCTTGTTGTGCAGCACAAGACAATTACTGGAACCTCACATGTACGAAGCATTTAAATAATTGCATATCTGTTTCTAAAATCAATCCATTTGCCTTTGAGAAAGTGCCTTGTTTTCAACAAACAACGCACGATCTTGGGTTCTACTGAATCTTTTCATTTTTTTTCTAACAAAGTAGAAGAAAAAGTAGGTTTAATATGATCTATTTTGACTGACAGATAGTACTCAGCAAGTAATTACAGCCACCACCTGCACATTGCTCTTGCCAGCAACCTATGTTGGAAAAGAAATGTCTTCTGAGGCCAGGTGATTAGCACTTCCTTTGAGATGTAGACATGATTCTCAATTAAATCAGTATAGCCTGGGCCATCTTCTTCTCAGTTCTCTGTGCAGCATGCTGTGGTGATGCACAATTATCTGCGTGCTCCTGGAGAAGCTCTCCACATGTGCCCTTCAGCCCTCAGACTGCTGCTGGGACAGTGGTGGGCAGCTGCTCCAAGGCTCACATCAAGCAGCTCATCACACATCAACTGCTGGCAAAGCACTTGATCAATAACAAAATAAAAGTGAAATCACTCCTGTGATTGCTAAGAGTCAGTTCATTATTTAAATATGACGAGTTTATCCGAGACTGCACTAAGTATTTAATGAGTGAGCAAGACATGAAATAAAAGTATTGCACACAAGTCAAAAACCCTCAAGCAAGCGAGAAAGATCAAACCCAACATGTCCAGCTTAGTCAGGAACAGAACTTTGTTTCTCTAATGCTAGAAACAACACTGGAAAATTTATGAGTGCTTCTAAGGGGTCTTATTCATCATTATAATTGAAAGAAAATAAATAAAAATGCTTTTAAATGAAATAGCACTATTGTTAAGGTACTGTTTAGATAGATCCAAAAGGGAATACTTCAAGAACACTTCTAGCATAAATCAAGTACAACCTGGGCTGCCAGGTCACCAAATTGTATTTCTTGGGAAATGTATGTAGGAATCCACAAGAATTCCAAAGCAGCCGTCTCCCTGCCTCAAAATCCTTCTCGTTGAAAAAAGTATTTCTTTTAAAGCACTGGATGAATTAGAAACCTGTTTAAAACTCCAGTTCAATTTCAAACCATTCACAGACCAATTTAATAATTGGGAACTGTGAAATAGTCTCTTCATTGCTGTATTCAGGTGGGAAGATTCTTCACAGGGGCTTCACATCTGCATTTGAAACTCGATAATTGCATTACCAGGGCACCAGCACTTCCCTGGATCTGTTTTAATTAACCAGTTAAGAGGGGTACCTGTGCCAAGAGTAACATCTCTGGTGATGGAACATGCCCATGGGTCAGCCTATCAAGCTTGCAGCAGGTCAGTTCTTGAAACAGGGTAGAAAGGATGGGTAAGACCTGGTAACCTCAATTTCTGCCTTAAGACTCATTGCAGTTTGCTCAACAATATTCCTTTTTATGCATAGGGTAAATATAAGTACACAATCCTCATTAACTGTGATATATGTGTTACAACAATTAAAACAACGCTACAGAAACCTTAGTGCAAATATTTTTTGCTTTATCAAAGAACGTTTGTCGTGATTAGAGTCAGAACAAAATAAAAAAATGCAAACATAAGATTCATTACTATGAAACAGCCAAAATCTCACATTTGATTATTGCAGAACATTTTGATAAGGCAATGGAGAAATCTTTTTTTCTTAATCTCCCAATACTGTGTATTATTTCTATAAATGTTGAGTGGACCGACAAATGATGATTGATTTGACATTCACCAAGAAAAATGAGATATGTGCTAGGCTTCCTTCCCAAAATAATGAAAAATATTTGAGCTTCGCAGCTCAGACATTCAGCCACACACAAAACTCTCAAACTAGGTTGGAAAACAACTGTTTTAAAACATGAGAGAAGTTGAGCAGAGACAAATGGGCAATTTCCTCAGCCACTGCATGGAAATAACACCTTCATCTGTTTATATTTCAGCCTCAGTACAAATTTGATGTTAATGTACCTAAAATTCAAATGCCAGAGATGTCTCTGAAAGCAGGGACAATCCTCAAATTCCCTGAACTGACTGTTACCATAGGTTTCCTTGCTATGGGAGGCGTGAAATTCAACTCCCTCACAACTCTCCACACCATGCCAAAGTACATTATTGAGATCCTTTCTTCCTCTCTCAGGACAGATTGATAATTCTTCCAGAAACTGCACCAAATACAATATGAACTGCCTCTATAAGGAAAAATCCAAAAGGAAAGCCCTATTTCTTATTGACACAAAACAGGATTTGAAAGTAGGTGCTGAGAAGCAAAAGCCTTTAAAGCCAGACTTGTGCACTCTTCTTCCACCCTGATGACACCTATGGCTTTTCAGAAGTAATTGCTCACTCAATATGAGCATTAAAAAATAAAATAAAAGAGGCACAAAGTTCTCCATTCAACATAAGCTTGAAGAAGTGGCATTTTAAAAAATCTTTGCAAGTTCAAAGTAAACCTTTTAAGCCTTAAAGAGAAAAAGTCATTTCTGTTTATCAGCCTATTAATGTTCCTTGTTCCACATCCCACTGAATGAGATGCCAACATCTTTCTGTTCTGAGCTGTTGAGATTCTTCATATTTTGCTCTTCCCTTCTGTAATCCACTTTAATGCAATCTTAATGATAAAACTTCATTTTCCAGAATATTCTTTGAAAGACTGAGAACAATGAGGGCACACAGTGAATACTGAAGCTATAAGATACATTTTAATAATCTCCTTCAAAAATGACAAAAGCAGCCGACAGCTTTCCACCCCCAGCCCACCCAGTGATCCATAAAACATTATTTTAATCATTCCATCCTCTCAGTAGCCAAGTTACCACCTCAGAGTTACAAAAAAACTGTAACAGGGAAAGCAAACAGGATGCCAGAACCAGTCTGTGTATGAACCTGAGAGGAAAACAAGGGGTCCACAGTGACAATTAGAAGAGCAACACTGTCTGGGTCATGCTGTAGCTCAGGAGAAGATGAGACATGTGTACCTACCAGGGCCAACTGTCAGGAAGGAGATCACTTCAAAGAGAAAAGCAGAGTGTGATGGGAAGAACATTGAGGGAGCACAGAAGGAAAACATTGCCATTGCACAGAAAAGAGAAATGCGCTGCAGCGATCAACATTCTCGTGCCAGAGCCCAAAAAAAAGGGTTAATCCAGAAGCTAATGAGGCAAAAAGAAGTAAGGGAAATTGTTTTGTAGCAAGACATTTGGATGAAGGAACACCCATTCCTGAAACTTGACAACTCACAGGCATCTCAATGAATCCACACGTACACACATCAACCACATTGGAAACTGATAAACAGAGGGCTGAACAAAAATGTTATTTTTCATCCCACTTCCTCCCCCACAGGTTTTCTGAGCAAACACAAAGGCATAAGCAAAAACAGGGTAACTCCAGCATGTCTTTTACTGCCCACTGGATAGCAGCAGGACATCCCTGCCTGTGCCCTCCCTCACTGATTCTTCCAACCTCCAATTTCTGACACAGACAACTTCCCCCTCAGCCTCTGCCTAACCTGCCTTGGCAGCATCCAGGATGGGAATTAAAAAGGAAAAACAGAAGGGAGAAAGTGAAAACAGTCTGACTTAAATAGGGACAGGACACAAGAAAGAAAAGAAAGAAAAGGTGAGGCTTGGCAAAACAGAAAAATATCCATCGTATGTTAAAAAGGGAAAAAAATATCTACTACAAAATGTTACTGAAAAGACTGATTGGAGCTCTGAGAACACAGCTGCAGAATGGAGCTGCCTAAACTGGTTCAACATTTAAGGCAGGTAAACTAGAAAAGCAACCACCAGGAAGGAGGAGAGGACTCTAGTGCTACAAGTCAGAGGTTCGGGTGCTAACTTTTAGTACAATAAGATTGGCATCTCTTTCTGCTTCCTTTTGTCTTCACAGACAGATCTGTGGGTATAGGGAAGCAGTAGCACCCACCCCTGCCCAAAATCTTGCCCTGCTACAGGGGCTGTGGGAGTTGTGGGGGCCAACAGGTCTGTGTTATCTATTTGCTCACTACATTCAGAAAGAGAAATCATACAAAATATGAACATCTTTAGTAGAAGTTCACAGGGGCTATATTTTATTTAAAGCTTTAACTGTGCCTCACAGAGAGCCAGATGAAATACTGCTACACAAAATACTGCATGAAACCATCTACAGAGAGCTGGTGGGAAAACAAGCTTTCTTCTTGCTATTTATTTCTCCCAAGTCTTCAGCAAACTTTCTCTTGGTTCACACCTTGTATTTTCTCAAAGATCTTTTGTATAACTCATCAGCATCAGGCTTCCATAAATCAAAAATCATTCAAAAGTAAACAGATCATACATCACATTGCTGCTCGATGTACAAGGAAGACTGGAATCATACTGAATTCATAATGAGGGAACAACATAAAGAGAATTATTTTGCTAGTGTGGCCAGATGAAATGGCTAAGAAGCAGACAGACATTTGGAGCTTTATTGGTACACTGACAATGTTTTATCTGTGAGACAGTATTTAATTTTACTCCCTAACCAGCAGCGTAACTATCAGGCTCAGAAACGCAGCTCCACCAAAGTGAACAGTTAGAGGAAAGAAATAACACACATTTTCTGCCCCAGCCCCAGTACAATGGCCATAATTGACTGGCAGGAGTTAAGATTTACTAAAAGAAATTCACATCAGGCACCCTGTGCTTCCTTTCATTACAGGGCCAACACGCTGCAGCACACGGGGCTCTGCTGACGGCAGCGAGCCAAAGGAGCCAAGCCCAGGCACGCTGCCAAAATGCACAGGCCAGGGTGGCTCTACCTGAACGGACACTCAATCAGCCACTCGGTGAGAGAGTCACTGTCACAGTTCTAAACATGCCTTCCACATCACCATCAAGACGAGAATGAAAGCAGTGTCTTAACACAAGAGGAACATCCATGGTTTGTTTTGGTTTTATGTGGAAACATCAATAGTTTCAACATCCATCACTGAATTCTGGAATGTAAAATATTTCAAGGGGGAGATAACTACAGGCATAAATGTCCTTTTTCTAAGCCTCTAAACCTCAAGTGTTCATAAGGCCAAAGCTTCTACTAAAGGCATGTATTTGGCAAATAAAACTTTTACTGGTATTTAAAAACCACTGAGCCCACACTGCTGGCTGTGCACTTACTACACTTGAAAATGCTGCTGCCTTCAGTACAACTGGCTACAGGAACAATTAAGCTGCTGGTTGAATAAACAAAGGGATTGATATTAGCTTATGTAGACAAATCTTTAAGGGCCTCTGGTATGTGCAGATGCTCATGGCTCTTCTTCTGAATCAACAAGAAGTCAGGCATCAGTTACACCCTGAGCAAATGGATTCCCTTTGCAGTGCTTGGAGAGAAGCAAATACTAAATGTTCTTAATAAAATGCAAGTAATTAAAAAGCTGGGGTTAAAACCAAGAGTCCTCTATGATGATTAACACAGCATATAGCCAGTACAGCATGTGTCATCTCTCCTTGCATCATTTCCATGTGGCATTTGGCATTATGGAGGATGGACTATTTTAAAAGGGCATTCACTGAAAAGGATTTTCCACTCCCATTCTGAGACAAGAACAAGTTTAAAGTGTCTTTCCTACACTGCAGAAAACAGGATGCCCACAGATGCCCTCTGACCACAGGCTGATCCACCAAACCAAGCCAAGATGTTCACTGAACTGTTCAAAAGGCATTACAGGGAGTTGGGAAGGGAGCATCTCCACTCCATTATTTCATTAGGAGTTCTGCTCATTTGGTCCCCTTTGCAGCTCCTAGTTTGGGTTCTCCTAACAACCCTGGCTAGTGAGGAAGGTCAGCCTGTGGACGATGCTGCCAGTAAGGGAACATGTGGAGCTTCAGCACCAAAAGATGCCAAATGTCTGCTCCCTTCCCCATCACTCCTCACCCAGCTCTGAGCATCCAGCACAAGGGAGTAAAATACTGGAGAAAAGGAACTGTCATAGGAGAGAGGAAAACAAACAAACAAGCCCCCCAAAAACAACCCCAAGGAAGAATTTTGAAAGGAAACCTTTTCTCCAGCCAGGATCCAAGCACCCTCTCTGCAGCTGGCTTAATTTACATCATCTAATTCAAATTCTAAATGCTTCAAAGTGTTATTACACTTTTTTCTTTGAAAACAAAAATGACAACAACTGAAACAAAACTCTGAATGAGAAAATCCAAAGACTGAAATAATTACTAATCAAAACAGAGGCCTCTACATGGGCTGGTGAAGTCACTGGCCAGCTCTACCCAGTAATTTCTCTTCGTGTCGGCTCTGATGAGTTTTATATTTCTAACATTTCATCAATTTGAATCACTAAATTCAATTTGCATTCACAGATAAACAGAGAAGGAATAATAAATACTCTCGTCTGACCTTGAAATGTGACACAGAAAATTGCCCTCGATGATTTCATTTCAGTCTGAACCAGAATGAATAATGCAGTTGGCCCCACCAGTTACCAATCTATAATCACACAGGTGGGCTGGAGGAACTCATGGCTGCGCCCAAATATGCTGAAGAAAGTCAAAACTTCTCACTTTTTTTTTGTACTAATCTGTTTTCTGCTGCTCCCTCACTAAAGGGATTAAGCCCCTACCTCTGTCCTTCCCCACAACTCAGCCCCAAATACACATCCCAAGGATTTCAGTTTGTTGCACAGTCACAGGTGAAGGCATTGCACAGTTTTCTCAACCCAGTCCAGTACTATGAACTTTAAAAAGTGCACATAATAACTCTTCTCCCTCCCAGTAAGCTGTCAAGCCACTGGGCCAACTCTCCCACAGCCACACCACACAAGCAACTGGTTAACATGAACACCACGTGTGGCTAAGAATATTTCCAGTTTGTGTTATACATTCCAACCAACACTTATCAAGAGAGCAGGAAAGTCATCTGGGAATAGCATGAGAGCTGAGGAGCTCTAAAGAATAAAGAACTGATAAAGAGGAGTGAAAAAAAGGAAAATTTGCCTGAAGTGGTGAAAGAAATGAGTAGGAGAATGGTCGTGCTGAACCAACTTGTCAGCAAACAAATCTGCTGAAATTCTAGGCTCTTGACAGTTAGATAATGGCTTATCTTAATAAAATAAGAAGGGTCAAAGTGTTTAGATGAGAAAAACAAAACATTAAACCCTCCACTGCAATATAGCAAGGGAGTCCTCACAGACTGGTGACTCATTACAGCTTTGTGGAGGTTCTGCGGATCTGTTTCAAATTACCTTTTCCAGTGAGACCTCATTTCCAATGTGCATTACAGTACTCCACAGTGAAATGAGGATTGAAATGAGGATTGTATATTACTGCTCAGTCACTTTTTTTTCCTTTTAATATCTGAATCTAAGACTACCTGAACAAATTTACAGAAACACAATTATCTAAAATATTTTTTGCACAACAATTCAGTGATGGACCCCCACCGTAACTCTCACTAAAATCCAAAGCTATGGCTCAGCATTTCAGCATCAGGCTTTTGACAGTGGAAACCCCTCCAGGTTATGTGATGAAAACTTGTCTCAGTTTCCACTAGGGACTCAGAAGAGAATTTGTAGTGTTACTTGTTGACAACAAATAAACCCAAACAATTAAGTGCTACCCCCCAGCATTTACCCATGGGGACACTGGCACAGATAAAAGCAAAGGAATGACTGCAAAGTCACTCAGCTATCTGTGACAAGCACTCTGCCAGACTGCTGCTCTTGGCTTTTCTTTCTCACAAGCACCAATTTAACTCCATCTCATATCTGCCTCCCACCTGCTTTGACTCAGCTTATGTCAAAGCAGTCTACCAGGATCCAAGCCATATTAAGCAGAGAGTTGTAACAGACCTGCTAATCCTTAAATCTACAATATGGATGCATACTAAGTCTGCAAAGATCTTAAAAATTCCATGACCAAGTAACCTGACCTGTAACCATGGATTTTCCAAGTGCCACCATATCTTTGGTCACCAACACCATGACATGCAAGTGTAGGATCTTTTCTACCATGTTCTAACAACAAATCAGGATTCACTGCTAACTGCATCTGTTTTCTGCAGGATCTCTGCCTCATTTGCTGCAGAATTTGGAAGATTAATGAAGCACAGAAATTGCTTGAAGAGAATCGTCTCACATTAAGGCAACTGAAAGTCTCCCAAAAAAATCTGGTTCCAATTGTTGCCTCTGCCAGAGTTCCTGGTGATACCATGACCTTTTGAAAGCAGTCCTTGGTGCTCAGTCATTGGACAGCCCTTGGTGTTGAGCTGGGCACTGACACTGATGCAGAAATCAGTAGCAGCTACTCAGGCCATATGAAGCCTTGGGTAACTGTTTTGAAAGAACATGTTCTAAATATTCCATATACTCCAAAAATAAGGCTACACTTTCTCCTCGGCTTACATCTGGTATAACAGGACCAGCAAAAGAAATAACTAATAAATTATTAAATTTCTCTGTAGAAAAGCATTAATAACTGCTCATTAAGTCAACATAATGTGCCATCTCTGCCAAGTGAAACAAGAATGCTGCATGCTATAGGAAACCAGACTAAGGAGGTGTCTGGTGACTTGAATTTGGCATTTCCCACCCCCTGAGAGCTTCACTTTGCAACCCTGACCTTGTCTTTCAAGTACCTATTTTCCTCATGGGGAAAATAGTACTTAAAAATATTTTCTAAAAGGGAAAAAAAAAAACCAAACCCAAAACATAAAAGCAAAAATACGTATCTACGAACAAGAATGAGGCAAAACAGTAGAGTTAGCTGAAACTGTCCTTATCTTCCTCTAATTTTTATCCCCAAAATTAGCTCAAAGAACCCATAAACCAGCACAAGGCAAGGGGAATAAAGCTGTCACCATGGAAGGAGAACTGCCAGAACTACTGTGTTTACAGTCCTGTTACATCAATTCTTCTGCATCAATATTTTTAAGTGTTTAATAAAACAATACTACATTCAGTGCAATCTTTTTGTCATGAATACTTATAGAGAAACCAGTTAGGTGGACATGTAAATAGCAGCAGTTTCAGGTTTCAAAATCACTAGATGAGCAGACAAGTCAAATCCCTTGTTTTTGTGGTAAAGCTGTGACAAGCAAATGAATTTAAAGACATGGCAACCAAGTAATTTTGGTTTTGTATCACTCATGAAAGAAATGCTCTGGTCAATGTAATTTGGTGTCAGCCAGCTGGCATCACAAATCACACATGAACCAGCTCCATGTTGGAGGGGTAGGATGATAGTCCTGGGTTCAACAGGTGTAGGGAGAAGTTTCTGCCCTCAGCACTGAGGCACCATAATTCAT
Source organism: Corvus kubaryi (assembly GCF_017639235.1). Classification (NCBI taxonomy): domain Eukaryota; kingdom Metazoa; phylum Chordata; class Aves; order Passeriformes; family Corvidae; genus Corvus; species Corvus kubaryi. Next base: position 4,550,524 of record NW_024581129.1, read on the forward strand.
CACTGTCTTGGTTTAACCCCAGCAGAGCATGACATCATATGGTCTGGAATATCACAGAATGATTTGGGTTACAAGGAATCTGAAAGATCATGTCATTCCAACCTCCCTGCCATCAGCAGGGACACTTTCCACTCGACCAGATTGTCAGAACCCCCTCCAGCCTGGCTTGAACACTTCCAGGGATAGGGTAACTGTGCAGAGATACTTGGCGAGGCTGATTTATCTGTCACTGTCAAAAATTGTTCTTACCATGGCACTTTATTTAAAGCAAAGCACGACAAGACAATGCCACTGATGTGTTTATTTCTGCAAACTCCTTTAGGAAGGAAAAAAGAAAACCTTCAATGAGAGTTCAGGCGGGCCAGCAAAACAAATTGACAAGAAGTTGGCAAGACCAAAACTAAAACCCCAAGGCAGTAACTGGGAGACAGCTCACTCTCCCTGGAGCTGCCCATCAGCACAATTAGAGCTGGCCACCCCCAGCCCACGTCCCCCATGCTCAATAGAGGCATTTTGGCAGCCAATTGATGGGCTGTGCTCAGCACATCCTTCGATTGCCACCTGTCTTCCCTCATCATCTCCCCTGCTGCCTCCATTGCACCTGATTAATGCAGCCCATTCTTCCTGGTTATTTCCTTATCGATCCAGCGTCTCCTGCATGGGAAAAGGCGTCAATGCAGTTAAGGGCAGGCACCTGCTCAGAGACCTGAGAGGGAGTTTTGTTCCCACTGGATAATAAGAATCGCTGGTTAAAGGATGTTTTAGGTATTGGCAATGTCATAAAATGTTCCTTGCGTCCTACTTCAGTGGAGCTGACAAACTCTCCACTCGCTGTCACTGGACTAATGAGGAAAGAAGCACTTCTAAAGAGCTTTGGGTACTTTTGCATTGCAAAGTGAAAAGGAGAAAGTAAGATATTTCAATGATGTTCGTTCCAAAGCCCCATAAAGAGGAAAGAAAAAAGGGAACGTTTCTGCACAATCACTGTATCAAGCAAGCAGCTCACTTATTAATCTCTCCTTCCTCCGTATTCACTAGCTCGGGGGCTTGAAAAGTTGACACTTGACTTGAAAAATGCCAACTCTAAGCAGTTTATTTCCTCTTGAACTTTAAGAGCTGACTGAGACAGAAATGACCTTTAAAAAGGCAGGGTTAGTTCTTGTATGAATTGATAGAAGGATTCTTTGCTTACACAGCACAGCAAGGTACTGAGCAAATCTCCTATACAAACTCCCCTCTCTCACCAGAGGCGAGAACAACACCGTGTTCCATCAGCCACAGGATCCACAGAACTGGAGGACGTGGGACCTGTGACCCAGCTTGTCTGCAACAAGAGAGGAAGAGCCTGATACAACCATAAATCGATGACCTTATACATGCCCCGGACGAAGACTACACCAATAGTCACACCCTGGAGACACCCCATCTTCCATCACAAGGAAGCAGTGCAGACACAACCAGAATTAAGCAGAGACACCAGCTTGTACCTAAATCCCACCACCAGTTCCAACCACAGAACAGCCAGAGTCCTGCTGGGACACACAGCAAGATACCAGGACTGCTATTTTGGGACATCTCCCTGGTGGTTGTGAGTTTTGTTTACATCAATCTTTACTGAAGCTGCTGAAAAAGAAACCAATCACTACATGGCTTATTAATGGTCTTTGATGAAAGGCAGCTTGAAAATGCAAATCAATACTCAACAATAACTACTAACAATACTTGCTGCCACACCAGCAGCCAGAAATGTAACTAGGCAGAATATTCTTGTCTGAGGTCCACCACAAAATTAATACCACCAGATGTCCAAAGAAAGGCAATTGAAGGATTTTGTGGCAGCAGGGGACAACCTAGGAGTTCTGATAAAGGAAATTCACAAAGCAAATATCTGGGATGTTAACAGGGATGGGAATACACTGGGGACAAGTAAGTTTAATTTGCCTGTGTGCAAATAAAGACACTTACTGGTACAGTATTTGAAGATACAAAGTGCCCTGCTGACGGGCATGACACCTGCACATTAAACTAAGATATCCAAATGATATTCATTTATACAGAAAGTGTAAGAGTATTCAGCTGTTTCTCACTCTGTAAGGAAGGCAAGTGTAACGATTTTGGTAACAGCAAAATATTAATGCAGAAGGTGAGCAAACTTTCCGCTGCCAGGCAGAGAAACGCCTGAGAGGCAGGGTTGAAATCTTGCCTCCTCCTTTTATTTTTAAATTTATTTTATTTCTAGCCTTGATCTTCAGCTACTACTAAACCATGCTGACTCCAAGCAGTAAAGGACTGATGGAGTTCAGAAATCTCCAGTGAAGTATGAAGTATCACTTTGCCATCAGCAGCAATGAAATGCTTCCAATCTACCATCAGCCCACTTAAGCAGAAGCAGACATCTTATAAAGAGAACCCCACGGCCATTCTGAGCAGGGTTTTCTTTTTCTCTGGAAGGGAAATACACATCAAACTCAGCAAGGCAGACAGAAGAAGTCAAGCCTTATATAGCCTAGGTTAACTTATTAATAATGAATCATTGTTGTCATTATTCCTAAAGGTTAGTATCAGGCACTTTGGAAGGGGGAGAGGAGGTGGGGAGGGGTGTTTTGCTCCCCGGTGCAACTGGAGGCATGACAGGGAACCACGGCCTCAGTGGGATATTGAGTGGAAACTCTCAGATAAGAGCTTGGCATCTCACTGCTGGTAGAGCCTTAGCAAATTCCTGCTCCTGAAATATATATACAGTTATATGTACAGTGTATAAATGTATATATATATATAGAGAGAGAGAGAACACAGTACTTATCAATGCATATTAAAGAAGAATATCTGGACTGGTTTATCCTATGTAGCACTGCAAGGGTTGCAAGCACTAATTTTTTATATATTTTTAAATACTGTCTGGCCTCTCTGATGGGGCTTTTCCTATGTGTATAATCACAGGAGGTCTTGGAAAAACCTGTTTACTTCTGCAATCCATTAGAGAGACTCCCACTTCCAAAGTTACTGCACAATCACTTCTTTTAACAGTCAATTTAACAGTGTTTAGCCTCCAACTGTTGCACTCACACACAGAATGCTGTTTTGGGGGCTCTGACTCTTGTGCATAAAAAGACTTCTTAACATCTTTAGGGCAATATGAAAAGATAGATTTATACTGTAGGTGTATAACTGCTGCGAAACAGATTTGCCCAACTGTAATACACATCAAACAACATTAGAAAACAGTAACTGCCATCTGATTTACATGAGATGTACTTTGAGACTTGTAACTTTTGCCTGAAGGTTTTAATTAAAGCAATTCATGTCCCAGGGCACTTTTCTCGTAGTAAAGTGTCTTCCCCATTCAGCTGCTTCAAGGACTCTGCTCTCTGTGCTTTGGCACCATCTAATCACTCCCATGGGAACAAACGGTAACACGAATGCAGATCAGAAAAACAACTTTAAATGAAGCAAGAAAGATGAAGAACTAAATGTAAAAGAAGAAACAATTTTGTACCCTGTATTCAAGAGTCTGTTAGATCTCTGGAATGACAACAAAAGGGGGAAGAAGGCGTTGGTCTGACTAAAATCTGAGACTCCTGAGTTCTGTCACTGCTTTCTGAAACACTCCCAATATGTGTGTTCCCAGATCTAACTTCCAGCAGGGATCATCTTCAGTCAGAGAATTCTTCTGTCTTCGCTACTCTTTTGAAAGAAGAAAGCAGTGATCAAGAATCCATGTTTGGCAGCTCTTCCCTTCGTCATTTAATTCACTCTGAGGCAGGAGAATTTACAAGTCACAGCCACTTTGGTTACTCCAGGTATTTCAGCAGAAATGTACCCAGTGGCCCAGAAGAAAAGGTGGGATTTTTCCCCAGATTTCATTCAATAGTACAGAAAACAAAGTTTACTGAAGGATGAAGAAACGACAACATGCAAGACCCAATAAATTATCTTACTAGTAGGTTGTGTAAGTCAGCTTTTAGCAGCATAAGGCAAAGCTAAGCAAGGCTTTTGCTGAAAATGAGGAACCCACAGTTCCCATAAGGACTTTGACTCGAATACTGCAATAACACACCACTGGAGTATTAGTCTAGGTGGATTCATTAACATAAAGCAGTGCAAAAAAAATTTGCAATTGTTGAAATTCTTGTCAATTTTGCACAAATACCTTAAGCAAACCCTCTCACCAAATGCATCAACAAGCGAGGGGAAAAAAAAGGTTTTTTTTCTAAACAGTTTAAAATGGAATTCAAGCAGAAAGCTGATAATTTTATTGCAAATTCACAAGAAGCTTGTAAGAATACAGAAAATATCTCATTCCATCAACAGCAACAATGCCACCCTTGAATGGCAGCAGAGTTCCTTATGGGTTGACTGTCATTTGGTGATGCTTTGCACAGAGCAGCTGTACCAGCTATAGGTGATGTTCCAAACCAAAGAATGTTTACAGGGGCTCCTTTGTATGCAGGTGTCAGCCAGGAACAGCCAGCAAGTGCTTCCCAGGCTAAATTCCTACAGATGCACGAGGTTATATAGAAAAGATAACTAGCACAGCAACTCTGTAGGGCCTTCATTCTTTAATCTTTTAATTAACAAAAAAACCCAAGAAAATAGAAACAATAATTTAAAAAACCCAAGCAAGGAAGACAACAGAAAACAACAGGAGAGTATAGTAAAGAAACACACAAAATCATCAGGATTTTACAGAAGTTATTTTGTGCACGTACACTGGCTGAACTGACAGACTGCTAACCTGGGAGAGGTTTTTCTTTGATGTTGTGGCTGTTCAAAGGTATTCTCAAACTGAATAAAAACAGTAAACAACAAAACCTGAAATCTGTTAAAGTAGCCAAATATTCTCTACTGTAGAGGATCATGCTTTAATGGCATGCATGCCCAAAAGAGTAAATATTTTCTGATCTTTAGCTAATTTTATGACGCACTTAGTATCTCAAAATGAGTCTGTATTGACAAGTCTACTTGGAATCACTTAAATCAATCGAACAGTCAATCAATTTTAGTTGAATTCATTAATCTATTTAGAGATAATTGATTCCATAGCTCCAACTATTAGATGCTGATAGCATTTCTATACTTAACCTGATTTGAAAATCCATAAGCCATAATTACTTATGACAAACTTCATACAGGACTATTTTAAAACTCTAATCTGGCTGATTTTGCTGATCCTTCTCTAGTTCTAGACAACAATAACCAATTCATTCCAAGGCTGTTCATGTTCTCATTTTCAGAACCATGGTGTTCCAATATTTGTGTTTCTATTAAGGCAGGACAGTCTAGGGAAATGACTATTTTAATAGTGCTATAAAAAAATGTACAGAAACATTTCTATCGATTAAAGAATCCTTTTAAAAAGAATTAATGTTTGTATTTTACCAGTAGTGCTTTACAGAATAAAACCAATTTCGCAAGTTCATCTTTCTTTTTTTCAATTGGATTTGTGAAATAGTTCATCCACTTGAGGTGCTGCATATGGGATAAAAGCATTGGAATTAAAGAGAATGAAGGCACAATCCAGCATTTACATTGCATTGAACTTTCAAGCCACCACTGTTAACTACAGCACAGAGAACCCTTACAAAGATTACGTGGGCAAGTGAGTATTTCTAAACCAGATGAGAAACTTCTATTTGGTTTTCTACCACCATCAACCACAGAACAAAGGCTGAGCAAAAAGATACTGTCTGTCAGCTCCTCAGAATGTTGGGGGTTTTTAAGGCTGAATTAAAGTATTAAACTGAAATTTAAGATTGCATCTGACACTAAAACATATCCTTTCTTGAGTTAACCACATGACAACCAGAATTCCAGTGAAACCATCAGAGAAAAGCAGTAACAACCATGACTGAATGCACGAAGTAATGCCTGACTTTTAGATACAATGCAAGAATAATGTCTTGTGACATACCAGTAATTCAGGAAACATTTGTACAGTACCAAATGTATGGAATTTCCTTTGGTTATGAGGCACCTCACCTCTCTGAGCACACTTCAGCACATGGGCCTACTACTGGCTTATTTTGGTGCCCAGTGTTTATTTACTCCAAAGCTGTAACAGAAAATACAACTGCTTTAACCTAAGGCACATAAGAGAAATAAATTCAGTTTTGCCCCTAACTGAGGACTAAATTCAACCAGGTCCTCAGCATTTATTTTAAATGTGGGGCACAAACCCAGGTTGCAGCCTGCACAGACTAGATTGGCACGTTCCCGGATTTTAATTTTCCTATTGGTGGGGCTTCTTTAAAATTCTTTTTAATTCTCTAAGAAAACTGCTGGCAATTTGGTTTCAACAAGCAAATATAAGCTTCCTATGAGGTCTTACACCAGGCTGTTAAGTAGAAAATCCTGGGTTTAGCACTTGGCAGGTTTGAGCTGGTGCAGAGCAGGGCAGTGAAACGAGAAGAGGCACTGGGCTTGCTCCATGAAAAATACCAAAAGGCAGAGCACCAATATTTGAATATTCAAACAACTTCCAGTACTTATTCCCCTTTTTCTTCAAGTTCCTATAGAAACATCACAAGCAATCATGTTAAATAACATCAAATTTGTTTATATAAAGCTAATTGCAGTGTCTGTCTCCACTAACATCCCAAGACAAATCTTGCAGCCAGGAGAGACTCCTGAAGACAGAAAACTAATCCATGCAGATGCCTGAACAATCTTTGCTTGCCTTCATGAGATTACCTGATGAATCCTGAAAACCTAGATCAATTTGACATCAACTAATTGTGGTTATTCTCACCATCTTTCCAAGTGAGGGCCAGACAGAAATCCTAGGCTGCACAAGTTACCAGCGCTGTGTGCAATGGAGTTCTGACCCCAGAAGGTAAAATCTGGATTGCTGAGAAGATTACAGGTGTCAGCCTTACAGTTTCATTAGAATAAATTAGTGTGTTTTTGCACAAGATTCAGTGTGCATTGATTTTTTTAAAAAACATCAGAAATATTGAGTGTCATCAAATACGAGGTTCTGCTGGTGGCTCTGTGTTTTTAAAAATCAATCTGAAAACCCAATGCCTCCAAAAACAGGGCAAACCCAGCTAATACCACATCTAATAGCATAGTAGTAGATCTAAATGCAAGTGCAAAGGAAATGAGACTACAAATAAATATGAGACTGTAATAGCTGTAAATGTCTTGCCTTTAGGAACATCCAATTTACTGTTTTAAAGGTAGGCTCCTCAGTCTCCTGTTTGTTCTCCTCTGGGTCCCATCAACTGTGACTGCATTAATACAAAGCTTAGTCTGGTCTTAAAGAACAGCTGAGCAGATTAGTTTCTATTCTAATCTTCAAGCAAAGGTTGTATCTCAAGCAGGCTTTTTCCACTCTTTTATGTGTTGTGTACAGGAGACGTGCTGGGGCGGTTGCCTTTCCTCAGAACAATTCAGATGAAGATTCAGCCCAAACTGGTTTGCAGGAGACACTGCCATTTCTCATCCAACCCCATCTCTTCTTAAAGTATTTTAAAGTCCATTAAATTCAGAGCTCATATGCTTGGGAGGGTCCCCTGACACACACGTGGTCTGTGCAGTCTTACACTGCCTGCAGACACGGCTCAAAAACAAGAGTGAAAATTTCCTATTCACTTCGTGTGTTTGCTGTGGATAGTAGTGCTAATTAACCAGAGAGATGTAAATTAATTTCATAATAGATAATTTCGGTGGAAACTTCCAGCTCTCCTGAAACTGGTTTGTGCCTGGAATTGAGAACCTGGCATTTTCCACCCTGCATTCTGAATAGTCCCCAAATGTATTCATTCCCTAACCCCTGTGCAGTGGAGAGTTTGACTGGTGACAAAAACTACTACAAAAATTGTAGTAGCTGTCGCATCTGCTGACCGGTCCAACCTGGAAATACATCCAATAACCAGAAGGCTGCTGGCTGAGTGGCTTCAACACTGAATGTTAGTTTAATTATACATTTTACTCTCTAATCTGACGTTTGCATGTACACACATATGCACATAAAGTCATATTTTAAAGTATTACATTTATGGGTAACAGTACAGCTTAGGAAGGAGGAAATTGAAGTTTTCAATCAACAGTGAGCTTGCAGTAACACTCAGTTAAACAAAACCACTCCACACACGGAGCCCCACTGACAGCATTCAGCCTCACACATTTGTGTGCAAACACCAAGGAAAACATTATTTGTGTTTACACACAAAGAAATAATCTTTGCTTTGCTTCCATCCAAGGCACATTAAGCCTGAAAAGCAAAGGCAGGCACCACAGTGTGCTGACTTAGAGAAGACATTTCCAAAACTGCCTCTGAATCACAGAGGAATTAAGGGAATTAGATGGTGACCCTTGAGTCCAATCCGGGACATTGTTTGGATGTGGGAAAAATTAGTGTGAAAGGGGAAATGTACTTTGTGTTGTATCTACAGCCCACCAAACCTCTCCTGGCCTGGCTGGTGGTTGGGCCGTTCCCATCATTTTGAGTTATCTCTGGCTGTGCTCCATGGCAGTTTCTCTGTGACAATGCCTTTCCTGGACAGGTAACCCAGCAGGATTCGGATCAGGTGCTTTGAAGCACAATTCTTAGGGATCCATTTCAAAGCTCTGTGGCTCCGGACCAAGGGCTTTACCTGAGATGGCAAGAACAGAGCTAGTTCCCTGTATTTCTGTAGCAATCCAGGAAATTGAAAAGGGAGCTTTTTTGGGGGGAAAAAAGGTGTGAAGTGCTGCTCTCCCATGAGCAACCTGCTCTCAGCTGTCTGCAGGCACAGCCACAGCATGCAGCTTGCAGGGCACAGAACTCTGCATGCAAGGGCCTGGAGAGTAAGACCAAGATCCATGGCAGCCAGTCAGTTCTGCCCTAACGATCAGACCTTGATGGGTTTGTCCCTTTTCTCTTACTTTTTTTTTCCCAAATTGTTTTTCTGTACGTGAAAAAAATTATGAAGTGATTGAAACTGAAGGTAAAAAACCTCTGAATTTGTTACGTTCTTGCCATGTCAGTTCACCTGTGAGAAACAGTCCAGATCCAATATTCTCACTTTCCAAATGAACTCAGAACCAGGTTTGAATTAAAACTTTATAATACACAGATTCAGGAATTGCCTTTTTTACGTTTCTCATGGTCAGACAGTGCAATGCAGCCCCCCTAAAATGAGACAAAAAGCCATTCTACGCCGAAATGCTAAGAGCCCTTCATATTCTCAAATTCCTCATCTCATTTTTCAAGGAGAATCTCTTGCAGAAACATTACAAAACCATTTTCTTCTCCTTTCATCTTTGTGAAACAGCACATTATTTCCATGCAGGGAGCTGAGGTGCAAGGGCATTAAAATCCAAACAGAGTCATTATGGTGACCAAGCAACCAGGAGCCATTTCTAACTAAACTCAGCTGCAAATCTCTTGCTTCAGACCACGACACCTTGGAAGCTCCATGGACTGAACAAAGGCTGAAGAATTTCATCCTCTACCCAAACATAAGTAATAAAGTACATAATCCCATTGTAGGGAAAATGAGGCTGAACTGGCAGACTTTGATACAGAAAGAACAGAAATGCTGGGCCAAGCTAAATTACCTCTGTAGTTTTTATACTATGACAGCTGCTAGTAATGCTCATTCAAATGGGAAAAGGATCTTTGATACTCTATTTCCAGCAATGCATTTTTGACACACAGACACTAATTATAAAAATAAGTTGATGCATAGGGACAATTAAGAAATTTAAGCCTCCAGCATCTATTACATCTCATACAATTTCATTCCAAACGGTGAACACTCACTATCAAAACCCCCAGTACTGCAAAATAGAGTGAACTCTTCTATAGTATTTTGAAGGCAGACAAACAGACATTTCCCTGCAGTCTGAGCTGAAAATTTCCATGGTGACTGTTACCATACTGAATCCAGGAGGTCATGTTCTTCTGAGAAACAAGGTGTGTTAAGGAATGTCCCTGCAGTACTAAATGGGCTCTGGTCATCTTGAAGCACAGGAAAAAGCTTGTGCATGTTTCCCCAAAAAATACCACAAATCCCAAATACCAGCAGAGGTGACTTGCTTTAAAAAAACATCATTCTTAAAATGCAATCCATGAGAAGCCACTTAGGAACACACTGAGCTGTGGGCTGCCAGAGTCAAGCCTCAGCCAATTACCTGTTGAAGCTTCAGGAGATAACCAATTAACACTGAGGTTACACTGTGGAAGCAAAGAAATTTATTCTTTAAAAATAAAGAAACAAACAAACAAAAAAAAAACACTTCAAAGGGAAAATTACTTTGGAAAACTAAAGCACTAAACAACAGAGTTAGCTGTTTAGTCCATTTAGGAAGACCTATCAGTTATTTTGATCAAACAATCCAGTGGATCATGGAATCATGGAATGGTTTGGGTTGGAAGGGACCTTAAAGCCCACCCAGCCTCACCCCCTGCCATGGGCAGGGACACCTTCCACTGTGCCAGGTTGCTCCAAGCCCCATCCAACCTGGCCTTGGACACCTGGATGAGTGTCCCAGGGATGGGGCAGCCACAGCTTCCCTAGGCAAGCAGTGCCAGGGCCTCCCCACCCTCTGAGGGAAGAATTTCTTCCCAATATCCAATCTAAACTTACCATCCTTCAGTTCAAAGCCATCATCCCTTGTCTCACCACTGCATGTCCTTGTCCAAAGGATAGAACAGGCCTCCACCACAGTCACCATGGGAGAGAGGTCTCTGCCAAGTGGTCACCTTCAATCTCAAGAAATCCAAACAGGATATAAAATCTCCCAGGAAACTGGGTGTGCACAGTTAGAAGCAGGGATATCTATAGCCTGAAGATAGACTGAAGACTTAAAAGCAATGTATTTTCCACTTTCCATAATACTTTGAAAGTATTTATTAGTGGTTGTCCAGTTCTTAAGAGTAAATTCCATCTAAAATTGATAAAACATCTCTTTTGTGTTTAGCCATTGAAATATTTTGCATTTGGTGACACAGTTATAAATTGATTGCAGCAGGAAGAAGAAAAATTAGCAGGTTAGAGCTCTTATCTGGGATTCAGCAGATCTAAGTTCAAAGCCATACTGAGCCTCAGGCTTTCAGCTTAACCTCAGGCAATTCATTTAACCTCCCCTGTACCTCTATTACTCATCTGTACAACACCGTATTTAATAAAAACACCACAATGCTTCTTATGTGCACTGTTTATATGATAAACATGCAACAAAATCTGGCACTGGCATCTATGTGGGTACCTACAGGCACGCACAAGACTGAAAACCCAGACGTTTCTCAACAGAACCTTCAGGCACAAACAGTATTTCCTCTCAAAAAGAGAGTAAAAAGAACCTCATCTCCCAAAAGCCCAAGAATTGTCATAAAAGAACTGTCAGAAAGAAGACAGAGCAAACTTTTCTCTCAGTATCAGTAGCCTCAGTGCAAGAGTACAATAAACGAGAGATATAGGTCTGCAGAAAAGCCAGCTCAGAGGGAAAAATCACCTTAATTTCAGACAACAAAAGAGAAATGAGAGAAGCCAAAACCAATTGGTTCTGCTCCCGTGTTACGGATGGGGAAATCAGTTATTCCCTGCCTTTACAGAAGGAGCTGGAGACAACACACAGTGCCTGTGGTTTCCAAGGGTGAAGTTGAGGTGGCAATCAGGTGCTGCTGGTCAGTGACAGCAGAGCAAATACCTTCAGGAGAAGCATTTTGTATTTTCCACCCATCCTGATGCATCAACTTCTTTGCAAAGGGAAATCTGGACACAGTCCTGGGTGAGGAGCCCAGGACACAGAGGAGAGGGGGGATTTTGAATCATGATGCCAAAGCCAAAAATAGCAATCAGCAGTTTTCTGATAACCTTAGCACTTTCAGTAACCTGTGCCCAAGGTTGGCAGGTAAAAATACACAGTGGATTTTATCAGATAAAACAGATTAACCTTATGGGGATGAGCCATATATTAGATTTCTCAGTAAATGGCTGTGATTTACCAATCTAGTAGGGATCAGGAGGGAATGCAGAGCAAAGAACTGCACTTCTGCTTCCTTACAGCCCTGCCACAAAGCAACTTCTGTGCAGAGCTAAGGAGGAAAGGCAGCCAAGAACTGATCAAACAAACCCATGGAAGATGTTCAGACATGCCACTGGAAATAAACCACTTCACTTAAATGCATTTCTTACAGAGAGAAATCTGAAGAAACACAAAGGCATTTCAAAAGAAGCTACTCCTAACAGGCTCCATGGGCAGCAGCACAACCAAGCTGGCTGAGAAAGCAGATTCAGCTGCTAAAGCAAATGGAATTCACATTTAGTTAGTGGAAATCTACTGGATACCCGAGGGTGATGAACATTAAACAGTGTGAAATTTTATTGCATTTTTCTGCTCCCCTCCTGGGACTTTTATGACGATAACCATTTTTTGCATATAAACAGTGTGAGCTCCAAAAGCTTCATTTTAATCGAAGATGTTCCATTAAAGTTTAACATGCGCCAAAGGTTTGAGTGCTGAGGCTGCCTTGTGAAGAATGTCATATTTAAACAGCTGGTGAATTAAACCCACGTTATGCTGTGCATAGTAAGGTGACTTACCCAGCAGGTTCTGAAGCACAGTGAATTTGCTCTGTTGATAATTTGCAACCTATTTGAATATTCCTGGTGTACAGAGACTTAACTGTCTTGTCATGCAGAAGATGGATTTCCTGAACACCCACCTACATTGTTAACATTTGTACATCACCACACTTTGCACTGAGTACACAAATATTCCATTTTATAAAGACTGTTGCTGTTCCTCAAAAAAACCTATTCTCAGCAGTCACTCTGGGTCAGACCAGATCTAATCTAGCCCAGCACCCCATCTTCAACAGCAGCCAAGGCAGATGTCTTTGGAAAAATACAAGAGCAGGACAAAGGCATATCAAAACTTTTGCAGGATATTCTCCATGTTTCCAGAAACTCCTATCTCAGACTCTTTTTGAATCAAATGTGGTACCTTTGTAATAATAAACCAAAATGTATTTTTCTTCCTTTGTTGTTCTCACTCCCTTTTTGAACTTTGATACCATCCTACTGCATGGTATCCCAAAATTGAATCCTACTCATCATGATGTGCTGTTTTACATCTGCAGGTTTCATCTGCAGGTCTCCAGTTCCTGTAGCACAGACAGACCCTCATCTTTAGAAAAAACTTGTGTTTTCCTGAACATAAAAAGACAGTAATAAGAAAACATGCAAAGGAAGTTGAGCTGATAAAGATGCACATCCACACTGTGAAGAGACGGGCAATTCTTCACTAAGCAGATATCTTACCTGGCTGCAGGAACTACTGCAGAGAAATGAACAAAAATTTACGATAAATTAAATTACTTTAACACATTTTTTTATAGGTAGCACACAGATAACAAATCTCTAAAGAAAATCCCAAACCAGATTACAACTAGGTTTTTATAGCCCCAAGTATCTGAGAAGTTTTATGAGACAGAGGAGAGAGTCAGCAGCTGCACAGAACACCTTTCATTTAAAAGACAGGATAATAAATGAATATAAACACAATGGAAGGAACAAGGAAAATAAATACTGTCTGGTTGTCCTTAGTCATGCTTACAGCTTAAAAGGCAGGTTGGGGGTTGCAGTTAAAATGCATCCAAAAACTAACCAGCACCTGGATTTTAAGCATGGAAGACAAATAGCAAACAGAAGGGACTACATGAATAAAGTGTCTGTGTGTAAAAGGATGGGAAAAACAGAAGGAAACAAGAAGTTCAGCACCATGAGCAGCTCAGGCTTTAGGGCAAATGAAAAGGTGATAATAAAAGGGGACTGGCCACCAGTGAAATGTGTGCAAAAAATGAACCACAGTTGGTACTGAAATTTGAGCACCAGTCAAGAAATGCTGCAGTCAAGAAGCTACAAAAGGCCCTCTGGATAATAAAGTCTCTCTGAACTCACAAAATTTAGAGGGACGTGCTCTCAGGGTGACCACAAAGAGAGGGCAAAGCTTACCTGCTACTTCCTGCTTCCTAAAAACATTGCCCCAGCGTAAGGGAGTACTGAAAAAAGGGGAACAGAGTTTCCTCTGCAACATTACAAAAGGAGACTTGGGAATATACAACAGGGAATGACCTTGCATCGACAGAATGTGCTGACACTTTGTAATGAAGCCCCAGCACAAAGCTCAGGGCACTGAGAATTAACAGGACCTGTGAGAGAAGCAGCATAGGAAACCCTCACCCCAGACTGAACGAACATCCTCTCCCTTGCTTAGATAACAATCCAAATAAAAGACACAAAGGAAGATTTATTCCCACTTAGATTCCTTTATTCAAAAGAAAGTGTCTTCTACTGCCTTCCATCTCTGAATCCCGGAAAGAAGAAACACAAATCACTTTTGTCTGCTCTAAGAAAACTCAGAGCAAGTGATTGGAAGCAGACGGAACCAGAAAGTTTCTGTACCAAAACACAGTTTCCTCTACCTCAAAATTTCTCCCACTGCCTTCTTTTTGTTTTGCTTTTTTGGAACATTTTAGCTACATCTATTGATTTTCCTCCTCCTCCTTTAGGGAATATTCACAGATGTGCAAAGCCACCTCTAACAGCAACATTAGCTGAAGCAAAAAATGAAATTTACACTTGACTGCCTTCTTCAACAATGTGCAATCACCATTTAATAGGAAAATGGAGCAGAGTGCAAACAGGAAAAGGAAAGGCCTGATTAAAACCCACCCGTCCCCGAGCTGATGATCCCCCCACTACGGAAACACGGCACACGCTGAGCTCGGAGGAGCAGGAGCTCTGCATGGATCCACAGCCCTCACAGCCCTGACAAACTCAGAACTGGAGGAGAAGGGCCAAGGCAAGTATTTTCACTGGAGAGTGGGGTGGTGATTACCACCATACATCAACTTGCTCTCCTGTTTGCCAAGGACAACAAAGCAAGTGCTTAACATACGCAGCCATGAATCCTTTTCGCTCGCTAACAAAAGCCAAACCCACCAGGAAAAGCCAAGAAATGAGCTCTGAGCAGTGTCCAGCAGTGGCAGGGCCCACCCTTTTCTACTCAAAGACAACAGAATTCGGGCACAGCTCCACTACCCAAAGAGTGAAACATCTCATCCAGGAGGAGTTGGCTGTTTCAGGGGTGTGACTTCAGTGGCATCTCAAGCCCTGCCACCTGCTCGAGCGTCCCACAAGCCAGGCTATCTAAGAGTATTCAACTCACAGCACTGACAAAAAAAATCTGCCTTCACACTCAGACCATACCTGACAGGTTGATTTCTTTTTGTTGCTATTGTTGTTGTTGTTGTTTTCATTTTTATCATTTACATTACAGATCTCTTATTAATGGATTCTCATTTACACATGTCAGAAAGTGAAAGAAATCACCTAATTACCTGCTTTCCCCATCAGTTATGGAACAGGGCTAACAATTTGCTTTCCACTCCTTTCTCTTCTTTCTTTTTATGTATGTGATTTACCATCCCCTGTCAGCTGCAAGCTGGAAGAATCATTTTCTAATTATCAAGATTTCTCACACACCAACTTTGAATTATTTGGCTTTTTTTCCCCTCCTAAATTAGAAAAATATTCCTTTGAAACAATGTTTCATTTTCAATTGGCTCTGAGAAAAGTCTGAGTTTCTGCTTAGCTTTTAATTGATATTCACAATACATTATTAATGACAAAACCAAAAGAATATGATTAGAGCAAACAAGTAAACAACCACATTTTTGTTGTGTTATAGCAATGTGAATAAAATTATAAGAAAAAGTGTTTAATTTTCTTAAGCTAGGCAGAAACTTTACCTTTTTATTTTGCCAAGTATAGTTTTATTTGTAATATGAAGAACCTTAAAAACTGCATTTTGTTGTTAGCTTACTGTCTCAGAATGCTAAATTATACATTTACGAGCTGTGATGCTACACAAACAGAATACAGCAAGATAACACCACTGGGGGATGAAGGTCCCCCACAACCCTCTACTGCTCCAACCAGAGCAGAAGTTAACACCAAATATTCCAGTCACTGTGGAATATCATTTGCCCATCATTTGCAGTTATTTAGTACTTTCAGAACATCTGATTTTCATAAATCTGCACATCCACGTGGTTTTGCACCTCACCTCCCTCCTAGAGTTACTCTGCCGAGTTGAAGGCAACTAACCCTCCCAGAGGGAACAAACTGAGACATTTCATGGGTCAAACCAGCTGTAATTACACATTCTAGCAGAGCTCATACCTACAATGGGCTCCTTAAGTAGCTGTCTGGATGTAAATTATTAGTAAAAGAAATCTGCTACCCAAATGGGCTTCTAGTGCCTCTGAGAGTGAGAAATTCCATTGTGCCCAAGAGAAAAAATGCCAAGAAGCAAAGGGCGCTGCTGACTTCAATTTCACTGTTTGCCCTCACAAACTGACAGCACCTCACTCATACACATCGTGAAGGTGCAGCAGTAGCTGCAGCAGGACCCATCTAAACTGAAATTGCAGATCCCTTCCAGATCCCTGCACTGACTGATACTACACAAGATTAAGAAACCGCTACAGACAATCTTCAGAGCAAAACCTTCCAAGAGAAGTATCACAGGGAAAGGAGCACGCTGCTTACGTCTAAAAAACTAAAAGATAAAGATAGGAATTTATCTAATCAGCTGCCTGGGGCAAGACATCTACGCTCAGATAAGTGATGATCAGAGTTTCACTGCCCAGCTGCATGACAGGCAGTATCTGTTATTACAGGCACTGAGGCCTATTACAGGAAAGCTGTATTGAACACATATGGATCATCCCCCATTTGAAGTGAACGTGGGAAGAAGGCCAAAAGGAATAACAGTGTCTGAGCACTCCAGAGCTCAGGGATTTAACCCAGCCCAGCGGTGCCAGGCTCCAGCTCCGCGTGTGAATTCTGTGTCCGATGTACGAGAGCAACGAGCAAATCCTGGAAAGATTCTACATGCCAAAAAACACCATTCATTTTCCTCATCTGTTAAAAAAAACCAGAGCAAAATTTACATTGAAGCACTGCTGGGAAAAGTGAGCAGAGAGTAAGAAGAGGAGTAACAACAAGGCTGGGGAGAATGACCCAGGTGTGAGCAGCCAAACAAACACAAAGTTGTAGTCCTTACTAAGAGATGTTATTCCAGAGGACAGGACAATCCAGTTACAGTGGCATTCAGAATCACTTCAGCTATAATTTATCTCTTGAAAAAGCTTTATATTAAATACTTAAATGCATGTCAGGAATAAAGCTCTAGTTGTATATTTTATAATCAGTTCTGTTAAGCCAACTGTTTCAGTAACTGACTTCATACCTGGGCAAGTTCTCAACTTAAAAACGTCATAACTTTATTCTTATACATCTAATTCCAGCATTCCCAATACATTTAACATGGAAGTTCCAGGTCTCAGAAACCAGGTGAGTCCAAATCTGGATAGTCACTTTTAATCAGCAAAACCTGATGGGAACCAGCAGCATCATTTTTGGTTTTAGGGGGGCCTGGCTTGCTTGGGGTCTTTTTGGTTTGGTTGCTTGTGGGTTTGTTCTTTGGTCGGTTTGGTTTTGTTTTGCTTTTTAATGTGATGTGGATGCTGCAAGGTCCCAGCTTCTGGAGCATTACAGAGAATCAGTAGCCCAGAATTGGGACTCCTCCCTAATCCCACTCACAGGCACCAGCAGCAGCCACAGGCTGCAACACTTTAATGCTTTTCTACCCACACAGTAGAAGATTTAACCTAATCTGTAAGAAATGAAGTCAAAACGCCAGCAAGTGAAAAGATTAATCCTGCTTTGAATTAGATCCAGCACAATGACACACAGGCCAGCAAATTTTGCAGCAGTGCATGGAGTATTGAGTAACAGAGATGATTTCTCCCTCTACAACATATTCCACTTGGGTTCTCACACCTACACCACGGCACCAGGCGTGTCCCACTGCAGGAGCAGCTCTGACACATGGCACACAGCTTCTGGGTGTCTTCCCTTCTTCCCGTCCCCAAAGCAGTAACCAGTTCTAATTCACCACCTATTTCTTTAACTATTAGAAACAGGATGGTGAGGTCATTTTAATTATGGAGGGTAATATCAAAATAGATGCTCAGCTGAGAAAGGGGGAGTTGGGTTTACATCCAGAGAGAGATTTTTTTAACGACCTGAAGAAAATTTAAGAAAATTCTGTTCTACATGGAAAGCTGAGATGTCATTACAAAAAGTCTCTTCAATATCCCAGACACTGGTAATTAGAGCAGGGAAGAAAAACCATGGAGACCTTGGGTTCTCCGGGAGGAAAGTACAAAAATTTATTAGTAGATTTGATCTCTGTACCACAGACCATGCTGAGGAGCCTGAAACTGCTGTGGTTCGTAATCCCAGGACAGACTCACACTTCAGTACATTGCTGTATATTCCAGCCCAGGCAAGAAATTACAGAGGTGCATATGAATGAGGACAGGCTGCCATCCAGCTGCTCACAACACAGAGGAGAACAAAACTACCAAGGATGAAACAGGACTTTGGCTTAAGGAACAGAGCAGAAAAATTGCTCTAGGTATAAAGCAGCCCTGACATTCACAGGAAGCTGACTGTAGCTCCAGACTCTTCCCAAACACTTTAGTCTGCAAGCCAGCAGTATCTCTAGCAATCTTAATAATTCATTTTAATACTAGCTGTTAACCCAAGAGTTGCTTTGAGGCAAATATGGAGACAGGCTGAAGACAAATGGTGCTACTGTAAGGCAACGGATATAGCAAAAGAAAAACACACCTAATGAAGATAACCCATTCTCTGGGGGGCTCAATCCACTACTGAAAGAAAGTATTTTGATTAATTCAAGCAGTTATTTTTCTGCATATAGCTGTTCTGATTGAGAGGCCAGCTCATTGAAAAGTGACAGGACAGGATAATAGTTTAACATTTCAAAAATTCTATTTAAAAACCTATGAACACTCTCAAAAAGACAAGAATTATACTTGTTTAAATAACTGGACTCCCTGCCACAAAGAGGACTCAAGAGTTTAATACATTTTATAATATAGGACAAATAAAAAAGCCCCAAGGGCTTCCACCTATGAGTAATACAAGAACAAATTAAATTGTACAGGAAAAATAGAAAGGAATTTTCTCCTTTCCTTTCTAGTAGGTCTCTGAACCTTCCCTTTATAAAACTGCCATGGGTGACTGACATTGTGGTAAGTCCTCAGTCACACAGACAAAAAATTTATACTTGTGTGACAGACAAAATCAATCAGACACGGGGTGGGACACACCACTGCCAAACTGAAAAGAGCAGGCAGTGGCTTTTCATTTTGAGCCTCAGCACACACCAAGGACCCCTGTGCAGTGTTTTAGGGGAGCTTCTTCAGTGTCCTAGTTAGGATTTAAATTGACTTGAAGTGTCTCTGACCCAGAGCCTGGCTAAGAAGCCTCCTGTCCTCCATACACCTGTGGCACAGGAGTTCTTCTCATCTAATAGAAACTCAAGAATCAATTGCAGGTATTGACATGGCATTTCATCATAAATCTGATCTGAACCTGAAAGGATGGTTTGATCGTGCTCCTAAAGCCAGATTGATCTGCACTAAGATCCATCTGAAACAAAATCATTTGCCTTGAGGTGGTCTGGTAGATAAACTACTGAGTTTTCTAGGAAATGGAATTATGTCTTCACAACCATGGAAAAATGTAGAGTACACATCTTTCATCATTTTGGGTTCTTTTTAATGCAACTGATTAAAAGAAGATGATCCTCTATGTCTATAGTTGTACTTCTTCACTCATAGGTACAGCTTACCAACCTAGCAACTACAAGCAAGAGGCATCTACACTTCATGTCCTGTTCCTGATCTCCAGCTGTGGAGTTACATTTTCTCCTACATGAAATATCCAGCAACCATCCACCCTCCTGCCAACACACTGCTTTCGATGACCATGCCAAAAACATAATTTAAAAATGATGGTATTAGATGGTAGAGTCCATCTTTATAAGGGGAAAGCAGCCATTTGTTTTGGTTTGTGTTGTATGGTTCGTTGGTCTGGTTCTTTTTTTAAACACACTATATTATATAAAGAAATAATATATTGTTTATTTGATATGTAAACATATTTACATGCATACACACATGTACATTTACATCGTGAATTCCACTTCTTGATCTCACAAGCCTGGGGGGATCTGAAGTAATATTTATACACTGCTGAACTCCATGACACACACACATGGAATGAAGGTGCAAGAGAACTCTGTGCTGACGAAGACATGAAACACTTCCAAAGTTTTCTTTCAATCTGACATGAGCAAAGACAATAAAACCAAGACTACCAAACACAAACCCTATGACAGCTTCTTTAACCTTATCCCCAAACTGAACATGTTTGGAGAAATTTTTTTGTTTTTATTCTATGCCTGGAAATTTTAATAGAAATGTTATTGTACATTTGAAAACAGCACAAACTTGAGGGATTATATCAAATCAATTCCTCTGGGATTTGTGTCCGCTCTAATCCCCTATTCAGTCTCAATCTCATTAACATACCAGGCTTAATTGGCATTTCATCCCTGCATTGTGTCTCCAAAATGAACAAGGTGTAATTATGTTAAAAAGAGCACTTCAACGGTTTTAGTTTAATTCATGTCATTCATCCGCGTCAGAATGAACGCAGATGTTCTATTGCGGGATACAGCAAGAGATGAGCAGCTTTGAAACCACACTTCTGAGTTGAAAACTTTATGTTAAAAAAGTTATTTAAGTGAAACGTAAAACACAGTATTTTCTTCCTTTGTTTCCCTGGCTATACAACATTAACTTTCAAAAGCTGGTTCTGCTTAATTTGATTTTTCATTTTCAAATGAACAGCTGTGTTTAAGTCTAAAAGCCCTTTGTTTAAGCATACAGAGCCCCAGAAAAGGTTTGAACAAAGCATCTTTCTGTAAACACTTGATTACCAGGAAAGGCCTGGCTTCCAAAGTGATCTCGGGGTGGTTTTGCTCTAGGTTCTCTTTTAAAGGAAAAAAAAAAATTGCATCACTTCTCAGATGTCAAACAACAAAAGCAACAAATGTCTTACTAATTGCATGGGCTTCTTGTAGTCAAGGTAAAGAAGGGAAGACAGAAGAGGATTTTCCAAATGGCCATTTTCCATCCTTTCCCCCCTCCTTCCCCAATTGCAGACACAAACCCACCTTAATGAAAACCACAACTAATGGGCCTCATATTTAAATTGTTCAGAAAATCAACCACTGTAGAGTTTTGTGGTCATATAGGTCCTCTTAATACTGATAGTTCCCAGACAAAGGGAATATTTG
Source organism: Corvus kubaryi (assembly GCF_017639235.1). Classification (NCBI taxonomy): domain Eukaryota; kingdom Metazoa; phylum Chordata; class Aves; order Passeriformes; family Corvidae; genus Corvus; species Corvus kubaryi. The sequence continues at coordinate 4,571,761 of NW_024581129.1, forward strand.
TATAAGATATGCTATTTCAATCAATATTTAGGTTGTCAGGTAAGAGCCATTTAATATGAATCCTTAACCAATATTATTGAACATTAAGAAAAAGGCTCAGTGGGAAAGCCCAAGTATTTGCCCAAATTTCCAGTTTCAACATTTATTTTGTTCGTGCTGTAACATTTCATGGTTCTTGTATGGAAGCAAAAGCTTAAGTATAAATCTCTTTATTAAGATTAGTAAGCGTTCTTAAGTGATTACAGCTGGAAGTACTTTGGATATTTAAACATACCTCCCAATACACTTCCCATTGTATTTTCCCAACTATGAAACATGAAAAATACATCATCTATTGTATAAATGCTGTAATTACCTAATTACATGGCATCAGGTAAATATGTGACAGTTTAGAATAGTAGGTAAACGAGTAATTAGGGAATTAAGATTTATTATTCAGAATGCATAATAACAATGACTGAATCAAAGGTGCATCCAGTCAAAGCAGCAGCAGAAGCACCTCGGTGGTGGCTCTTAATTCACACATAACAAGTGACTGGAGTGAGATATCCAAATGCACCCTGAGTAATCCATTCACAAACTGGTTTTTAAAAAAATCATGTGAAACATTCTGTTCAAAATTAGTGTGATGCAAAATCTTTAATAAAAGCACTGACAGCATTCATAAGAAATACTGATGTCTTTTTAATAGAGTAATAGCAGTTAATGCTGCTTTATCAAAATATGACATGGATTTGGAAATCTCAATGGAAATTCCTCCTAGCAGGTACTAACACACAACACTGTCCTTTTATCAGCTTACAGGAAAAGAACATTTAATACTATTGTATCACTTTGTATGCAAAGTATATCAGTTCCAAGTTACTCTCACTTAAAAAAAAATAAGAGCTATACATACCTCTGGGTGCAAACTCCATACTTTTAGGATTTTTTAATCATTATTACTGAAAATCAAGGTTAGACATTCTGTGCATCTTTTTCCTCCCCTACAATACCTATTTACAAAAGTCATCTCCATAGATGAGAGTAGACATCTCAAGGATAATTCTCTTCCTACAAGTTTTGTGAAAATAAGCAGCTGGTGAGGAGACAATTTGGAATTCACAAATTCACCCTTAATTTCTCTAGTCCCTGATCTAATTGGTTGTGTTGAATACAGCAGCACACATGCTGCTATCCAAAATACTCTGTAGGAAAAGAGCAACAGGGAGAAAAGGATGGTGGTTTTTCAGGCTCATGAAAAAACCACAGAAAAATTAAGCCCAATTCAGTTTGGAGAATGCTAATTAAGCAAGACAGAGAAACCCACAGGAAATTAAAACTGTTCATGAAAATGTTTGTTTGGTCATTCTGATAAGAGCTGCTAAAAGGTCTGTTCAATATTTGAAATACTGGAAGTACTTTTCCAAGAGGAGTGGGACCCTTCAGGCTCCCAGCTCAGAGACATTCAGGCTCCATCATCCTGCACAGGGTAAACCCAAACACAGGTGTGGTCCAGGCCTTCTCTGGACTGAGGCCACACTGCCTGGAGACACTGTTACCCATCACTGATCATGGAATCACGGAATGGTTTGGGCTGGAAGGGACCTTAAAGATGATCTCCTTCCACCCCGGCCATGGGCAGGGACACCTTCCACTATCCCAGGCCGCTCCAAGCCCCGTCCAGCCTGGCCTTGGACATTCCCAGGGATGGGGAGTCCACATTCTCTCTGGGCATTTCTCTTCCTTTCTCTACTGATGTACACAGAAAAAGCATAAAAGCAGGAGAAGCTGACCAAGGAAAAAATTTTGAGTTTATCTTCAATGAAGCCAGATTTAATACAACCCAAAATGTATTCACTGATTGCCAGTAATAAAAGTCTGTTTATTCCATGCTACTGTAACTTGGGAGCTAGAAATTATCTCCAGCAGTATCATTATGTTTAGTATTCAAAACTTATAAACAACATACGACCCTCTGGGCATGAAAACAAGTCCAAAATCTGATCTGTGTTTTTACTACAATGTTGCATTTATGACCATACACTGCAGTTTGAATATGAGCAGCTTTAAAGCCACCTGCTGTTGCAAAAGTTATTTTCTGTAATTAAATATCTTCATATCAAAGTCATCCAGGTCATCTAAAAACATGTCATTTTCTCTCACACACATAATCAAAGTCAGCATATGCTATGAAATAAAACCATAACTGTAAGAACATGGGCAACATACTGTCATGAAAATGATTACTGCAAATCTCAAACCTCAGAAAAAACAAGACTTTATCTTACATCACTGTCTTCATTCAAGTAACAGCTGCCATAAACTTGAAATGATCCTCAATGCCAATTGCATATTTTATTATCTTCTGTGACTGTGCTTTTTACCAGCGTCTAGCATCACATCTCTGGAAGTGTTCCAGGCCAGGTTGGATGGGGCTTGGAACAAGCTGGTCTAGTGGAAGGTGTCCCCAGCCACAGCAGGGGGTTGGAACAAGATTATCTTTAAGGTCCCTTCTAGCCCAAACCATTCTGTGATTTATCCTGTTAAACCACATCAAGTTCTCGTAGCAAAATCCCATATAGCTCATCACACACCAGTGAAGGGCCACCTTTCTTGGGACACAGGACTGTGCCCTCCGTGTCACCTCTCCCAGATCTGAGCTCCCTCAGCAGCCTCAGCCACGGCGCTGCTGCTGCCCTCCCTGCACAGCCTCTGCTGAGCACAGGCTTCACAAACCTGCCACAGACACAGGAAAGCAGCAAATGAAACGTCTGCTGTGTCTGCTCAGGGGATGGGAGTGACCCACATCTTGTCACAGGGAGTACAAACACCTCCCTCTGCAGCACTTCCCACCAGGTGAGAGAAACGTGGGACAACGAGTGACAATCACAAACCTGTGTGAAGCCCGGGGAAAAAGCTGCAATGGTCCAAAGACCATTGAAATAGTTCACATGGTCTGCAATTCACTCCTGCCCTTGTCTGGAAGTTCATCAAGAAGCAAAAAGCATCAGCTTCCTAAATGCCACACACAGGCCCCAGGTGCCAAAGTGAACCATCTACTTTAATGAAAGCTGATTCCTGTGAAAATCAAAAGCCATGCAGTTCAGCTGCTGAAAAATTAATGAACTTACTGTAAGATTGAGGTAAGAGACTACACAGGTATGCACAGAAAGTACACAGACAAGTCATGCAAATACGGGCTTCAAATAAGAATTTTGAGCTTGCTCTTTAAGTCTCTAACTCTTAAAAGTCATCTTGTCTAGGATTCAGGGTAATGTAAACATAAGTGCACCAAAAGTTTCTGACATACAGCTGGGAAGGCTCCAAACCAGTCTGCTTCCCTGTAAAATCAAACATGCTAAAGTGGCACCATAAATCACTGCAGAGAGGGAGGCAGGTAAGGAGCAGTAGTACCTGAAAGTTTGCTTAACACAGAGCAAATGGAAATGCAGAGGACTGGGAACACCAGTGAGTGCAGTCAAAGAAGGAAAAAAGATCAACAGTTATCTTCAAAAAACACTGAAAGCACAGGCAGACAGGAGAAAATAAACAGCTGTGTATAAAATGATAATTTTACCAGAGATGGGAAAAATGCTTCCTTATCAAGGCACAGAGTATTCCCCTTGTCTCTGAGGAAGATAAACTAGAATACCACCTGTGTGAGCAATCAATTTTCCAGCAACATCAGGAGGTGGAGCTGGGTATTGAATAGGCAACAGAAAAGATATGGGGAAAGTCAGGTGGACTGAAAGCAAACAGAGAACCACATCTCAGTAGTTTCCAACTCCTGCTATTAAAAGCAATTCCACTTCAGCCCCTTACACAGGACAGGAGCCCAACTATTTCCTAAAATTTCAAAAAAGCTCCAAAATTCAGCTCTGTTTCAGGTACAGCAGCAGAAAACATGAGAAGCGAAAAAAAAAAAAAAAAAAGAAAACTAAGGCATCATTAAATTATGAAGCAAAATATTTTGGCATCAGATATTTTTAGCAGAAGTTGGCAGGAGATGACACTGAAGTAAATCATAAGTAGCAAAACTGAGAGAAAATTCTACGACTAAACAGAATTTGTGTTAATACTTCCTGGGATAAAAATTCAAGGAACTGGCAGAAGCTGTTCTGTAAGTCAGTTCTTGGCTACAATTCTGTGTTTATAACTTCTAAATATTTTACTGAAGCTTTCATTATAGGTAACCAAATTAAATCAACAATAGACCAACTGTTCTGCTCTGGAAAAAATGTACCTGGAGTCACTTGGGGAAATATCAAAAGTTGAATATGTCATCGATTGTGACACAGCCATATTGGTCTTTCCCTCAACTACAGATCAGGGGATGAAATGCAGCATTCAAAACCTCAATAAATCAATTAAAAGGATATGGCGTGGTCCCTACAGACCTGGGGGATGGTCTAGAATGCAAGAGGTCCTTGCCAGGCCCTTCATTTCCATGACAGTCATGGAAAACTGCAAAAGCCCAGCTGCAGAAAGGAGAAGTAGTATTCCAGGAAATGGGAAACACTGGTGAGAAGACAAGGTACAGAGTGTATCCACGTGATAATCCCTTGGGAATGCTGGGTCAGGCCTCCCCTGGTGTGTTGAGCAGTTCTGCTGAGAGGAGCAGCAGGCTGGTGATTTATAAAGCTTTTTTTTTTTTTTTTTTTTTTAAATGCCATCTGTACTATGCCAGAAAAAATTTAAGGAATCTTTTTTAGAAATGCCACGGAGAATTGAATATAAAATTTCTTTAAATTTTAATGGAACATCAAAATGTTTGGGATTCCCCCCCTTCCTCATACAGAAATCACAGTACATTGTTGGGAAGCAGGCTTTCATGGTAGTTCTATTATTAAGCCATCATGAAAAATGTATCAAAGACAGTTCCACAAAACTAGTATTTATTTTCTCAAAAGTGAAAATACAACACTCAAAAAAATCCCAACCTATCAGTGTAAAACCATGCAAAAACACAATCTAACAGAACATTAACAAATAAAACCCAAACTGGAAATGCTGTAGAAACCGAAAATCTGACAAGCTTCAATAGATACATTCTCACAAGATACAAAACTGCACACATCTTAGCCCAGCTGTTACACCATCCACTGACTCCCTGCCTGGCCATTTTCCAGGCAGCTCAGCAGCTGGAGTGCCACAAAGGAATGCCCTCACTTCTATAGTAGAGTTAAAATATTAATTTCCGGAAGCCTTTTGCTGTCTAGTGCTGAGCTTTCTGGGGAGAACCACTTTAGAGGTGACATCTCCTCACAGGGATCACCTCAGTGTTCTCTGGACTGTCCTTGTGAAAGGTGCTCCTCACTTGTAGCAACCTTCAGCCAAGTTCTGTGCCTAAAACAGATGATGGAGTAAGCACTGCTGTGGGATATTTTGCTCAAAAACTTTGAGACCTTCACCAGTGCCAAAACCTCTCCAGTGCTCTCTGTGAGGTCTTCCAGAATACTCACTTTTCACCCAGCACCACGGGATCTCTGATGCTCCCTCTGATGTCATGAAGCTTCACCTCTGACAATGCTAAAATTTTCATTACTTCAGAGCAGAAATCATTTCATTTTAAACCAAGACAGGGAAGAGACTGGTTAATCCTTGTGAGATACAAACCACAATCAAACCAGTGGGGAGGAGAGCTGCATCCACTGGTCTCCACTGACAATGGTGAATAAAGTCTTGTACTTTGATACATGTTTGAAATGCACATTTTCAGGGTATATATTCCTAGGAATTGCAACTAGATCATGGAAGTTTGTACTTCCCATTGCCCATCCCTGTGCTAGCAGCCCCTTGGGAGATATTACATCTGCCCAGACAAATCCTGCATCATCCCATGTCTCCCATGATGGGGCTTGGGCTGGATGAGGTCTCCTGACAGCAGCAGACTCTCCCTGAGTGCGCCCATTTCCTACACAGGCTGCTCTGCTGTCATCTAATAGAATCAAAACACATTCCAGAAATGCTTCTTGGGAAGGAAGGCTGGAAAGCAAGATGCCACATCTGCAACAATTCCTCCAGCTCACTGTCTGCATCTGAAGCAGCCCTTTGGGGAGAGTGAGACAGGACCAGGCTGCCGTGCTGGGTCTGAGGAGCTGCAGAACACAGCACTTTTATTTCAGAGACACCTCCCACATTCTCCCACATTTGGTTTATTAATAAGTCAATGAGACTTATTTACAGAATATATTGATGACACCAGAGTTCCCCAATCTCCCAACACCCTCTGATCAGCAAGGGCTTTTATACCTTGCATGTTATAAACATAGCATCTTAAAAATTAAATAACAAGAAGCCCTCAAAAATTTTAGTGTGCTAGAAAAATATATTTCAAGAACACACCATCAAGCCCTAGCTTTATGGATGCTGTTAAGAAAACAGTTCTCATTCCTTTAAGGTTTTTTTCCATTAGCATTTCTGTCACCCTCCTTTTACCTGGGACAAAGTACCAAACTGGATTTGCCAGCACAATGCACACCCATTCCTCAGCTTGGCTGTTCTCCTTAGGCACAAACAGCCTATAATCAAGAAGAAATAATAATCATAATACAAACAGCTGGATTCACATTCCCCTCTGTAGATTGCAAACACATATATCTTCTGTAAAAGAAGAGATGAACTCTGTACTTCTTACGGCTAAATGGTATTTGTGTAAAGAAGGATTGCTCCATGCTGGGCTGATGGTTTCACTTCTGTAGGGTATTATTTTGTAGTAACTCTTCTCTTACCAAACCACCTTTTTGCCTCCAGATGAGGAGGGGAAAGCACAGTAACAAGGTAAACACAAATATTTCAGACTCAAAGATTTAAGGGTTAAATACAACACCTGTTTGTGCTTGTGAGATTAGGAAGTGCTGGCTTGCTACAGTGGCCCTTTCAGTTTATATTAGAAATGCTCAGTGTGTGTTAATACTGTCATGACTTTGCTTCCTGAAATATTCATCCATCCTGCTTTGTAGCCTCAGTTTGTAAATGACATTTGATTTTTAATTCTGCAAATTATACAAGCAGTGACTCTCACCCTATTTTCCTCAATAATGAGCAACGGCTTAAAAAAAAAAAAAAAAAGCCATCCACACCAATGGATGGCAGCTTGCAGTCATCAGTTCTCATTTCCTTGGTCAGACAGAGCACAGCCAGTCAGGCCACAGCACTAAATCCCTGCACAAACCCTTAAAGACAAGTCTGCAGCCACTGGGAGTTTAGATAAACTCAGTACAAATGATTTCTTCCTCTTCTGACAGCAAGTTGCTCCTTGATCCAACATGAGAGAAGGTACACAAACAGCCTCGTTCCACAACACAACTCATGCATCAACCAAATTAATTCTGTTTATTGTCTGAGTTTTGAGATTTTCTCTTCCTCCCTACACCTTATCCCAATTAGCCTTTTCAGTTGTCAGAATCCTGGGTGGCAAACAGAAAACTCTGAATACTGAGGCATTACCAAAATGCTCTGCCAGAGCAGCAGCAGGCTGGCTGAAAACCCAAGCTGCTTGTAGGGAATGTTGGCGGTCTTTGCAGCCCCAAAAAAGACAAGGCAGCCTACATGTCCTTTCAGATAAACTTGAGCTGGTAAATTAGTGCCAAGGAATTAAGGAACTTATTTTAAAGTGCAGCAAAATACTTGAGAGGAGCAGATAAACACAAGCACAAACACTCCTGGGATGATGTAAACAGTGTTATTTTAACTTCTTTTATTTGCTTTCTTTACACAACAACTAAAATACAACATGACTATCAGCAAAGAAACCCCTGACTTTCCAGCTCAACGCATCTCCCTGTCTATTTACAAGCACTGAATTATTCATGTGGTATAAGAGTATATACAGGAAGAGATCCATGTATGTAGGAAAACAGAGAACGTCAACTCCCAAGCATCAGAGCCTTTTCTTAGAAAACTAAGAGAGAGAGTCACAAACTGTTTAGACATCACTGAATTTCTGTAAAACTTCAGTCTCTAAATTACTTTGATACTTAAAAATTTACCTTATGTTCACAATCTGCTCTAATGCAAATCACATTACTCTGGGCTATAGCTCAGTTTTATTTTTCTAAGCGAGGAACTTTTATTGGCAGCGAAGCCTCAGAGAATAAAACTTGGCCTAATTAGATTGTTCACAGCGCCTTTCCTCCAGGAGAAGCACGTGCCACAGCCATGGAACCTTGGAGTATTTTTTGTCACTCCAAGCCAAGTTTCACTTATAACCACCGTGGATCATCACCACGTTCCTGTACATGGAGCATTTTATGGCACATGAGCTCAGCAGTCCTTAATGGCAAAAGTACCAAAGGCAAGAGCCCCAGGTCCTTGGGTTTTCCTCACACAGCTCTGACAATGTTTGTAACTCTAACTCTGCTGCCCCTGAGCTGTGAGATGGTCAGCACCGTGCTGAGAGCTCCAACCAATGCCAAGGATTTTATGTGGATTTTTGGGGGTGATAGGGAAAACAACCTGGTTGTTTTCTTGGAGGTTGAACTCGATGATCGTTGTAGGTCCCTTCCAAATGAACTACTCCATTTTATTCTTTTTACAGCTTTCAAGACTGTTTTCTTGTAATGTACCTCTTACCAAACCCTTGTCACCATTCCAAAACTATCCCACTACAAAGGCTTTTCAACACATCTCCTCTTAAAATTAGTCACCCACCAGTTACCCTCCCACTTTATTAAATTCCCTCTGCTCTGCAGTCAACTGCAACGCAGCTGCACAGTCAGGATGATAAATGCCCCAGAAAAGCACACAAGAATCCAAGATACAATGCTTAATTTTGTTTGCTCCTTCGCCCGGAGCCACTTCCTCCTCTGACACAATATTTGATATTGGCTCAGAAACCTCGGATTTCTCCAGGCCATTGCAGGGAGGCTCATTCGTGCACAGCCTTGACAGGGAACTGTAGAGAGCAAGTGAGGACTGTAAACAAACCACATCCTGTTTATGACAGTCGGCACAGAAGAGCCATTTCCCTCCTGCTTGGCACTTCCCAACATGTCACTTGGCATCTCCTCGCTGTTTTGGAAGGAAAGCTCATTAGAAAATTCGTTTACTGCTAAGAAATTCTTGTCCTGCAGGACTGCATTTCGAATGGGAAGCATCAGGAAGGGACTGCAGCACATCCAGGGGGGTCGGGATGCTGGCGGAAATTGTCAATTTTCCAGGTAAAAGAAATCAGATGTTTCCAAATCGCTGCATTTCCACATGAAAATAAATGGGTGAGAAGCTGCAGCTCCTCATTGGCTCCTACCACACTCTCCATGGCAGATGCTGTGTGCTCCAGAGGCCATTTCTAACTAATGGATCTTTCTAAGATGCATTTTAGTCGTATGACTATTCAATCCTGTCCTTCTCTACTAAAATATAGATGGCATAACACAAATTCACCTCCTACAGAACTGACTATTGTTAGAATGCCCTTCTACAATCCGCAGCAGAAGCCTCTCAGAGAGAGGGGAAAAAAACCCAGCACACATCTTCCTGTCTTCCAAACTATTTTATCCATAATGCCCAAGGCTGGATTGAGTTTGGCAGGTAAAAAGTTGGAATTTTCTCTAACAAGCTATTTTAGTCTTTCCATCAGCTAGCACTAGCACAAAGGATGCAGGCAATCAAGAATGTGATAATACAGCCCTGGATCACACCGGGCATGGGGGTAGGAGAAAGGAGCAGCAGCCCATAGTCCCAGTCAATCACAACAGTCCCTTCTGTACTTGTCTAAAGGTGCCTTGAAAACAGGAAATAGTACCAGGAGAATGCTGCAGGAAAAGAGAAAAACTTACAGCTGACAATAGCAGTTTTTGAGACTGTTGAAAAAAATTGTGAATTTGGATGGGTTTAGATTCTTAAATATACCTTAGAAGCAGAACTTTGCTATCAGGGAAGGCTTGAAAACTAGCAAGGAGTGAAATTATGACATGGCAAAATAGAAACTGAGGCCACAGTCCTGAAGTCAGTGCCAGCCCCACAGGAGTAGGATCACCATGGCCATCCCATAGGATGGCACCATGCCAGAGGTGAGACAGCAAGGGAGAGGCAGCAACTCAGCTGACTCCACAAGGCACTGAATAAGTCATTAGACAAGGCTTTAAGCAATTCCTCTGAACAGTCACCTCTTAATAACATTTTTAAATTATCAGATGACTGTGTTGACTCACTATGAGTTTATCACACAGTTCCTGTGCTAATTATTTCACTCTGGCACAAAGCAGACATGCAAAACAATGCTCTTAGTTTTGGTAAACATTCAATATTCCTTCAATAGCCTTATAATCATTTATCATGTTGAAGTTCTTCTTCACTAAACCTGGAAACATTATGTTTAAATTTAGGGTAAATTGGGGGGTGAGGGCTGTCAGTGAAGCAGCTGAAAAGTTACCATTCTTTAGACCTTACTGACACACCTTTCACAAGGTAATGCACAATGTACACAAATATATTTATTTACAGTCTTTCCAGGTTATCATTAAGCAAAATCCTAGGTCTGGAAAAATGAAGATCAAAGCCTACATACAGTGAGTGCTTACAAAAATTAGACTTAATGAGTTTCCTTAGGAGGTAACTTAAATCTCCATAAAGACAGGAAAGAAGAGAGAATCCCAAATATCACCAACAACTCTGGAGAAAACGAAGACTGCAAACCTGGTACTTTGACAAAAGCAACTCGATGAAAATAGTGAAATCTGTAGCAGATGGGTCTACAAAGACACACCACACCCACAAAAAATTACATCAAAGATTGAGAACAAACAGCAACTGGGTCAGAAGGTGTCAGAGCAGGAGAAATGGTACAGTTCAGGTGGAAAGGCCAGTCCTGGGACCTAAAGACAGGAATATCAGATGGACAAATGAACGACACAAAAACCTGGCACATCATTAGTACAGGTTTCCTCTATGAAACAGTTTAAAATAGCCACAATACCCACACTTTAAGTACTGCTGCAAAGTCAGAAGAGTCTGAAGTTATCCTGGGCAAAGAGGAGTCTGGGAAAGAGCAATTAAATATATTCCAGACTGGGTTCAGCTGCCTGCAGGGAGCCGACAGATCCCCCTGGTCCCGTGTCACTGCAAGTAACAAATCAAGCAAGTGCCTGGCTCTACTCCCACACAGGAAGCAAATCTGTTTACAATCCTGGAATAGATAAATAAATGAAACTCAACACTAGTTTAACACCCAAAGTTTTCCTCAGTGCACGGAATTAAGAGCAGAGGGGTGAAATGCCAACTGCAGCAGTCGCACTCCATTAACAGAAGAAACCAAGGGAGAATCTGAGGTCTGTGTGCAGCAGCAAAGTGCCAGCAATGCACAAACAAGGAAACATCTGATATTAACAGGCATTTCTCAAAGGCAAGAGGGACACAGGCAGAGCAATAATGTGCATCTGACATGAGAAAGGCTTGACTGGAATTAGTTCATCACTGTAAAAAAGCTAACGAGCACCAAGCTGTTCCTGGCCCTGAACAGCCAAACTGGAGACCTGATCTGTCTGTATTAAACATTGTGTATTTAAAGACAGTTACAATCTGGATCTACAAGAAAAATGTCATTTAATTGTTATGGAGGGAGAAATATATCCAACTCCACTGCCTTCAATTCGGCACTGCACTGATCGAATCCACTCTGGACTTGGTCTGCTAAATGCCAGCTTTTGATGCAGCTCAGCTACTGCAATTGTCCAGGGAATACACAAAGCCATTAAGCACATACCTCCTGTATTGTTATTTTCACCCCAAAATGGAAACAGAGGCTTAATTTTATACAAGGCCTTCACATCTGGCAAGGAAAGGTACAACCTTTGAAGGGAAAAGAAAGGAGAAATACCAAATTGCTCTTTTTATCATAAACAACCTTTGGAATAATTTGGCAAGGAGTCAGTTCTGGACTTCTTCAATCCTGTGAGAGAGATTAAAAAGGAATAAAAATAACCTGAATTAACTATACAGGATCAGTGAAATCCAACAATCTCTTGGGAGTTGAACCTTGGGCTCAGAAGAGGTGCAAACAAACTCAGCTCCAAATACCAGCATAAGAAAAAGTCTCTTACAAAGCAAAAGATACAAAGCAACAACTCTCCCGAGAAGAACAACTGAGTTTGAATTTAGCCAGTGCTACTATTACTATCCATCACCCTCTCAACCTAAGGGAAACAGAGAGCAATACAATAAACACGTCAATGTTTACCGAGCACTTTAAGAACTGCATGATCTCGTGATGCAAAATGAATCTGTACTGCTTGGTCAGCTTATTTAACCTATTTAAACTCTGTCTCAGCTGTCTCCTTTATAAAAGGGCTTTTGCCAGATACGGGATTTCAGCACTCAAAACAGTTAAACAACTAACAGCCATCAAGCTGCACTTACCGGAGTCCACTCAGCAAGGCTTATCATTCCTTCCTGTTTTCCCCTACTACCTGCTTTTTTTGTACCTACTTGTTTGTTACAGCTTGAATGAAATTACATTTCAAACTAATTAAGATAATAACTCCTTTGTGGATTTGTTTTGCAACTGAAACAACACAATACCTCTTGTCTCTTATGGACTCAGGGTAATAAGAAGCCAAAGAGTGACAAAACTACCCCAGAGATAAAATTGAATGTCTTTAGATCTGTAATACAATATTAAGGAAAACTAGTACAGAAGAGAGCTAGCATGCAGCTGTGTGATGTCCAGGGCCTTCCCTCATTTTTGTGGGACTAATTCTTTTTCCAGTGAAACTGAAGGGTGACCAAGGCAGATACAAGTCTTCCAAGACGTATGATGCACCCAGCATCACCTCAGGAAGCTCTCAAGCAGAAAACCAGAAATGTCTCATTTTCATTGTCTTTCATGGGTTTTCAGCACTAAGTACAACCACAATATTGAGGCACCAGCAGCTCTGAGGAGGAACAGACAAGTACTCAACTCCTTTGGTTAAACAGCTTGAGCAAAACACACTCATTCTACTCCCACTTTTCTGAAACAAATTAGATGTGAAAAATTAGATGAGGGTAAAGAAAATCCAGCTCAGTAGTGAGAGCACTGTTTGAATGTCCATCTTACAGCACTCCCACTGCAGGGACTCAACAGGGGAACATCTTCCCACAAAAAGTGCTTTCATAGGTCCAACACAAGTCTATTTATTTTCCAACAAGAAGTCTATTTAATTAGAAAACTTCTCTTCTTAGATCCAAGTGAGAAAGGTCTGCACACATGGACCTGAGCATCTTCTGATAAATGAAGAGCACATCTGCACAGATCATGTTTTACTTGCTGTTCCCAAGGATTGTGTGTTTGCCCTAGGCACCACTTCAAGAAATGCATCTTATTGTTTTGGAGGTTGATCAAATTTCATTGTTTATTACATTTCACAAATTGCTTTTCTGGGTGGAAGTGATTAATAGATACACTTGTAGGTATCCTCCCCCAGAAGTTTCCCAACAGAACAATCAGAATAAACAGAACAGCATGTTCATGGCTTCTCAAATTAGTGTTTCTCCCCCCCATAAAACAGTTAAAGTTCACTTCAAAGGCAGTATTTCAATCTCCAACAGGTGAGCACACATTCAAGAGCTACTGCAAGAGTTCTACAGCCCTTTTTTAAACAACGGAATTGTATCTGACATTAACAAAGCCACGTATGTTATGGGAAGACTTGGCAGCATTCAGCACATTTTTAAGGGAACAGACTGATTTTTTAGAAGTCAGCAGTGAAAACTGGAGGTTATTTTCGGTTGCTGGCACTTAGCTCAGCTCTAGCTTCTTGTCACTTTAGCTCCTCATTCTGCCACACGAAGCTGGTGGATCCCAATGGCAGAGGCAGCACTGAGGCCACCAGGGAAGAAACCAGAAACTCCGGAATTGCCCCAGAGAAGCGAGACAAGCACAAGGGTTGCAAAAGGGCAGAAGGCAAGGAGGCCACAGAAGAGGGAATATTTACCAGAAATTATAAATGAGCAAGAGGCAGTGCAAGATATTAGTTATTAATTTGAAATCAAACCCAGTCAATCCCAACCAGAGGCCTCTCTGAAGGACCAAACCTTACTTTCTCCAATGCCTGAACTTTTCCTCTCTTGCTTCCGACCATGTATCAGTCCCTTGGTGACATTTCTAATGCTCTTGCTTGGAATAGAAAGCAAATGTCAAACCTCCCTGCTGTAATCACAACCTTGATGTGGTGAAGCAGGCCGTGCAGACGTTTCAGTCCATGGATGAAATGGCCATGTAGAGCCAAAGAAAAAGGAACATTTAAGATACGAGTTTAAGCCAAAGGAATTCAGTTCAAAAATACAGAGTAAATTGAGTCCACCCACTGCAATAGTCTTTTGCAATTTTCTGCTGCAAAGTTCTTTATAATTAGCACAAAACCAAGCATGTTAATCCTCAGAAAAATCAATGGATTCAACTCTGGAAGACACAAAGTGAAATTCTCCATACTGAAATGCCTCTCTTTAGCTCCATAGTCATTAAGAAAAAGAGGGTTTAAGAAAATCAATTATGGTCTTAACCTGCTCAGTCACAGAATGCATGTCAGGAGAAAAATACAAGTCTTTTTAAACAGCTGTTATTGAGCAGGTCCCCTTGCAGGCAGCCTTCTCTGACTGTGTTAAATTACCTTATGCACACACACAACATCAGATACTTCTGTAATCCACAAAACCACCTAACTAGCAAAGCTCAATTTCCTTTGGACTGTGGTTGTACATCTAATTCCATGCAGTAATAAATCAAATGTCCTCCCACAGCACCCTCATCAGCCCTACATTGCCCACACTTCCTCTCCCCTCCCCTCCCCACACTTTCTTGCCAAATTCTGTTCCTTACGAACGTGTGGGCTACAGAACACACACACCCTTCTCCTTGCCACTGTCAAACTAAATAGAGCAACCCAGCTGTCTCTGCATTTGGCTGGAGTGAAAGCCATATCCTTGCTCCTTCCTTTGCACAAAACTCCCTGGCTTTAAAAGACCTGTCCCCCTCTCTGGTGTGACCAAGGTAGCCAGAGGCTGAGCAGGGCAATGAACACCACAAACTCAAAGACTAATGAAACTATTCCAAAACTAAATTTTCCTTCTGTTCTTACGTAAAGAAGCTGGTTTGATACTCTAGGAAAAATCTGCCACAATTCAATCCATTCAATGCAAACACCTCAACATCTCTGCATCTGTTCGCAAAAATGGCGTTAAAACTAAAGTCTAGAACAAAAAAGTTCAATCATGCACTCTAAACAGAAATGTTCAAATCCCTGTCATCTACAAAGCAACCTGGTTTAGTGAAAGGGGTCCTTGCCCATGGCAGGGGCTTGGAACATGATGATCTTTGAGGTCCCTTCCAACCCAAACTTTTCTGGATTTTATGCTTTACCAAAACTTCGATCTCCTATTATCTGGAAAAAAAGATACTGATCTCAGCATGACATTTCAAAAGCAGATGGAGACTGTCCGTGCAGATGAACATGCACCATGTCTTCTCTTGGAAGACACTGATAGATGGATAATCCAGTTAATTAACAAAAGGACAGAAAAAGCTTTGCACAGTTAAATACCCCATTCAAATTCCACCATGATTAACAGCTCAGATGTCAGGGTACCTCACAGCAGACTGTCACTTCCAGCATCTATTTGGCAGAGACTCCAAAATCAAATATCTGTGTGGTCCCAGTCAATGGACTGAGATATGATTATATGAGAAGCTCACACAAGTCCCTCCTGTGTTTGAACTTGTTCATACCCCAAGAACTGACGGCAGCCCTGAAAATATATCTGATCACAAAACTCTTCCTCAATAAGGTATTTTAGAGGAATAGCAGCTGTTTGGCCATGATCAAAGATTTCAATAGAAATCACTAACCTTGGTGTGGTTTTTATTTAAGAACTGGCTTCTTCCAGCTGTGCTGACCAAACTGTGACTATCAACCAACCTGCACCTTGTCACGTAACATTTGGCAAAGATAAGAAACCAGAACTAAATATTCATGATACTCATATTCATGTTACACATCTGAAACACTACTGTCTATGCAAACTCCAGCCCAAGCTGCAAATCCTCAATTCTGAACTCACAACTTCTGCTGGCCCCAAAGTTACCCGACCTCCAGCCAGCACAGCCTCCATCTGCCTACAAAACCTTCCTACTGCCACATGAAGTGTGATGTACCTCACTGGAACAACAGGCCAGAGCTTTCTACTCCCTCTCTGATTATGTCCTTCACCAATGGATTTCATATTTCCAGAACAACTTTCCAGAACAACCAGGAAAGAATATACTTATTGCACGTTTAGGTATAAAGATTTTAAGCCATAAAAAAATGGCATTTGAAGCAGAAAGAGAAAGAAGTTTCCTTTGTTTCCTTTCTCCTAAGAAGGTCACTAAGGAAAGGTTATTTCTAGGGAACTCTTCAGCTTATGCCATTATTCATCTCTAGCATGGGTTTAATATTTTGGCCTGCAGTGCACTAAATTATGCTTTTTCTTCTTCTAGTTCTACCCAAGTCCAGTACAAAAGCAGAACTTTGTGAGCCAAACTAGGCAGGGCCCCTTTAGAAATGCATGCAGATGCCCATTTTAAAAGAACATTAAAATGCCACAAACATTAATCAGATGAAAATTACTGAACATCCTTCTCATTAAAAAGAGCTCCCAAACAAAAGGCAAACTGAAAACTTGGCCCAGTAAATACCCCTTGCCATTTTCCCCCCATACCTACAGCACATATCCGTGCATAATTAACTTGGTTCTAAGCACTCTCATTCATTTCTGGCTTTCCAATATTTAACTAAACTACTTATTTTTCAATTGTCAATCCATCTAAATAACTTTGCCAGCAGCACAGCTCATCTCCTTCATAATTATAAGAGATATGAAGAGTCTCCTTTCATCTTCTAGTGAACATGTATTTAGCTGGTTTCCAAATACCTGCTTCAATTTGTTATCCAGGGCTGCTTCTTGCCCCTGGCAGTCTCCTTTCTGTAACTCAGAGACATTCTAAGGATCCAACAACGTCCTGTTCAGTGGTAGTACAGCACTCATTTTAAGATGTTCTAATTGTTTCCTGATACCAAAGTGTTTCATCAGCCTTTCAAACTACTGCTACGTATCAGCAGAGGTTTTTTGAACCACTGAACATAAGAACATCTAAAATGTTTTTTCTTCATTTGGATGTACAGCCAGAGTATCCTTCCAGTGGGCTCCTTACTAACAACTGGTTTAGAATTCTAGAATACAAACTCCATTTATTAAGTAGCTTAAATGATCTACAGCCTTTTGAGGCTGGGTGAACTATTATTGCTCAGTCAGAACTTGTTCTGCCTTCCATTTCCAATCACCTTCAAGCTTAAATTTCACTTAACACACTCATTTCCACTTTTAATATGGCCAAATCACGGGAGCATACGGATGTAGTAGTATTAATAAAAATGGAGGCACTCTCCTCTAATAGTGTGATCAACTAATCAAGCAAAAACTCATTAAGCCAACATAATGAAACATTATAACAGCGTTATAAATGACAACAACCCATCTTTCAGCACTTGACAGCACTGAGAAAAACTAATTACTAACAACACATCACACCAAACAAGAAAACATATCTTCATCGAGAAAGAGCTTATGGCCCCTGGTCAGTGTCTTTCTCCTGTAAACACATCGAGTGGTTTGTTAGCTATTAACTCTCCTGTGTGTTCACCCTCAATGCTGTATTTCTTATCTTACAAACCCTATTGGCATAAAATCTCTCTCCACTTTGTAGCGAGTCTGTCTTCCACTTCTGCCCTATTAACTCGCGTCAATACAGCAAAGGGAGCAAAAGAAAGCAGCAAAGTCAATACTCATCCATCACATTTCTGTGCAGCTGCTGCAGTGAAGAGGAACACATGACAAAGGAAGTGGCTGCCCAGGTCAAAAATTCATCTGTCCAATTAATATGGAGCACCCCAAATATTCAGAGCAAAGACCACATGCTGAAGCAGAAGCTGCTCTATCTCCACTGTGCTTTTGCAAATAAAAGTCTCTCACAAGACGTGCTGTCCTTGTTTTAGGGAAATTACAAGCTGTGGTGGGATTTGCCAGATAGTCCCACTTCTTTCCTATGCCTTTTCTGCCCTTCCTGCAATTGCATTTCTCTCACTAAATCACAAAGTACCTCTGGGAATAAAGGACGGCATCATCACCGAACACTTAACTGGACAGGATGATCTCTTTTCTCCGCCAATCCCTGCAACAATAGGAACACTAGAGATCTGAATTCAGAACAAAGAAGAAAGCATTTATCAGACAGAATAGCAGAGATTAAAGCATTTCTCCCTCTGATTGAATGACCACAGTATCACATTCCCTCTGCTCCTGCTGCTGCAGAGGAAGTGATTGAGCTCTGGCACAGGGGCCTTGCTGAGTGAGGAAGGGGGCAAATCCTCTCACCAGAATTTTAATCTCTTGCTCCTGGAACCAGGAAATCATTACCCAGTGCAGCTGAGAAATGAATGCTACATCACGTCCAATGGTCTCCCTGCTGGCAATTTCTACGTGAGAGAGTTTTTTCAAAGAGAGTGGATAAGGTATTGCAGACCTTTAAGTTACATGGGACCCATGAAGGGCTAAAAGAACTAAGAGACAAAACAAAAGAAATGAAAAATAGAAAAAATGAAATTGTGAACACAATTTAAAGACTGATGGAAAGAGCCTGAGTGAAATCTGTGACTTCCACTGTGGAGCAGTAAAACACATTAACTCATCTTGCCAAAATACATGCTGCAAAAGGTATTATTTTAGTACCTTTTACACACTCCTGGGCTGCACTCAATTGAGGTCTCTCCATTTCCAAGCCTCATTTCTCCTTTCCACTGGACAATGTTGGGGGTGCCACGAAGAGAAAAAGGGAAGATCCCAAATGCTGGACTCATTCCCATACGAAGAGCCTCCTGCCTCCTCTCCACTCCAGGCTATTCTGTGCTGAGCAGAGCCCACCTTGCACAGGGATGGGCCAGAGGCACAGCTGGGCAAGGTGGGAAGGCACCAGACCTCTCATCTGGCTGGACAGGGCACTGCTGAAAACTCAAAACTCCACCGCTACCACAAAGGTACAACCTTTTGGCTTTCCTTCGTCCCCACACTTGCAAGGACAAACTCTACAAAAAGAGGATTTGTTCTAAGCTACAGAACTGTTCAGAGCCAAGTCTACCAAGCCATAAAAGCCAGCCAGCCTCTGTTACTGAACTACCTCCTGGAGCAGCTCCAGGGGAAGGCAACAACGATGCTGGGAGGGACTGGAGCAGCCCCTTGTGAGAAAAGGCTGAGAGAGGTGGGGCTGTTCAGTCTCAAGAAGAGACAACTGAGATGGGACCCCATGCCTGGGGGTCCCTGCCTGCAGGGAGGGCTCTGAGCAGGGCCCAGGCTCTGCTCTGGGGGCCCAGCAATGGCACCAGAGGAACAGGCAGGGACTGATCCCAGCAAATTCCACCTGGCCAGGAGGAAGAATTTCTGTCCTGGGCAGTGACCAAGCAACTCAACAGGCTGCCCAAAAAGGGTGTGGAGTCTCCCTCACTGGGGATATTCCAGAGCTGTCTGGACATAACCCTGTGCCCTGTGCTCTGGGATGGCCCTGCCTGAGCAGGGAGGTTGGATCTGATGACCTCCTGTGGTCCCTTCCAACCCAAACCATTCTGTGATTAAAAAAAAAAAAGAAAACAAACAAAACACACACATGCACAAAAAAAAAAGAAAAAAAAAAAGGCAAGCTTTTAGAACAGAAAAATATGAGGTTTTAAAGAGCAGCAAATCTGGCACCATTTCCTTCTCACTGTCTCTCTAACAGTTAAGAGCTTCATACAAGAAATCAAACACAACACAATGCAAAATTTACACAGGAATTCACAAAGTCAGGGCTTTCTAATTTATTTTTTTTTAATTTCTTTTTTTTTTTCCTGCTGTAGAAATCAAGAAGCAGTGGGAAAATAATGCAGATGTTTTAAAAAAAGGAAAAACTTAGCCATCCAGATATTTGCTCAGATGCAGACAAAGCCAAATGAGTGATGGGATACCTGTTCTGCACACTCCAAAATGAATCTCCACTGGCTCCCAGAATGATAAAATGGATGCTATAAAGGAATTATTAAAATAAATTTATTTAATGTGGTTCTGTGTCCAAGTTCTCTGACCATTAGGTCATTTGCACAAACAAAAAGCAGACTGATTTATCACAGCCATTACTGCCAGCCTGTAAAGTCGTTCAAGTTTACACTGAGGTTTCAGGTTAGTGGGCAGAGGACTCTGTGCCAACTGTGCCTCAGATGGACACCGTGTTCCAACCCATTCTGCTTTTGTGACATCTTAGACACACAGATCTAATCATTCTGATGGATTAAGGGGCTTTTTTTTTTTGGTTTTTTAAAATGGAAGCAGCAAAACAAATGGCCCCTGTTGTAATACAGTATAAAAGGATCCAAGCAAGTGTGCTCAGCCTCTGGCTCCTCTGTGGCTCCCAGCCTGTGCTGAACGTGAACGTTGGTGTAAAGCAGCTGCTGAGATACAAGTTCAGAATGTGGGAACTGAAGCTGTCACTTGAAGAAACCATCATAAACACTTTACAGGAACATTTACCAACTGTTAAGCCATGATGAAATCAGAACAGACAAAACCACAGGCATCAGTTCTCAAACAGTTTTAATGTCAAAAGGTATTAAATGAAGCTGTGACCCATGTGGAGATCAGACACCAGCCTTGCCACTCTCTGAAGGAAGATTCAAAGCCAAATGCTCAACAGTTAAGAAATGTCAAACACATCTATGGAACCATCCCCCAGTAACTGCCTACCTTCCCAGGCTATTTTAGCTTTTCAATGCAGCAAGAGTAACCTCCTGGAAGCAGATGTACGAAATCATAAAGACTTATGGGTTGCCGGTAGACTAATTGCAATTAACAAATAAACTAGAGCTGCTCCTCAGCAGTCAGCTAGGAAGGGTCTCAGCTATACCATATTGTACATATATATACTAAATGTATGTATATGTACAGCTATACAGTGTACAGAACTTGCTAAACCTTTCTATGAAAAGGAAAGAAACAGCCTCCCTCCTCCCCTCACATTTGGATCAATGCCTCAAAGCATAAACCAGCTCCTCAGATGAAAGGAAAAGGAGGAATTTTTTTTAACAATGAAATTCATTCTCAGCTGTGACAGGTTGGGTTTTGTTATTTCTGCACTGGCTTCACTAAGCAGATGATCCTGGAGTTGCAGTTTAAGCCTTTCAGTGACTTGCAAGCATCCTCCCTGAACTAAATGCATCACTGCAGTGGACACTGCCTCTCGTTTCTTAATTTTTATGACCTACTATATTAAAACCAGTTTAAATGTAATAAAGTCTGCAACATTTACAGCTACAAAATATGGGAGGGCCATAAAATTAGCTAAGCATAAAGGTAAGGGAGTCTTAAGCATCCTCTGCTCGCTTTCCAACAACAATATACACAGAATTCACATGGACTACGAAATCAAAAGGAATTTGAATCAAATTAGAATTCTAACAACCTTTTCTCCTGCCTGCTGGGGGCTCAAGGGACATTAACACACACAGACTCACTCTTCTGCATTGTTTCCTCAGGTTTTCATTCTCACTTTCTAAAATTTGTTTATCTAAAATTTGTTTATCAAAGTGGTGATCTGAAATATGATTTACTCTCATACGTGGCTCTGCTCAGCTGCAGCTGGTTTGGCAGTAATGACACACTTTTTCTCTTCACACTCCACCCCTTTTCTGCAGAAGATGGAGTTGGAATATATAATTTTTAGAATCACAGAATCTCCTGAGTTGGAAGAGACTGACAAAGATCATCGAGTCCACCTCCTGTCCCTGCACAGACACCCCAACGATCCCACCCTGTCTCTGAGAGCATTGTCCAAACACTCCTGGAGCTGTGGCAGCCTTGGGGCTGTGCCCATTCCCTGGGGAGCCTGGGCAGTGCTTGACCACCCTGTGGGTGAAGAACTTTTTCCCAATATCCAGCCTAAACCCCCCTGACACAGCTCCAGCTTGTCCTGTACACAAGCAGTGACAAAGACATGCTCTGGTAAATTCTGTCACAAGGTTTGTTAACTCCCACCAGCCAGAGGAGAGATTGCTGACTTGCTTAACATTACACACAAGTCCTGGGTCAAAAATCAGAGCCCAGAACAAAATTGCTTCCAAAGGTCCACTGAGTTTTGAATGTTTCTGCAGTCCTGCCTTACTGAGGTCTCTCAATTTCTATCCAGCTTCTCCCTCACCCTCTTTACCTGAAGCAGCTTTAACACATTAAAAAGCACCACATCATTGACCACAAGCAGAAACACATATCCTTGTACACACTTGGGAAGAACATAAATAACATTTACTGTACTTCAGAGAGGCTCCAGTCTAGGTCAGGTGTAAAAACACAGCAGACACACATTGCTTATACCACCAGCTTCCTTCTAAGGAAAGCATTTTTCCCAAGTCCTGGTTCATCTCTGCTGCAGGTCCCAAATTTTCTGCACACCACCTGACCTCCACATAAGCCTCTCCTGACACAGTGATGAGTGCTAAGTGGCATAAATCCCAGTATGGGAATATGTACATGGTTCTGTGTTCGTAACAATCAGCTAATTCTCATGGATTTTATATGTCCAATTCTCTCCTTCATGTTTCAAGAATGTGCTTCAATGTCTTGCAGCAGAGACAATGATGGTGGTCTACTTCTTTGAAGTAAGGTAACTAGAGAAGGAACTTACTCTTTAAAAGTGCTGTGGAAAAAAAAGAATTAAGAATTAGCCTGACTGATCAAACATGGTACCATCTACACCGAGTCCTTGGCTTGACTCACTTCTTTAAGGACAAGAGGAACTTCTTCAAAGTCTGTACACATTAACAAAAGATGCCACTCACTTTTATTTTTAAAACATCAAAACCAATGAAGTCTGAGGCTGTCTGACCAGGACTGCTGGGTTTGCAAGGAGAAGGACACAGTAGCTTCTGTCAGCCTCAATGACAGCTACATTATCCATGGGAGCTGCAACAGCTCTGCTCTCTCTTATTCAGTTCTCATTCAGGAATTAGACAAACGTCTCCAGAGGATGGGAAAGGAGAATCTACTAAAACTTCATCCAGTCTCACTCTCCTGTGTTCAGTTCAAGGCCTTCAGCAGTCATTCAGGGAAGATGTGAAGTAATTAATTCAACACAAAATTTAAAAATCCAAATTAAAAGCTTGCAATGAGGATTTCTGCCCTGTGTGTGGCACATACGTTTGAAACAAGGCCCACAGTTCATCATTCATAAGTTTGCAACTGAGCCACATATTTCCCAAGGGAGTCAGAATGAATTTCAAGTCTCCTGTGCCTTTAAGTATTAATGAATACTTCTGTAAGTTCAAGAATGTCCCCCGTCCTTCTTTATACACAGAGCCCTCACCTTCAAGCAGCAGCTTGGTGAGATGCCACAGCCTGGGTGCTCGTCTTCTCCACCAGGAAAAGCTCTCCCTGCAGTTCAGAACAAGCCTGTTATGAAGTCCTTCTGAGAAAGGGCACATTCTACAGACAGCAGACCTGCATTCTGGTTTGAGGAGATGATGGGAATGCATTTTCTCTTTGCATAAAGGCATTTCCTTGGAGGCATCAGCAATCCATGCAAATGAAAGGTTTCCAAAAGGTCACTGGCAATATAAAATGTAATTAGCTTAAAAACAGCAAGTATTTTTAGGCACTACTCTGCCCCGGGTTATCTTAGTGTTACTTGGGTTTTTATAATCATAGTTATTATCAGCATTTTTCCCCCCTTTTGGATTGTAATTAGGAACGAAAAACATCTGACAAATACACTGTTAGAAGACATCATGTTACTCTCAAATAGGTGAGTTAGAGACTTACCACCCATGGCTGTGCACAAACTACACATCATGATTCAAGGTAACACAGCAGCAGGTGCACTTTTATTAACAGGACACAATTTAAAAAAACCAAACAAGTTAATTATGCTGCTGTACAGTCCAAGCAGTTACTCAAAACTGACAACAGATTTTGCCACGAGCACCAACACCCCACTTGGTATCTACAGCTGGCCCTTCCCAGAGTCGGCAGAGCCCCCAGAACTCGCAGCAGGGCTCAGGGAACAACGACTTGATCCTAAAGTGTTTGGACAAACAAAGCAAAACTCATTCAGCAGTCACTGTATTGGCAGTTCAGACTGGCTGCTGCACTCGAGTGCCCAGAGGAGATAAGTCAAACAATATAGCAAAATTATTTTATTGACAGTTTAGAAAATAATATTTTTGGCTAAAAAAATAAAATTGAAGTTCTAGTCCCTTAACTGCAAGGCTGACACCCCAGTGCTGAGTCAGTGAAGCACAGGATTTACTGGGATGTGGCTCCAACAAAAACGTGACACTTTGCTTTCAAGTTCCTTCTATAAGGAGAAAGTTCATTCTACTGATTGATTGTTTTCTCCAAGTATCCAAACCCTGCTATCAGAACAAATTGCTCAGTCTCTTTCCCACGGGTGCTAACAGCCCTTCCATCTCCTCTGACACCTGTACCAAGTGTGCCCACCACCTTCTCTCTCAAATTGCCCAATTGATTAATCAAGTTAAACTCAGAGCAATTGTTCTCAACCTGCATTTAGCTCGAAGGCTTTTGCTTCTCCATCAGAAGTGAGCGTTGGCTGTGTGCCCACACGTGTCTGTCTGCTAATCCTATCAGTGGCTCTAATAAAAGGTATCTCCTTACAAACCTGGCTCTGCAGATTCTTCTGTGAATCATCAAAATGCACTCTGACTTCAACAAGCTCCAATTCTCACACTAGAGCAAGATTTGTAGAATGGAAAGCAAGGCATAAGACCCAGATGAGCAAGTTCAACTCAGTAAATTGGGAGTGTGACACAGCCAGACAACCTGTTTTACAATTCTATCCCTGGTGGCACAGGATTCAGCAGGAGATGGAAGCAGCCCTGCTCCACACTCCCAGCTACAAGAGAAAGGGCTACTTCAGTCTGGCTCTTTAAGTAGATACAGATGCATCAACATAAATGATACTTTTGGTTTTCAAAGGTCAGTTAATGTATTGTGTCCATAACAATTTTTACCTCCAATGCAAGGTGCACAAAGAGGGACTTTTTCATTAGGATAATCCATGGAAATGTGCTGCTTTGTCAGTAGAGTGCCATAAAAAAAACCTCACAGCTTTTTTTAAAGCATACTCTCTATTTTATTACTTGTAGATGCTTTGGACTCTATGTACTGCAACTGCCATGGGCTAGATCTGATAATCTCTTATTTGTACAGTCAGAAAGGGACACATTTTGGTTTATTTCCATAAATATTTCAAAAGCTTTCTCTGGCTGAGAAACAGAGAGCCTCTTCAGTAGTTATTCCAGTCGTAAGAATTTGATTGTTGTTGCTTGAATAAAAGGAAAGCTTGGGGGGGTTGTTGTGGGGGTTTTGATGGGACTTTTTTTTGTGTGTGTTTTTTGTTACTGATTTCCATCTCTTAACAGTGAGAACATATTTTAAAAGTTATGAATATGGACATTGTTTTAAATATTGAAAATATGTAAAAATAGTCCATACATAAAATATGACAAGGAAATTATGTTTTGCTGGAACGCTGTTCTAAACTCTAGCAGAGCATCACGCCCCAGCCTTCTTTCTGACCACACATCCAGCCCCAACAGGCCCTCTGAATGTCACATCCCACCACAGTTTAAGGGAAAAACAAAACCAAGTCTCTGGCAACAAAATAACTGGACCAGTAGCCATGCATCCCTTCTGAAGCCATCTTTAACTCTATCCCCTCTCCTTCCTAAGGAGAGACACATTCCTGCAACAGAATGACTGCACTGAGAAACTGTCAGCATTTCTTCTGAACCAAATACTGTTTCAAAGAGAGACAGAGAGAGGAACTGACTATAAACATATTTCCTTTCTGTGATGTCCATGCAAGAACTAAGCAATTGGTCTGACCTTTGAAATTTAAACAACAAAAAAAATTGTTTTCAATAAATTTCCTTCAACACGAAGAAGAAATCTTGTGCACAAGGCTGGAAGAAAGGAGAAAGCACCAGCAAGGCATGAACACAGCAAAGATCTTTCCAACAGCTAAGATAACACTTTCTCAGCACAATTTCCTAAGAAGGCCTTCCCTTGACTCCTCCAAACCAACTTCTCCTTCCTTAGCCAGATACCTCAAAAGTATCTGATGCTTCACCAAAAGCTGCACCAGAGCTGTAGGAAAAAGCACAGCTAGTTCAGGAAGATGCTCTGAGGGCTGGAGCACCTCTCCTACAAAGACAGGCTGAGAGAGATGGGGTTGTTCAGCCTGGAGAAGAGAAGGCTCTGGGCAACCCTTATTGTGGCCCTCAGATGCCTAAAAGGAGGCAGAGGGATCTTTTATACAGGCAGAAAGTGGTAAGACCAGGGGCAATGGTTTCAAACTGACAGAGGGCAGGTTTAGACCAAACATTAGGAAGAAATTCTTTACTCAGAGGGTGGTCAAGCACTGAACAGGCTGCCCAGAGAGGCGGGGGATGTCCCATGCCTGGAAGTGTTCAAGGCCAGGCTGGATGGGACCCTGAGCAACCTGGGATAGTGAGTGGCATCCCTGCCCATGGCAATGGGTTGGAAGCAGATGATTTTTAAGGTCCCTTCCAGCCCAAACCATTCTGTGATTCTGTGATTCAAGCTCTCCACAGGAAGAGTATCTGAAACGGGCATATTCACATCAAGATGTTCTACAGCTTCTTCTCTTTCCTTTCACTTGTAACATTTTTTAGCTAATTGGCTCCAGAATTTATAATGCTGGTGACAGCAGCCTGGCTGTGCAAGGCAGAGGAGGTGGAGGAGGAGGGGAGGGAAGGCAGAGCAGCTGCCAAGGCTGCCGGCACCATCTCCTGTTCTCAGCAAGTTACTGCAAAGCCCCAGCCCGAGCTCGGGATGCCGATGCTCACCCGGGCAGCTCAGGGTATCTTATGCTTAGAAATATCACAAGACAACTTAGGAGGTTTTATGCAGACTCCAGAAAAAGCAGGAATCCAAATAAGAAGTGCAGCTAAAACCACCGAATTTTGAAAAGGAGAAAATTAAGCAGCCGAGGGGGGGGAAATGCAATTACAGCAGAAAAAACTGTTTCACCATTAGCATTGCACAATAAGAAGGTTTGTCAGGCACCAGTTTAGCCTACACATGTTCACATCCGTCAGCATTTCCATGATAAATCCTAATTTTCGCCATTGTTGATCACATTGAACTAAAACTTGGTATGCAAGTTTTTAGCACAGATGCTCAAATAAATTATGCACATTAGTCATTTAACTTTCAGAGCAGCAAGAGAAAGCTGCTTTTTGGGAGGGGGGTTGACTGCAATTTATGACAAGTTTTTTTTTGCCTTACACAGCTAAAAAAGACAAGCAGCTCACTTCTTGAATAAACTTTCCAAGCAGTATGTCTTTTGTAGGGATGATAAAACTTTGACAGTAGAAGAGTATTTATGACTAATTAAAAATGCCTTCCCACCACCACCAGGGATATACTTTCAGTATTTTGCTCTATACATTCACAGGCAGCCACAAAGAATATTAAACACATAATGAAAATAGCAATAAGAGCAGCCTGAAGGCAGCAGGCAGGAGAGACTATGTGATCCAGATGAGAAATTGTTCAAGAAGCAGTTAGTTATGGAGCTGAACAAAGTGTACATGCAGATATGATCAACTGATTGAGACACTCCAGGCCAGACAATCTATTTTTCAGACATAACCATATTCTGTGAAGTATTTGAACTGATACCACTTCACAGCAGGTTAAAAAATCCCATAGAATTCACTTTTACCTTGGTAAAACGTCTCAGTGTATTCTGGCTGTCCTCATCAATCTGCTCAAAATAAACAATATCAACAGTACCCCAAAGTACTTTAAAAAATCCATAGTCTTTGAAAGTCTTGTTATTACAGCAACTACAGTAGGTGTTCGAGTGAATGAGTATAAAAAGACAGAAAATTCATTCTGCATTCTGCCACCAATCTTCCTCTGGCTTCCCATGACTGCTCAGGAAAGCTATATTGCAGTTCTAGCATTACAAATTAAGAGACAAAGCTGTTAAACACAGCCTTGTTTGACTGTTGATGTGTTCTCATGAAACACTTACACAGTCCAGGAGCCACGGTCACTACGGTCATTCTAAGATACTGTATGGGAAGACACAGATGTGTATTTGGAGGAGAAAGGAACAAAAATTCTTAACAAGTATGGATATATAGGAATTAATGTGTTTTATTTGCCTTGAAAACAATGAGGTGCAGAGTAGGCAGGATACATGACCAGAGATGTTTGATTCATGAGGGGAGAACGTGAGAAACTCGTGTCACTGTACAAAGTGACTCAACACCCAGGAAAACACTCCAGAAACTAAGTCCAGACTTCTTGGGCACCATTCATCTACCTCATCCATGGAACCACCCTGGTGACTTCAGCACTGATTCCAAAGACATCACCAAACTGACAGGCCCTACTCTTTCCAACTCACATCAAATTTTTCAAGGCATACTGCCACGTTGCAGAGGCAATAAAAGACAAATCCCTAAGAACTGGAAATCTTAAAGCACTACAATTCCCAGAGCTCTATACAAAGCTTGGCAGCAGGCTGAATATGTGGTTTTACATAATACTACTGGTTTCAAAGTAGAATATTTCTGTGCTGCTGCCTACTGCACAGCTGAGATTACAATTCCTCCCTTTGTATTCATACCACAAATATAACATGGATGTGGGGCACTCTGCCCATCAGCCTCCTGTAAATCATTAATTTGATCATAGCATCCCTCTGCTAAGAAGGAGAGAATAAAAATAATAGATAATAAGTTTTGACTTCTAATTACTTCAATAATTCTAAATATCCATTCTGGTTTCTGAGAACTCTGGACTGGTATTAAGATACATCTATTTCATCTTGAATTTTTAGGAATTTTAATCTCACAAAAGTGAAAGATTTATAGTGTAGATGTGAGTCATGCACAGGAGAGATGCAAGGCACATTTCTCCTTCTCTAACTTTGTGTGCAGCTGCAAACACGGTGCCTGCTGTGCCACACACTACCAAGAACAGCCCGTGCTTCCTACCAAACTAGCTGGTTATTTTTACACATTCTTCTGGTCAATAATGCCCACTGCTACCAAGGGAATGCTGAATCAGCATCTCCAGATGAGCACTAACAAATGAAAGCCATCGTTCATTCCAGTAATAAAGAGATGCACAGACATCAGGGATGATGTTGGTAGGAACACCCAGGGTCAGTCACTACCCTGGAACAAGAAGAACGATTAAGAACAGAGTTAAATAGCTTCTACATTTTTTTAAAATCATTAGAAGTGATCAGAGCACTGAACAGATTGCTCTCACAAATTATTCTTGAATGGTCTCCCAGAAGCCCAGTCAAATAAAAGGTAAGAAACCAAGTACTAATATTTGTACTGGTTGTGCACTCTACAGTCTCCACAGAGCTCCAGGCTGGGAAGATGGTATCATTATAGCTTTGTCTATCCCCTCTAGGCTGCTTTTTTTGGCTTTTTCTACATATTTTCTTTTTAAACTGAGAGAGAATAGTTCCATGAGCTCGAGAACCAAAGTTGCCTGGTTTCCCATGGATTTCTCTCTCCAATGGTGACTCTTGACTCAAGCAGACTTCTTTCTCTCATACCAAAATCACATGAAACATGAAAAGCATGGAAACAATGCCAACAACATTACCATGGTAGTCTCAAACGCCACGAGCCTTTGGAAAGCATGGAATGGCAGAAATGATGGTGCTGCCAGGGTGTGAGGACAGAGCTCCCTCAGTGCTGCCTGATCTCCAAAGGAGCCTTCCTGACAATGGAACATTCCCAAGAGTCTGCTTGCAGGGCTCTGATCCCAGACACGACCTCAGGGCATGGCCTCAGGATGTCTCTCCTGGAGACAGAGATCTGACTCCCTTAAACTTGCTGGAATTCATTATTTTTGAGACCTCCACCATCTGCCAAGCTTGATAGAACACAACTTGCAAGTTCAAAAGTGTAGGGTAAGCACAGACAAATCTCATTTACATACACACACAAAGCACAGTAATAAGCCTCACTTCCTCAGGAAATCAGACTAAAAATGGCACAATCATGAAAAGCAAAGGTCTGGGCAAAATCCCATGTTTTTCAAATTGGAAGCATAAGTCAATGTCTTGGCTAAATTATTTTTTGCCTTCCTATTTTCTGCTAACTATATGATAGAAAAAAAAAACCAGGAAAGCTTTGTATCTACCTAATTAGAGTAATGAATAACCAGATGTTGCTCTAGAAGCTTACTGTATGAATATGTAGATTGGTCACTTAATGAGACACTATCGAGTAGCTTCTGGTGTAGAAGTGCAGAAAAGATCCATTTTGGAGAAAAGGAAAAGCAGCAACTACAGTCATTCCTTCATCATCTCACTCTGTAAAATGAATGCAGAACCTGCCAGCAGTTAGTATTGCCCTGAAGCACTGTAAATAAACATTTGTCTGGTATTAGGTACACAGACACCTCCACATATAAATCAAGGTGCAATGTGCCATATAGATGAACAAAGGAAGAAAAAAAAATCACCACCTAGTCCTATATTAGACATTAAGTGCTTCTTTTGATCACAAAATAACTCATAAAGCCTATTAAAAAGCTAGCACTTCTTTCTCTGTCAGATAAAGGACACTTCACTGTAATTAAACTTCTGTCCAACTTTCCAGAAGATTAGGGGAAGAAGTCTGACAGGCTCTATTTGTTTTTGTGACTGACACTCATTGGGACATCCAAGGAACAGAGAGGTTGGGCAAAAGATTTACAACACTTCTGAGCTAACAGCATTTATGAAGATGGACAGGTCTGGGCTTATCATCACTCATTCGTTTTTTTTTATTAAAAAAAAAATCCCTGCTGCCCAACTCTAAAGCATTTTATGTTCAGTTTGCAATCTACATTCCCTGGTCTTCGATGGTTTGGGGTTTTATTTCATTTTAAGCAACAACACACATGACAGGTTGTTTGGGTAAATCAGCTTTACATGATTTATATGAATAAAGGTGGTAAACAACCATGTCTCTTAACAGAACTTCCTGAGCACTAGCAGTAGGAAAACCCTTTTTCAAACACATTCTCTGTGTCCCTTTTCCCATATGAAACAATATGTCAAAACACATGGCTGGGTTTCTGACACGAGGTGATGTGAATAAGCCACCACCTCCAGGATCTCAACACCAGAACCAAGGATTTACTGCTCTTCCATTTTCCTTGGTGTCCTTCATCCTGCCCAGAACCAACTTCACCTTCGTGTTTCCTCGTATTTGACTTCCCACAAGACATCTCGAGGTCCAGAGTCAATATTGCACTCGGACAAAAAGAGCAGAAGCAGAAAAGGGAGGGACCACGAGTAACTATTTTCATAGTATGTCTTTCAGAAGTGCAGCAAAGCTGAAGCCATAAAGAAGCATCATTCCTTCACATGAGCCATCTCACAGGACAACATTTCAAATTCTAGAATACTTTGCCAGGATTGTTCTCGGAAATCTCTCCAGAGACTTCAAATATGCAGACAGGAAGCAGGCACAATAAATATGCAGCTTTTCACACTTTAAAAAAGTAGTGTAACTGCTACATCATTTCTCCATAAGACAAAATCTGAAGAACCACTTGGCTGCCTTTCCATATTCCAAACTACAACCACCAACACATTTCAGTGTACCACACCTACAGCAGGGGAAAAATGGGCTTTATCCAGTGGTTGCTGCATGGTTAAACTGACCCACTAATTAAACACCTTCCTTCCATCACCTCTTCCTAAACAGCAGAGCAGGTACACTTTTTGCTATCAAAGTGGCCCTGAGCAATCTTCTTTTGAGCTTTTGAACCTTTGGATTGTTATCTTTGCTCTGCAGTTAAAAAGCTCCACAACACTTCCTGCTGCTGCTGCTGCTGCAAGTGTAATTTACTCTATTTATACGACTTCTAGCAACACACTCCAAAACAGCACTGAGAGTCCATCACGCACGATTAATGGCACTTTCAGCTACATTACTCAGCCATCCTGAAGCTGCCAAGAGAAGTGAGTTTCTGCCCATGTGCTCAGTGCTAAAGTGACCCTCTCCTCTTGCCCCATGCTGACACCACAGGAAGGTTTTCTCCCCTTAGCAAAAATAGCAAGCTCTGAGGGAGTCTACACAACTCAAACGTGTAAACAATCACTGTTAAAAGAAATTGATTTAATCCTACTGCTCAGGAAATTCAGTCCTGTGGTTCTGTGTCTAAAAGCATCCAATGTGAGTGACGGAGCAAATAGGATATGCATCATCATTTGATCTCTGGGAGGCCTGGAGACACTGGCAATTGCACAGGCTACACAAAACACAGATTGCAGTGCAGATCCCCATGCAGGGAAATACCCCAGCAAAGGTGGGTTTGTAGTGACGTTGCCTCTTTGTGGTGGGATCATCTCTATTGCCTTTTTAATTACACAAACACTGGCTCTGAAAAATGCACAATAATAAATGGAAAGCAGGTCAAGAATGGAGGAATGAGAACAAGTAAATATTCTGTTTAGTGAAGCCATTCAGAAAAGGTTTTTACCAGTGTGTTCATCAGCCATAACTCCCCACTCTAGACCAACTACAGGACACTGGAAGCAGAAACACCAGCTGGCAAGTGTCTACCACAGTCACTGAACAGTGTGGGAAAGCATCACTGGGAATAAAAACCAAGATGATTGCAGTGTAAAGACAGAGAGAGAATAATCAGCTTGCAAACCCCCCACCACCTTCCAGGCACTCTCCTGCCTGTGTTTAAAAGCTTGGTGATGAACACGCACACATCCACTGCACAAAGACTCCATATCTGCCCTGTAGGGAAGAGGGCCATAGAACCCTCTGTAACACTCAAATCTCTTCTACTAAACACATTTACATTTTTGCACTGCAGCAACAGGTAAGCCAGGACTATTTGTGATTCTCTCATAAATTCAGGTGCTGACTTCTGATGATGTTTTCCTAAGCATCTGCCAATTCATTAATTTTAATGGAGAAAACTTAGCAAAGTTTTTAGGGTAGACACAAACGTTGTGGTGTTTGTACTGCACATTGCTCTGTACACACATAACCACTGACTGTATAAATCAAACATTGCACTATCACCACCAAAGACAACATATTTCAACTAAGGGCAAAAGAACCTGTGGCTGAAAAAAATAACAATAGAAAGCTGAATAAGTGCTGGCCTCCATCACTAGAGGGAGGCATGATCACATATTAAGTTACTGTAATACACAGACAATCCTGAACACAATTATGAAACAAATAAAAGAGAAGACCATCAGCTAAATCTGGAAAAGATTTATGGAAAGAAGAAAATCAGGTTTGCTTCCTTAACAACGTTTTATTTCCAAAAAGTCAAAGCTTTCTGCTGGGAACTTTCAAATCACCTGTACTGAAAGGTTTTTAAAAATTCATCTTATTGCCTTCTTTTTAAGGCAGAATAAAGTATGTGATAGAAGGAAGTCAAAATTATCAGTTTCAGAAATGACACACAGCATTGCATCAGGAAAATGTCAGAATTTTAATTTGAGCAGCTTTACAGCCCATTTAACTTGAAATCAAAAAGTAATTTTAATCATGTTTTTATTTTTAAACTAAATTGGCACAATTATATCTAGATGAACAGGCACTACCAAAAAGCTGCTTTTTCAACAGACCCATGGCCATTAATAAATTTAGAAAAAGCACTTCTCTGAGAGGTTGTGAAAAACAGCCCAAAAAAAAAAAAACCAAATCAGTAACTCGAACACTACCATCATTCTTTTATTTGATCGTTTAATCAATTGTGGATTTGAGGGTTTGCTTAGTTTATTTTTAATATACAGAATGTCTTCTTTATATTTGTGAGAGTTTTTTTTTTTTCCCCCTGTAAACTTCACAGCAAAAACCACCAAACAATTTGGCTGGCTCATTCCTGGGAATTTACACTTAGCTAACCATTTTACAAGTGACTAAACAGTTTCATTAACAGCAGCAGCACAACCAAAGCTTTTAACACCTGGCTTGAATCCTGCCCATCATTAGGAAGGCGGAGCCCAAAACAGGATCATCTCTTGAACCAAAACGCAGCTCCTACCTCAGGAGACACATCAGGAAATGCTGCCCAGGTCAAGCTAAGTGTGCCCACCCAGAGCTCAATCACACAGTATTTGACTGCTTTACATTCAGCATTTTTACACCAAAGGCTGAAATTCTCCACAGTCCTGTTGCTCAGACAAGGCAGCTATGACCCTGCAATGCAAACAGTCCAGGGCCTTTTTGAAAGGCAGAGGTATTGCTTTGAACAAGAACAGACAGAAGGCTCCTAATGTGAGGAATTAAACAGGGAGGGAAGCAGGAATATGTGCACTGAGGGTGAGAAGCACTGTCTGGCACACTGTGGAACTGTGTTCAGAAAGGCTGTGGAACCAGTGCAGTCTGGAAAGTTTAGCTCTGGCAGACAAATTCATTTCCCCATTACATATTCACTCCCACTGGAGGGCAATGGTTTAAACACCGTCATGTTTCAAACAAGCATCTCACTCCATAAACAGACTGCTCCTCTCAAAGCCTGGCAGTACTTTGCCACCAGAACTGCTAACATCCTTTTCCTCCACCATCTCTACAACTTGGTCCTTTTTAGCAGTCAAATCACAGCTCTCAGAGCCCCTACTCCCTTTCCCATACCCAGATGGGTACTTGGCACATTTTGCTTTGTGACATTCCCTTTCCAGATGAAATTGTCTGGGAAAGCAACTCACTTCCCCTTGCAAACACTGTAGCTCCTAACATAAAGCTTGATTAACTCTTCACAGCATCACCCACAGTTCTTCATCTTTTTCTTCCTGCAAGGAGTTCAGTAAGCAAAAAGCCCTTTGTCAACGAGAAAGAATAGAAGGCAGCACAGAAGGCTCCACGGAACAGCAAAGAAATACAAAGAGCTGGTCTCCCAGTTTGCAGTCCTTGTTTCCTTTCTCTGTGCTTTAACACAGCAATCTTGCTACCAGCATCCCCTCCTGGAGTCACTCACCTGTTCATGAAGGTGGAGTTCTGCTCTTTCAGGACAAGCTCCCGTTGCTGCAGGGCCACAATTTGCCTCGAGAGGTCGTCAGGTGTCCTATGCAATTAAAACAAAATAAAAACTTGTAACAAATCCTTGGTTGCAAATCTGTATTCCATATATAACCATAAAACAGGTCTCACCAAAAGCAGCCAAGGCAATTTCCTGGGGCCAAAGCTCTTGCAGTCCCTTAGAACAACACACAGCTGCAGCCTGGCCAGCTCACGTAAAATCCAAAGCCACCACAGCAAGAGGACAGGATTAGTAAGAGGGCAAGAAAAGGAGGAAATAAACGCAAATACAGACTGTACAATTCAACAACTCTGGCTACTGCTGAACATCCTCTGAGAGCGTAGAGGTTCAGGTACATCATAGGTGACTCAACAGTTCCCACAGAGTTACCAGTGTGCTGACTTCAGAGGCCCTCACACACACTCCATAGTGAGCCATGGGAGAAAAAACCCAAATCTCTCAGCTCTGGGTAACACTTCAGATGTCACTGATAATCTTTTCTTGTCAAAGAGATCAGAGACTTCTACAGACCCGCTAGCGACAACTCTGCAGGTGTCAGAAATAGGTTTATTTTTCCATCAAATCCAGTGACAAATCCTTAAAGGTAATGGAATGGGATCAAGATAGCTCCAGTCTGGCAGTTCCATCAGCAGTCTCTGCAGGAGGAAACTGTTCTTTTGGAGGCCTCTCTTAAAGTCATAAAAATAAAAATTTGTCTTGCACCATCAGAAAGGTTTTCCCACCCCAAAATAGAAGCATCTCTATCACACTTCCCAAAGGAAAGGAAGCTGAAAAGAGCATCCCTGTATGTACTGGGTACACACATCTCGTGCTCCAGCAAGATGCACCATCCACAAAGGGGAAGAGTGACCGAGACCTTGAAAGGGCTTTTCATAGGGAGCAAGTGGGAAGTCAGTTTTGTAGCAGTGAAATCTGCAGAGACACAATCTATCATGTCCCCCGAAAAGCAAGTCAAGGATCCACTGTTGCTGGCAGGTGAAACTAGGCCTGGTCAGATTCTACACTATTGAATACAGCGCTGGAATGAGGCTGCTGCCACTCCAAAAACTGAACAGGGAGAAGTGCCTCTAGCCTGATCATTGGATTCTGACTGAATCTAGGACTTAAGAAGCCCTTTCTCTGATGAAAGTATTTTTCAGCCAACTACTCACATCAATAAAAAGGCATTGCTTTTTCTCTTTAATCATCTGTCACTTCCAGTCAAGTGAAAATTAGTTAAACACTGAGTTGGTGCAGATAGGATTCAATTTTGGCAATCCCAGCTGAAAGATTCCTGCATTTCACTTCCAGAATTGCAAACCTGTACCCTTCCTCAGCAGAAAATTTTGAGGCCTCTACTACCACTTGTGTTACATCCAAGTCTTAATAGTCAATATACAATAAAACAGATGGAAGTGTTCTCCCATCAGACAGTAGAGACACAGATTGCAGCAAAGAAATCAGTCAGGACAGGACATCACATCACACTCACTAGCCAAGGGAATTATGAGGAGAAACCAAGACACAACCTGGAGACAGCTTGGCTAAAACATCTGAATATAAAATTCAGGTAGCAGAGACAAGTCAATTTTAAGCCAACATGCACCTGAATTTTCAAATGCGCTGCAGTATTAAATAACACTTTAAAGTTCTGTAGCTGAGCCTGAAGGGATCCTTAACTTGAGCAGTTCACCAGCTCTTTACTGAGGGCTACTAATGGCTGGGCATCAGAGGAAACACCCCAGGAAAATGGACTGGGCACACTTAGGCTGTTTAGCAAAACGAAGCTGTAAGCAGACACACCAATTTCCACAGGAAAAATCTTTGTGCAGTGTAATGCCAAGTCAACAAGGCTCTGAAGAATGCACTTCTAAGCCTCTAATAAATGACCTAAATATAGCAGATCTATCGTAAGGATAGTTAGTACCTCTGGCCATGTTGGGTGCCAGCCCCCAACACCAGTGTTTGGTCCCTGCATCAATGAAATAATTTCACAGATTCTTCACAGATTCCTTTTTTTTATGTACAAAAAAAGTATATCTGCCTTGATTTTTTTTCTCAGTTTTTCAGAAATTCAGACCATAATCTGTTAGGACTAAGATGAGGAACTGAAATTAATCCAATAGTAAAATGAGAGAGAACTATAAAAGCCACAGATTTCTAGTAATGATAGCTCCTGACGGATTTCCAATAAAAAATAATCATCCTCATCTGTTCAGCCATTCAAACCAACAATCAGCTCCCAATCTCAGTTCCAGCAATTGGCAGCTTTAGGTTTACACTTAGTTCTGGACGGTGTTTTATTGGCATTAGATACCTTTCATTACTTTATTTCTTCTTAAGTGGAGCAGCATAGATATACATATATACAGTCAGATATACGTAGATACACAGTCAATCCCCTGTAAAGAAAAGTTCACTTTCTGTAACACTAAATCATGTCAGGTGATGAGAGACAAAGACACCACTGCATGCACTCTGCTGCCAAACACCCTTATTGAGAGGTTTCAAAGCCTGGTTCCGAGGTCTGCACCCTACCCTGAGCACCAGCAGTTTGGCAAAAGCTGAATTTCCACAGATCCAAGTAGAGGAATGACGCTGCATGCACAATAAAATTAAATCAGAGCTTTCAATTTGATGACAATTGGTCAAGTCCCAAAGCACTGCAAACACCAACCAGCTGTAACCAGCCCTCTCATTGCATGAGTTTCTGCAAACAATGCCATGGAAAGAGAGAAATTTGTCAGCATCCCAACACACAGCAGGCATGTTCTGGCCTTGAGAGCCTTGGCTGATGTCTGTAATTTTTGCTAAGCTCTGTCCATTCCCTATGGAACAGCTGATACCAAAACCAGTATTAGAAAAGACAAGGGATCTGCTTTAAGAGGATCTTTATGACAACACAGCTTTCCAACACTACTGGAATCACCATGGCTTGTTGAGGGAAGTTTGAAACCCTGTCCTCACCCAGAGCCAGAACTCCCTTTCTGAAAAGCTGAGCACTGCCATTATGTTTGCTCTGCAAACCTGTAGGCAGCTTCCTTCTCCACGGAGTAACAGAGCCCATGGAACCACCAAAAACCCCACACCTTGTGTGCATCAGGCATGCAAAAACCTGTAAAGGGACACATGGAAGGGTCCAGTTCAGGGCCGTGTGTTACCAAAACGGATTTGTGTGCTTTGTAATCAAAGTTCACATGAACAAGTGACAAAGTGGCTTCCAAAATGCAGGAGCAAATGAAATCACTGCCTTCAGCTCCCTTCTCCTGAGTAAGGCACAAGGAGCCAAAAGCTAGAATATTCTTCCTCTGTCCCACCTTCCCATCCTGAGACCCTCTTTCCTTAAGCAAAATTCATAAAAACAAACAGCTGAATTTAAGCCCAATTTGGACAAGGTTTTCTTTTGCCCTAAACCAGCAAATTAGTCCAGCAGTTCACAGCACAGTAAGGCAGGAGGGGGACAAACCCAAAGCTCTTTGCCTTCCTTTGAAGCACAGATAATTTGAAAAGAAGCAATTAAAGAATGATGAAAATGTAAAACCATTCAAGTGAAGTGAAAAATTAACTTAATGGGATGTCCAAACAAGTCACACAATGACTTTTAGTGCCCACTGTCATACTTTTTAAACTTTTAAGGAAAATGGCTTATGTTATTTTGTATACCTTTTTTTTTAATGCACACAACTGACATTTCCTAGGATCTGGAGGAACGCTCCGTTCTTAGTTAAGGATCTATTACCATTTCAGTACAAACTGTGACAGTTACACACTGAGAATTAGCTGTCGAGGTAACATTTAAACCAAGACTGTAAGTAGATGAAAATGTTAAAGAAAAAAATTTTTAATTTATAATTTATTAGAATGTCAACTTCTTATTGCTTCTATAAAATGTTTCAAAATGCACAGCAAAGGAAGAGTTTTGATTGTAGCTAGAGATCAGACATTAAATTTTAAGTATGGAAGTGCAAGACAAAAGTAAAACTAAAGAGAAAAATAGGCACTTCATCAACTATGTTTGGAGGACTGAGTTCTTCACTGTTTTTTGTTTAATTAAATTTGATTCAAACTACCAAACTAATATCACATTTATAATACTAAATTACTCAGAATTACATATTTTTGGAACTCTGCTGAATTAATACTTCTCTTTACATTTTTAGCTCAGTATGAATATACAATGACAGATTTGGTTGTCTCAACTAAGTCATATTAAATTGAAATGGAACATTACCAGATTTTTGGCACAGTATTTTCAGTTTTACACTTAAACATAATTAACTGACAAAGACCAGAGACAGACGTTTGTATTAAAGTGTTTGTTAAGAAAATAAGGCACAGAAAGGGAAGCCACATCTGCTTCATCCTCTTCTATGAAAAACAATTTCCAGGTGTTTTTGTGGGTTTTGATTTGGGTTTTTTTTAAAGGTAATCCCCCAGAAGTACAAAATATTTATTTTGTTCCTTATCTGTTTTTGTATTGTGTATAAGGAAACATAAGAAGATTCTGAAATTCTCCTCTCCCCAAGAAGAACCTTTCCTACTTTTACAAAAATAATTTCATCTTCTTCCTAGGGAGGAAAACAACAGCATCTGAAGAACAAACAGAATGGTAACATGACAACAAGAGAAGATTTCTGGAAAAGCAGTTTAGTTGCTTTAAATATTTCTCTATGATTAGAAAGGTCATGGAATGCCTGTAATAGTCTTTTCCTGTATGCTTGAAGTGAGTCTCAAAAATCCTCTGTGTATTTGATCTCCTCAACTGCTTTAACTCCTCTATCTCTGGTTTACAGGACTCCTGTCTATCTCTGAAGCTTCACCAAGTCCAAAAGCAGCTCAGCTCCTGGAAGGACTTGCCCTGCAAGAAAGTTCAACAAATAACAATAATCACAACAGCTCACAAAGACTTCCCAGGGTACAGCAGAGAGTCCTAAGGTTTAATTTGGTCATATTAACTCTACGTTTGTTATGAGAAAGGTATAAACTGCTTAATATCACTTTCTCCTCAAAAATGCATCCCCTCCCTGGGAACATTCCTTAGCTCCCCTTCCCCTAGAGGAAAATATTGCCACTAAAATCTGGTGTCCAGACCTGGAAGTTGTGAGAGTTAACTTTCACAACAACAATTCTCCTGCAGAAAAGCCCCTTCAAGCTCCAGTCCAGCTAGTTACCCCTGTTTGTTGGTATCTCCATGCCTACATCCTCCCTTTCTACTCCTGACTACAGTAACTAATCCATATGGTCTGGAATCTCCTACACACATTAGTCACAAAGACAAATCCTCAATGTTTCCAGGCAATTAGGACACATTTAGTGCTTTGCAGCACTTTGATTAAAATGTTTTGAAGAACAGTCACAAACCTTTACTCATTCAAATGAAGGTGCCAAGACCTGTCAAACCCACAAAACTAAGGTATACCTGAGACTGTTTCTCCAACAAAGTGGCTGCTTAATATTTTATGTACAAAGTAAATGGAGGAAATCTGCAGTGTAAGTG
Source organism: Corvus kubaryi (assembly GCF_017639235.1). Classification (NCBI taxonomy): domain Eukaryota; kingdom Metazoa; phylum Chordata; class Aves; order Passeriformes; family Corvidae; genus Corvus; species Corvus kubaryi. Next base: position 4,612,337 of record NW_024581129.1, read on the forward strand.
GAAGCAATAAGCAATCTCAGCCTCAGAGGTTCCCTTCATTTAGAGAACTCTTATTTGTGTACAGATAGAATCAACAAATCCAATTGCTCTTTACCAAAGCAAATGTCCCCATTAACCACTTGAAGCAGAAGAACAACTTATTTGTAAGAAAACATTTTAAGTGTTTATAAGTGCCTTGACAATTCTAAAGACAATTGATACGTCTCTTTTGAAGCAATTGCAAAATTAGCAATTAATCCAATCAAGCCCTAATTTGAAGAGGGGAGGAAAAAAAAAGGAAGAAAACTATATTAGATTCTAGTTAATAGGCTTCTTTGGATTTTAATGAAGAAAGCTTTTTTCCTCCCAAAGTTAACAATATGGCATCGTAACAACTCCTCGTTCAAGCGCCATTTCTACTTTAAAGATATAGATAAGGGCTCAACAAGATAAAATTAATCTTTGGAAAAATAATTCACCATTGGGCAGACATTTCAACAGTTCCAACTTCTCATCCCTACCACTGCTCTAAGAGCAAGCACAGAACAGTCCACAGAAACCTGCTAAGTGACACATGCTCCACACTGGAATGGAACCTCGCAAGTGAAAGGCTTTCAGCGACCTCAAGCAGAGGGAATGTACACACAGCAGCACCAAACCTGCTGATCTGAAAGATAAAAATACTCAGCATTTGGGTTTGCCACTGCATGCTCAATCACGTGACATAATTTAAAGCTTGGAGAGGTCATGGTGAAACAAAAATTTCGCAGAGTCATCAAGAGACCTTCATTAAATGAAACCATTTTTAAGGGCAGCAATAAGGCATTCAGCATACAACTCAAGACATATGGAGTGTCTCTGCAAAGCTGTGAAATATTCTTAGTCCTATGTTTTTCCTATACAAGAAGATAATGAGTTCTTAAGGTCTGAACCCAACAGATTAGACACTGAAGAAAAAAACCACACAAACTGCTAAAGCACCTTTCAGGTATTCACCGGCACTAGCACAGAAGTAGTGAAGTTGGAAATGATCAAAAGGGATTTTAAAAATGGCTGTTACTGCTCTCATGCTAACAGAGATCTCAGCACAAACTTTACAATCAGAGAAGCAAATGTATTTTCTCAATTCACAATTTAGTGAATGTAATTATACATTAATGATGACGTTGAAAGGAAATTATTGTGGCACACAATTTCATACCTACTGCCCTTAAGACTTCAAGCACAAAATGTAAACACAGTTAATAATGTAATGTTTCATTGTAATGCAGCAGCAAAAGCTATTTTAAGTCTTTTTCCTAATCACAAACTTAATTTGAGAAAAAAGCAACAGCTAAAGGTAAAAATAATGCTGTGAAATTAAGAAACACTTCTTTTGGGGAGTCATAAGTAGGGTTGCTTTTCCTACAGTTTCTATTTGTCACTGGAGTTGGAACAATCATTTTGGCAATCTGAGGTTGGGCTGAGAGGACAGTGTGGACAGGGTACCCAAGAGACTTCATGAGGAGGGTGGGAGCAAATCAAACTAATATAAAGAACAGAATCTCAGCAGAATACCAATTCTGTATTCTAATCCTGTGGGTTAGAACCCTTAGATTTGCAAGGCATTTGGATAGTTGTAAATAGTAATAAACAAAAAATTAGTATCTGAAAAGCAGACTGAAATACAAGGATATGTTCATCGGAAACAAACTCCAAACAGACAGATGATGTATCTTTCACATAGATATCATTCAACAGAGGGTCATTAGAAACCCTGAAATCCATTCCCAGCCAATTACCAGGATTATACAAAACTGGGAAAGAACCCTGACAGCTAAAAAATGAAGGCAATAAATGAAACTTGCAGAAGATCAGGCAGAAGCTTCTCTTTTTAACTTCCATGTCAATGAATAAAAGCTCATTCAGAGATTTGCTCCTCACCAAGCTGAGGGCCAGCAGGGAGGGCTGGTTACAACAGAAGCATCGGAAATAAAAATATTTAACTCCTTCACTTTCAAATTAGGCAAGAGTATCTATGCAAATAAACAGACAATTTTACCAAACCTCTGCTGGTTCCATTCTGCAAGGTCACTCTCAAGACATTTGAATAGACCTGGACCAGCCTAGAAATAGACATCATCAGCTTCTTCTCAACGAAGGAGGTGTGGGATGCAGGGACAAGACACAAAAATCCTCCAAAACCTAAAACCAAATATAATTTGCATGCATCCAACATGCCCTTCTGGCATAACTTCTATCCCCATGGAAATTACCAACACAGAGACATCATTTGTCCAGATAGCCAGGGCTCCTGTCTGACAGGAGAGCTCCTGCTGCAGCCAAGGCTGGCTACTGACAATTTATGTACATTTGACTATTCTACAGATTGCACTGAATTGATGGTCTTGTTCTTTTGACACCTGTCTGAGATAATCCTTGCAGAATATTAATTTACCTAAGTCCTTGTATTGTTTTCAACATCTTTATTGATCCTGTTGTTTACCCAGACTCTTATCAGCTGAAAATATTAGCCAGCAGTAACACAAAGCCCCTAACCTTGAGCAAGAGGAAATACTATTAATGGCTGGAAACAGGTCCTTGGGAGAGTCTAGACCATATTTTCAACTGCTTTTATACAAAGTGATTTGACATCCCATATATTCTTCTTATTTACTTCTGATTACAATCACATACTTATTCAATCTCATGGCAGGAATGGCCACTTTAAACTGCAACTTTAAGCTGCAGTAGAAGTTATTTTAACTGGGTTGTTTTTTAATATCAATCCAATAACAGTCACAGGTAAATTTATGGCAACAATTTTAGAAAGAATGAAAAGCATACTGCTTGTATGTTCAGCTGGAATTCTAAGTTATTCTTTCAGATAGAAAATTGAGGTTAAGCCTGTTGCTTTGATTAATTAAAAACTACCCAAATTCAGTAAAAGATTATTTCAAATCTTTTCACAACAGATGTCTCAGCTCTGCCAGAAACAGAACATAATACATCCAAGTTTCAACAAATGTGAGAGGTTAAAAGCCTTACTGAAAACACAGCTGATAAATGATTATATTTATCATGAAAAACAATAGCAGAACAACAAAATTAGATAATGCCTAAGGAAAATGCTTGCACTGTCAGCAGTCACAGGTTCCTGCAGGGCATTTGTATTAAGATGGCAAAAAAGGTGTCAGCTGCCACTGAGGCCCTGTTTGTGGTAGTTACATCAAGAACATAAACAACTGAGGTACGACTAGATAGCCCTAGAAACCAGACCAAAGCAAGGCCTGAATTTTAGAAACTGAGGCACTAAGACTGTGCAATATGATTAGGGAGATCCAAAAATCCCTAGTTCAGTGTAAGAAAATGAAACCCCACACTGACTTAATAGATGATAAAAGCTATCAGTCGTAAGCACTTTCTCCTAAATCTTTTGTTTCCTAACTGGTAAAAGTCAAAAATCAGTATGCAACACCATTTTTGCAAGTCATACTAATCAGTTAATCCTAAAACATGAGTTTAAATCCCAGCTTTTTGCTTAGCCTAGCCTCATGATCAGCTACCACATTGTTTCCCACCAAGTTCATTTCCCATTCAGAGCCTGTTGCTCAATTCCTGGTTTTAACAAATCCAGGAGCACGTGAGCTCACTGTGCAGAACCCCCACCCCTGGCTCAGGCCTCCCCACTTAAGGAAGCACATTTCCCACTCAGCTGTCCACGGGCTCCATCCAGGAAAAGGAATTATACACGTCCCCAGACACATGTAAATAAACCAAAGAAATTTCAGATTTACAGCGCTGTCTTCAAACCCTCTCCCCCAGCTCAGGGAGGATTAAAAAGGACTTCAAAGAAGCCTGAGTTCCAATTAAAACACTGTGACCACCCTGGGGACGCAAAAATATTCCTCTGATTAGTGAGATGCACTCTTTGAACTGTTTGGCTAAAAAAAGCTTTCAGAACTTTAAACAAATGCAGTAATTCTCTCTCATACTTTTTTTTTTTTAAAGTTTCTAAAAATTTAATATTCAAAGTGAAGGACAAGTAACATTTAAAATGGAAAGTTTTATGGAAGCCCATTAGCACATCAGCTCTAGGCATCTACTAACATGAGACCCACCAAGACCTGAATGCTGCAGTCCCAGTACGAAGCAGATGACAGAAGCTGTCAGAACAGAAGAACCCAGAGTGTCACTGTTGCTGCAGAGGTGGTGGCACCCCTGTGTTATGATATCCCAATCTCACCAGCCCTCAGAACCACTCTCCCTGAAGGGCAGAGCACATCAATCCCACCTTGTTTTGAAATTCTGCTTTATTTCCTTAACATCCAAAGCTCCCAAGCCACATATACAAAGTGTCTCACATCCAAGTTCTTTGACACATGGTGATAATACAACAGTTACCCTCAGACTTAGCAATTAGCACAGATTTAAATAAAAAGCTCTTCCTATGCTTGCTGCAAAGGAAAACAAAAGAAAGAAACCAACTCCCTCCATCCCCTGAGACTCCCACTCCCAAAATCAGAGCTGAATTACATACTCCAAAAGTTTTAACATCAAGAACAATGAATGCTAAGAACAGGTGCTGGGAAAATAACTGCGGCTTAGAGCATGCCAAAACAGTTGGAGCTAAGTGGGCATAATAAACCTGCCTGTTAAAGCCAAACCCCAATCACCCTCATCCATAAGGAATGAATAATTCATGGCAGAAGGAGATAGAAGCAGACTTTAAGACTTGCTCCGAGAAAGTGGAACTGCTCAAGTGTAATTGCATTAGATGTAAACAGTGGCATTTCAACAATTACTCTTCTCCTTTTGCCAACTTGTTCTCAAAAACCCACACTCAGCTCAGATACCTGCATCCAGCACAGGGTTCAGAGCAGCCAAAAGCAATTGTGGCTTCCCTGTGTCTGCCACAGCTCCTGGAACTGGGATTCAGATACGGACAGCACTGGGGTCACAAGCACTTGGACATCATCTTGGCTTGCTGCTATCATCAGGCTTTGAACACTTTCAATGCCTGAAGCTACTGGGGGAGGGACTAATAAGATTAGATGACAAACACTGTCAAAATTTGAAATGTATCCACAGAAGAGAAAGCTCCTATTCTCTCTGCTAAAAGAAACAAACACTCCTTTTTCATACCACTTTTACATGTTTCCTTTCATTCACATTTACCTTCAAGATCTTGCTTCACCATGCTCTACAATACAGAACTACCCACAAACCAGTTACTTTTCCTTTTCTTAGTGAATGGATGCTAAAGAACCAACCAGACAAGAATAAAAGAATTAAACAGCCTTCCCAAAGTCTTCAAAACATCCACCCTCCTGGAGATCTCCTCCTGGTTTCTCCAGGATCTTCAGCTTCCAGATTCTGCTCGCTGCTGGTGTGACTGCAGCTTGGTACAACAGCTCCACGACTGAGGAAAAGGTGCATCAGATATGCCCAACTCCCCAGATTTCACTGGAACTTGATTGGGAAGATACTACAGAGCATTTATCACCTCAGTGTAGAAGGGAGGCCTATTAATACAGTAAGTATTATGTACCTGAGATGCTAAATGTGTCTTTAGACAACAGTTTCAGAAAGCACAAATGAAAGCTGCAGCCATTAAACCACAAAATAATTTTAAGTCGCTGGTGCAGAGCTCCCTCACTCAGCTGCTTTCCTCCAAAGCTTGTCTGAATTCTCAAGCTCTCCTGTTACATTACCAAGAAAATTTTTATTTTACTTCAACCATTCTGGTTTATAACCTGAGCACATGCCATCTAAAAGTATTCTCCAATCTCAGCCCATCTCTCCTTCCTCTGCTGAGCCACAGCTTCTCTCCTAGAACTCCCCACTTTAGAAGCACCCCAAAGAAACAGTGCCAGAAATCCACATTTCTTGTAGAACTTGATACCACCAGTATGTTTAGTACTAGACCTGTGCAAAGACAGGATTAAATGAAAGCACAAAGGCATATGGAAAACAAGTCCCTCTGTACTTGAAAGCAACTTCGCAAATGCAAATGCTTACAGAACACTTGGCCACATGCTGAGCATTTACTCTTGGCAGAGTCATGTATCAAGACCAGGATTTCTTAACTGCCAAAACACCTTTTTTCTACCACATTTACTATATTTTTTTAACAAGAAAAAGAAATCTGCACACAGCACATGACAGAAAGAAGACAACGTTAAGAATCTTTGTAACTAATGCTTAAACAGGCAAAGAGCTTTTTGTAAGCCTAGGTAAGAGGATGACTGGCTGAAAAATTAAAAAGTCACATCTTCAAGTTGTACTTTTCATGTAAGAAGATGAACTCTTCAATTAGTGCAAGAAACACACAGAAAGGTTCAACAAGTAGGAGCCTTCACACAAAACCAACACCTCTCTGCACAGGCAGCCTGCTGCCCTCTGCACCAAGTCAGACTAGCTGACACATCCATCACTGGCACACCCTTTCCCAGAGAGGACCTGCAAAATCCTGAAGGGATGGGCACAATTACTGTACTGAGAGATTAAAATATATCCTACAAAGAAGCCTTTTTGCTGCAAACCCGAGGAACTACATAAACAACCCCAATTTCCATGTGCACATTCACCAGGGTCTGTAAAACTATCCATTTTTTAGCAGGTTTAAAACAAACGCTCCAATATACAGCTCCTCAGAAAGGAGAAACGAGAGATGCCTATTGATTAGGTGTCAGGGTTACCTCAGGAAAGAGAGAAAGAACATAATAGTGGAAACAAAAGTTGCCCACTACATCCTCCCTTCAGAAAGCACAAAGGCTTTAAATACACGAAACCAGTTCAACTGTGTAGTTACCCTCTGAAAGGCCGTCAATTACCTAAATTGGGCTGTGTGGCATGGAGGAATAAAAATGAGACAGGGTCAAAACAGCTCTGGAATTAATTGGGAGAGGAGAGGGCATATTTCAAAAGAGGGAGAGTTTTCACTCTCGCCTGCCTTCCTTCTCCCTCGCTCTCCAGCAATCACCAGGGCCCAAAGAGACAGCAGAGGAAGATTTCATTAATAAATTTATTTCAACTTTCTTTTCAATGGCACTAAGAATGTATGCAAATCCATTCATAATTAGGTTTAAAAATTCCATTTCATGGGATAATCAGACTTCAAAAAACTCAATTTTAGTTTTAATCAGATTTTAACAAGGATATTAAGTCCATTTCGTTCAGAAGAGGGAGAAACGGTGAATTTAACACAAAATGTATTCAAGCTTAGCCCTGGGAGATAATTAAATAAAATTAATTTGGCAAGGGTTGTCTGTAAATGGAAACGCTCCAGACAGCAGAGCAGGTTCCTGAAGGAAACAAAAGCAGTTCATTACTGTACAAACAGATACAAAGCTTATTGTTCAGACAGAAGAGAATTGCAGCTCCTCCACAACAGCAGGACAACCTGAGCCCTTGAGCTGCCTCTGACAAACACAGCAGTGTGTGGAGGAGGAGAAGGTAGTTATTTCCCTCTTGTTTCAGCTAAGTCCCCACTCCCCTAGCACAGCAAGGAGGGAAAATGCAGGGGACAGCATATACAAACCTAACAATTCCAAATTACTAAGCACAGAAAATTATAAGAAACAGTCTAGTGAGAGACAGCTCCTTTAAACGACAAAAACCCACATACAAACTTGAGGCTGTCAGCAAGATTCTTGCCAGATATGATTCCATCAAATTCCATGTAATGATTTAGTCACACAAAGAACTGAATCCCAATTTAATACCAAAAACATCCCACTCTCCTTGACAAAAGCTACGGACTGATACAGATGCTAAAAGTTTGGTAACTGTCCTGATGCTGGAATTCTGAAGGACCAAATATTGATTTTGTAGCCCTTATAACCTTAAACTACAAAAATGCAGTTATTTTAACACTGTATATCAGATGTGTCTGATACTTAATTATTTTAACATCACGATGGTACCAAGATTATGAAAGTCACTCCTGGTAAACACTCAACTTTGCTGTAGAGTCAGACATTCTGGTTTAGATTTTCATGATGCATATTGGTTATGTTTTTACCTAAACTTTCCCCCAACACTGGGCACTTTTAAGGTTCAGCTGGAACCAGTGCTGGGCCATCTTGTCCAGACCAGGCTGTTGTCAAGAATAGCTGAACCTCGAGGTCCCTTCCAAACTGGTATTCCACAAATCTGTGAAAATCTGCTGACCTGGACACACTATCACTGAAAGGAACAGAAGACAAAAACCAGACAGGTATTTCCGGAAAAGAAAAAGCTATTTTAACTACCTAACTACAGTCAAATGACACTGAGAAACAGCATGTTTATCTTTAGAAGCTGTCACAAGCCATCCAGACAGGAGCACGTGCATTTGCAAGACCTCTGCCTACTCAATTAGGAAAAAAAAAAAACAGAGAATTTTTTCACTCTTCCTCTCTGCCAGCCTTGCAAATATATCAGTTATTACAAAGTGCCAATCGCATTTTCCCTTGCCAGCTACTTGCAGACAGGTGAGCCAAGAGGTGTTGTGTGACCTTGACAAGTGGGCCAGCTCTCCAGAAGGCAGGTGATGTCTTTGCCAAAGTCACACTGGAAACCATCAGGCCTAAATGAAAGGCTTGTCACAAAATAGGCTGGATGCCATCAGCCTTGGCTGCCACATTTGCAGAAAACCACCTGAAGCCACAAAGCCTTATCTCTGGGAATACAAAGAGCACTGAGTCAAATGTCATTTGCAAACACAGTAGCAAAACTGAGTACAAAAAACTCCTAGCTAGGTTAAAGCATCATCCTCTAATGGAGCCAAGAGCAAAGCTGTGAAGTATTCCCAAAAGCTGTCCCAGTTTAACTGGGTGAACAGCTGACTTCTCCAACTGAGGATGCAGATACTGACCGTATTCGCAGCCAAAGCCAGATACCCCATTTCTGCCCTGCTTAGAAAAGTTAGCAGGATTTCAAGAGAGAGCTTGATGTGTATCACAGCAAGAGGATGACTGTTTCATTAAAACAGAAAATAAATCAACTTGGTCAGCAGGGAGTAACTCAAAAAAATCCAGACTTTTATATTTCTTCCTACCCAAAAGATTTATCTTCCCTTTTACTACACTGTTCATATCAGAGTATCTCTGGAAGACAGTTTAAACAAGTAATAAGAATTCAAAAGCAATTACAACAAGAACAACTTGTGCCAGAAACTGGTTCTTGCAATAGCTGCCCATTACTCCCTGCAGAGACATAGAAACTGTTAACTCTGCTGACAAGAGTTGAGAATAATGCAGAGAAAGGGAGAGAGTAAGGACTGAATCCAAGTGGTACTAACAAAGCAGAGAAGAGATGCTTGAAATCTCAATCTATACTGTTCTAGAAAAGGCAAAACTCTACCTATGTTGGAAGGCTAGGCTCTGCAGCAGATCTGTTCCTGCTTATAGCAAGAGGCAACAAAAGTTGAGAGCAGCTTTGCTGCTGCAGAGGTTTCTACCACACGACTCAAAACGTATCGCCCTCTTACAAGAGCACCACTCTGCAGGACATGACTTCATTAGAAAAAAAAATTTTGCTGCAAGGTGATGACCAAAATATGTGCAGAACATTTATTTGAAAAAGTAAGTTTTGCCAACGCACTCCTAGAATTTTCCATCAGTGGCAGGGAGGGAGAGAAGGTCCCACGCACCTCCACCTCTTACCTGCCTTGGCTAAGTGGGAGAGTTGGTATGTTTTATCTCCTTTCTGCTGAGCACGCCTGCTCACTTCCTACAAGCCGTTCTAACCCCACGGGGAGCTGCATTTGAGCTGAGCTCTTATTTCAGGTATGCAGGTCAACACTTTGATAACAACCTCCAGACATTGGTTCTGGGTGTTCACTAAACACAGGGACCTACTCAGCCCCCAACACCTCACATCTTTGCTTCCAAAATGGGAATCTTTCCAATTATCCCAGCCCCAGTGCTCTTACCAGCCTGGTGCAGTGTTTGCTCTCATTCAGGCAGCTCACTTCAGGCTGTGGGTTTTGTAGGTTAAGACAAAAAACACCTTTCATTTTGTCTCAAACAGAAAAAGGCATAATTTATATAAACAGCAACAATTTAGGAAGCTCACTGCTCTGTAATACCTTACAACTTTTTTGAATATTGTTTCAAAAAAGAAAGATTATAGCTGAAAGCAAAACATTTGTCTATTTATTCTATGTACATAACACATAATAGCTCCAATCTGCAAGAGTTTTTACTTTTTAAAAGGGATGGATGGGCACCAACTAAAGATCTTTATGCTTATATAAAATTCATACTGATGAGAGTTAACAAACTTCCATTCTAAAAAAAAAAAAATCTGCTTCAGGTCTTGCATGTTACTCTGGATTTTTCTATCTAGCCCAAGATACCACTGACACTGACCAGAAATGGATGAGTAAATAATCCAATCCACCATGCTAATTTCCATGCTATGAGTTATTTTAAAATAACAAACAACACTTACATAATCACAGCGAGTTCAAGAGAACCTTGAGGCACTTATCACATTAATCTTTTAACTCACTAACATTTCAAGTTCACTGTGCCCTTTAAGAAATATTTGAAAATATTGTGCTGTGCTTTTGCCACATGAATACTTGTCTCTTCAAGCAATGCATGGACAAAGGTATATTTGCAAGAATATTCCCTTTAATAAAGTAGCTTGTGAGGAAAGAAAATGCAGCCCAGGTAAAGATAAGCTTTCATCAAAAATATTCACTGGGAAAGCAGTCCTGAGGGAAGAAAGACTGGAGCTTCAGGACAAAGCTTACATAATAACATCACAGGGCATGTAAGCAAGCTTGTCAGAGCAGCAGCATTTTAACAATGCTAAGAAACTGGAGCACTGTAATGTTCATACATTTCCAATTTCTTCCTGCCCCATGTTGACGTTGCTATGCCGGCTGTTAGGTACAACTAGAACTGAAAATCAGACCTTTCCCGGCTGATCCAGCACAGAACTCCTCACTGCACTGATGACAAACCAAAGACAGATGATTAAAGCAGCCCCTTCCTTCCCAGCTACCATCAGAAGCAGGAATCCATGCTCTAGGCACTGATGAGGTTAAGCACTATCCAGGAGTGAGTCATTCTCAAAACACCATCAAGATAACCTGCACCAAACACACTCAGAAAAGCTGCTCAGACGATACAAATCATATTTTGGTCTTATCAGCACTGACAGATAAGCTCTTCTTAATAGTTCAGTGCATTTTTCAGCAAACTGCTTATTTCTCAATGTGAACAAAGGTCAGCTGCTCTCACACTTCATGTCCCTCTCCACAGGTTTTGTTGTGCTTGGGCAGAAAGATGGACATGGACTGCTTTTACTCACTAACCCCTGCTCCCCTTTCCCCACCTCCAGTTCTCAGAACCCTGGTATTAAACAAAGCCTGCAATTCCAAACTAAAATCTACTGTCCCCTCTTCCCATTCTTGAGTCCATTCCCCTGTTTACAGATTGGCGGGACAGAACAGAACATTAGAGTTTAGGTCCTGTCTAGTCCTTTGCTGCTATGAACTCATCTTTTCCATAACCCTGTGGAGCAGTAATTTGGATACTTTTGGCTCCACTGGAAGCTGAATTCAGAACTTCAGTCTTTCTGAAAGTAACAACCTCCTTTTAACTGCATTCATGGCACAGTTACAGCAATTTGATTTAAATGCCAGTGCAAGTCTTAAGGATAGCTGGTTCTTTTTCTCACCAGTATGGATCCCCCTTCCTTCTCCTCCCTTCTACCCATGAATTTCCTGGCAGCAATTACATCTCCCACCAGACTCTGCCAGAAGCTGTTCCATTCAACACTCAGTGGGCTCCTAGACTCCTTCCAGCAGTCACTTTCTGCATCCCCACTATCTTCCTCCACACTGGGTGACCAGAACTCCAAGAAGCATCTCCCAGGCCATCTACAGAGGTACTGGAACACTTTCACATCCACAGCAATTTTTCTCCTGGTGCATCCTCTGTGTGAGAATGAGCAGCCATTGTAGCAAGCACAGGGCCCTTCTGGTCCTTTCCACTGCATGTGCTACATTTTCCAAAAGAAGTTTGCATTCAGCTCCCAATTCCATGGAGCATTGTGCTTTGTTTCATTGAATTTTGTCCCACTTCTGCACTCTAATCCTTAGGGTCACTCAGTTCTGCATATCCAGCTTTTGTGTATTTATGAATCCTCTGAACTTGGCATCATTAGCCAAGTTTTATCAGCACACACCAAATTTTTGCACCAAAACCGTTAATAGAAATACTAAATAAAGCAGATCCTAAGGCTAATCTTTGAGGAATTCTACTTATCCTTGCATTTTCCTTTCAACAACACTGAATCTATCCCCGTTTAAACAATTCCTATACATCCTACAATTCATCTATTAATTTCCATCTTCTCCCCCATGGTTTATACTTTCCCAAGCAGCTCCTGTTTCAGTGAAGTTCAAAGAAGTAAGATTTATTGTGATTTATTTGATAAGACAATCAATTCTCTAGACAAAGAAAGCTGTTACAGTAGTCTGGCACAATCCATCTTGGAATTCTTGATCCAATGAAGAAGGGAGATTCCTTGCCCTGTAGCTAAAGGCCATGCCTAGGAGTACAGGGGAGCAGCACATACAAGAGTTTGAATCCTTACTGAAGCATTTTGTTTTGCTTCTGTTCAAAAAAGGCCTCTGCATTTAGAGAAGAGTTTTGGAAAAGGCATTACTCTGCTAAAACAAAACCATCCCCAAAATGCACGTATGGGATGTGCATTTTTGTTTAAAAGTTTCCCTGCAAAAGCAAAACTTTGGGGGTGAGAGATAATAAATAAACTGCACATCTAAGGGAGAGGGGAGGCAGAGCACGTCAACAGCCCCAGCAGAAAATTTAGAGCTGAAATACTGAAGGATGCTAAAATGGAAATGGAAAGGTAAAATTAAAACTGAGCTGGAGATTATAGTGGTTATTGGGTTTTTGGAAATGATCAAATGATAGGCTGAATAAAAATCAAGCATAAGCATTTGAGCTGTCTGACAGGAGCAAACCATCCCCTTGCTGATTAGTCTCTGCTATTTAAATGATAATTTCACTTTAAGGCAAACAGGGCTGCTTAATGCAACCAAAGTGGCTCTTTATAAGTGTCTGTATTTTTGAAAGCTTCTCCTTCACAGCAGAGTGAGCAGTGAAGTTCAAGCCATTTACACATAACATGGGTCACTACATGCTGCAAGAAGCCAAGCAACTTCTACCCAACTGTTTTCCAACAGTGTCAAACAATACTGGCAAGAAATACAGCAGCAACTCAAAATGAAGTGTCTGACTGGTGAGTCCCCCACAGCAAATGAAACACCTGCTGTGGAGCAGACAACACCAGCACACATTTCTAAACCCACTCCTGTTCCTAAAGGAAAAAAAGAGCCTTAAGTTTATTGGTTTGGGGAACGTACCCTATATTCAAGCTGGGGTAATGCTCTATATTCTGATTAAAAGAGCAATGGAAAAAGAAGTGATAATTTCCATTAAAAAATGATCTATTGGTATCTTCACTTCCAAAATAAAGTTCTTACTCCCCAAGTTAAGAATAGTCCATCTTCTCTTTGATGTCATTACTCTCCACACAGTTCTTGTACTCAAACTACTGAAGTTCCTCAAATCATCCTTCACCAAAGAAGATGGACAGTGTGCTGAGCTATTGCTCAACAGCTTTTTCTGTCTCCAGAATGCCAGATCTGTGATCCTGGGAAGACAATCTCTTGAACTGTTCCCAGGGCTTTGAAATGCAAAGCAAGGACAGATATATTTTTGATCTGAGCTTGCTTACTTCTCACTCTGATTATCTGATTACACATTACAGCCTCACTCTGCCTCAATGTCAGGTGCTCATCCCTTATATTTTACACTCTTCCTATCTCTCCTTTAGCCTCCAGACTTATTACTCTGATATATTCAAATGGAAATAAAAGCACTAATGGCAAAGGAGAAAGAACACTAATATTTTTGAACATCAGAGATAAGTACAGTGTTCTTTGGAGAAAATTAGTATCAGATAGGGAAGTCTGGCAGGAAGTTTTGCCCAGCATTTCAGTGAAGAACAGTAAAAGACAGACCTACGACACTTTAAGATATCTATAAAAGGTGGTTGCTTTATTAAAACTTAGTGGATCAACCCCATGAGAATGGGAGAAAACTAAACTCTGGTTAAAGCACAGATTTCACAGCACAGTTCCAAGCATTACATTTAAGTGCATTATTCCCAACACCCAAACATGGACTGAAGTCTCCCAAAACTGCATCTGACTGCTCTGAAGCCTGGAGCTTCAGAATTTGAGATTATAAAGGAGCATTTTCTCCCCACCAGGCACAGTAAGTGTTCTGTCAAGGAAAGCTAAAACCTAAGGCAGCATGGAAAGTGAAGAGTAATGTACATTTTAAAATAAGAGAGCAGAATAATGAAGAACAGAAGAGCTTAGAGCAATACTCCAGCATATGTTGCATGTCACATTCAACAGGTGACAGCTTCCTCCAGGACTTCTCTATGTAAAACTTGGTGGCTTCAGCACACACACAATTAGTGTAAGACAACCACAAATAGTTTTCTCTTTAAACCTGTACCTCACTCTCTAAAGCCAAAGATGCCCTTTGGAACAGTTCAGGCACTTCCCCCTCAAGAAGCTGTTAAATGCTGCTAAGGCAGTGCTTTCATCTTTCACACAAGCTAAGTCCTACAAATACTGAGCACGTAGCCTTTATTTCTATATAAACACAATGATTACCCTCATCATCCTTTCCAACCCTGGCTGCTCATTGCCACATCCCCTGCCCTGCTTTGGAACAGTACAATTATTTATGCACCAACACAGGAGATCTGATGAGGGAACAGATCAGGAATGGGATTGCTGATTCTTATTCTAGATTGCTTTTTGCTATGCAGGGACACCTCTTTCAGCTGCTGAGTTCACAGAACCAGAAGGCACCAGGTAGGAACAGAATATTTTGAGACAGGCACTGGAGTCAGAAGCCCCAGGTGAGACAGGAATGGCAGAGCTTCTCTAAACTGGGACTAACTTGTCCTGGCAGAACGATGCAAGGGAAATTCACTCGACATTAATCCCTTTGCAAAGCCAGGAGAAAGCCCTGTTCTGAGGGATTTGAGGGAATATTAGCAACCTGCATACATTGGCCCTCTACAGAGAGTGAATTCTTCAGCATTTCCCAAACCTTCAACTTCAATGGAAGGCAAAAAAGTAACAATAAAATGCAGTACACTGTGGCTGTACAGGACAACAGCAGATAATCTATCCATGAGGCAAGCTGAGACCTCATAACTACAGAAGTTTCTCTAACAAGCACAGTGCTTTTTTATTGTTGTTTTGGTTTTTGGTGCTTGTTTGTGGTGGTTTTTAATTACTTGTTCCCCCTACACAGTGTTTATCTCCCTACTGGGTGCCCTGGGAATTCCCACTGTGAGGAAACAGTTTGTTTTACACTGGGAATCTTGTAAACAGCAGTCATGCAAATTTCAGTCTGTTCACAGATCATAAATTACAACTATTTATAAAAAACTGAAGACATAGAACATGAAGCTTCAATATCCTCATACTGTGCTAATCCTAATTTGCTCCACCAATTAGGGACACAGCTCTAAAGCTGGGGGCCACCAGTGGCCAACCCACACAAACCAAACTCCTCACCCTCCCCAAGAGAGAAATTAGCACTGTAGTTCAGGTCAGTGGTACAGTTACAGAGGGCAGCCAGCACCAAACGCTTTTAATTAGACTGATTTCTTGCTTGGTGACAATAGACCACAGGGCTACAATAGGCTATCCCATAAAAATATTTGCTCCACTATGGAATGATCACGCCAGAATTACAGCATTACTGGAACCAGCAACAATAACCCCCAGTCTTGGCTTGATTGGTTGCAGTTAATTAAGTATCCAGAGTAACATGAGTAATTCAAATTATTTCGACATGTACTACTTTGTATATCTGTCAACAGATTTTTTTTTAAACCAGTAACCACTTACTCATAATGGACATTCAGAGAAAGACAAATTACTACCTTGTGAGAAAGGAAAAGATTATGAGCTTCATTCACTACTGCAAAGATGTTCAATGCCTTGGATGGAAGAGAGTGCACAGTAGCTAAGCATAGTTAATCAAGATTCAAAAAGGAAAGTAGAGAACACCAATATTCTCCTTTTTCTTCTATTCACTGAAAAAAAAGAGCACTAATCCACCACTAAATGCAGAATCAAGAAATCCGATTCCCCTTTCCCTCCCTCTCTCCTCCCTTCCCCCAGCTCCAAAAGCAGAATGTGCATAGAAGGACTTCCCGTACTGAGTGTAGCACCTGGGTAATTACGAATTACAACTGTGCAAACCACTGTACCGAATAGAGATGCCTGCCACTTAATTAAACCCTTTCTTAGAGAGGAAATGCATACACATTCACACTATCTCCTCTTCTTAATTGGTCTCAGACATTGCAGGAAGTTAGTCCCCAAGATTTGTCAGCCAGCCAGCCCACAGATGTTTCAGAAAGAAAACCAGGTCAGCATTACCAGGTTCGCTTCTTGGGCTCAAGGTGACAGGTCAGCAGATCAGTGCCTGCTGTCTGCAGCTGGCAGCTCCACCAAGGGAAAATGGTCTCTCAGTATTGGCCCAAATTCCTGCCAAATGTGTACTTCCCTTGGCAGGCCTGGCCTGGCCGGCGAGCTCCCCAGGCAGCCACGGCAGCTCCAGGAGATCTCAGTGCTGCAGCCACCTGCATTCACCCTGAAGGGCTCTGCAGGCACTCCCAAAACCCAGACTCCAGTGAACCCCAGGGTGCCTCTGGGTCAGCCTCACGTCATCGGCACCAGGGCCAAGACCTGCCTTACACCAGAACCACAGAGGGACGTGACTCAAAACATCCAAGCCCACGAGCGGAGCCTCCAAGCTCTGCACAAGAGTCCAAGCTCACTTCTCTTCTCTCTGACACATCAGCCTCACCTCTAATCTCCATGCTGTATTCCATAGCCCTTCAGAAAAAGACAGCAGACATCCCCACCGTGCCCCTGATGGAAAAAACTGAAATAATTCTGGAAAATTGCATGAACAAAATCTTTTCTTTTTTCCCCCCACATAAACACCAAGCCTGAGCTGACAACAGAAAACAGTGCTCCAAAAAAGAAATTCTAACTTAAATAGGCCATGATCAACATATTTGATCACCAATATAAAATAATTCTGCTGTGTATACAAAGATCTTTGAGCCCAGCAGGTGAATTCGTAAAAACTTTATACTCATTACTTCCATTAAAAAAACCACCAAGCAAAATAACAAACAAAAACAAACCCTGTATTATACTTTACTATTTATTATCTCAAAAAAGAAAAAAAGGTTGGACTAAAACTCCTCTGAAGCTGTTGTTTGTGGCCCACCTGGCAGTGTTCACCCAATCGTATAACTCTTCAGCCAAACTTTGACCTTTCAAAACCTGCAATCTTCTGCCACTTACGGAATAACACAAAGACAAATTTAGCAATAAACCTTGTCAGCTGCTATCAATGGCTATCAGTACCTTCAGTATCTGAATTACTGCCTCAGCTTTAACAAACACCTGATGCCATCTTTTTGCATCACTCAGTACTCCAGGGTATATCTATTTATGGAGAGCAAATCACTTGCCTAATTCATTAGAGGACAAAAACAATATCAACCAAACACAGACAAACAGCAGCAAAACAGGCTTATTTAGATTAATAGCTCACAGAACAAGAACCTTCATTTTTTATTTGGGCATCTTCTACAGCTGTGGAAGGGAAAGTCAGAACAATAACAGTGCTGCTCTGAGAATGCAATTCTACAGCTTGGGGTGGGGAGAAAAGAATCACTCTGTGAAGAACTCCTATTAAACAAGACAAAATGAAGAAGACATGGCATAAACATGAAGTTTACAAAGTCAGTTAGAAAAACACTGTTTCATATTCCATTAGAGAAATCTGCACAAACCATTTTCCTAGCAAGTTACAGCCCTGAGTACTGGGCAAGGAGACGATGACTGCATGAAGGCAGCATTAAAGAGGGTTTAGAAGTTCTGCCGGCAGGAATTACGAGTTTTCCTGGGAGCAGCTGTCCCTTCCCAAGGCTGATGGATGCACACCGGGCTGAACCCCAGGCTGGAGCGATCCCGCTCCTCCCGCTGCAGGAGAACGGGCGCCATCTCGTGGCAGTTCTGTGCTTTGGCACCCCAACAAAGCCGCCGCTGTCACCCAAAATCTCCCCCAAGTATTCTTCTGTTAAAATATATTAACTGTTTAATGGCAGTCGAGGAACTGCCTGGAAAATATCTCTAAGCTAAAAGTCCAGTGCTGAAAATACAACCGAGTGTGTCATGATTAACATGGTTTGTCAGTGAAGATGGTCAACAACTCAATTACTCAAATACTGGGTTTTGAAGAAATACAAACTACATCAGCACATCCTGGAGAGAAGGAGTACAAGAAGCTTGTTTTCTCAACACAGCCCTTTCCTAATAACAGTCCTAAAAAAGCCGTGTATAAATATCCTTCTATAGGACAGTGCACTCCAAAATAAATAAGACTTTCTACTCACAGAGCAAGAATTTTAACATTTTGTGCTTTTTTCCTTTTCCAGCTGAAACCAACTCTACAGCAGAAATACCAAACCAGAGCAACACATGGCAAATGTATGAAAACCCCTGGCAGCATAACAGTAACACACAAAAAAGACCTACATCCACAATAAAAATCAGATCCAACTATACTGCAAAGTAGGCAGTAAGAAGTCAAGAAATCCAAAGGACATAAAGTTGAACACAAGAAAGATGACACAGATTTATAATGTGTACACATGAACCATATATAACACATATGATGAGTCCTGTTTTATTATCTGGCTACTGTGCAGCACAGGGATGTTTTGCTATAGAGCTACAGCTGTCTTTATTTCCACTGTTTATGAAAGAGAAAAAAGCCCAGGAGCTTACAAGTGGAATCCAGAACTAGGAAACACAAGATTAGCCAGAGTCAACTGTTAATGAACTTGTCTTCCCCCCACAAGGTGAAGCATTATAAACACTCTTCCATTGTCACCAAAAAGAGACCAGTACTAAAAACAGTAGGATTACCACTACACTCCTGAAAGCTGCACCTCCTTCCCAAGTATTATTACATAAAATTACACTGCAAGGGCTGATCATAAGCCAATCTGACAAAAAGCCTGCTGGGAGCAGGCAATCAGTGAACAGAAACCACTGAGAGCAGACACTGAACAAGCCCTGTGGAAGTGCTGGAGGAAATGAAAAATCATCCTCTCCTAAAACACCACATACTGCATGCACTTCCCTTACATCCTCTGTAGCAATGAAGAACCTGATAAGAAAAGATGAGAAATCCTAATTGATTCCCTTTTCCCTTTCTTATCTAGTTATTAGCAAACAGAACATTGCTCTGGCTCTTTGGGACAATCAGCCAACTTGTTCCTGTTTCTTTTCTGCTATGAGATGGGCAATTAACTCTTCTCAAACTTTCACCAACAGCATTCTCCAGGATCCAACCAGGACAATGATCTCTCATCATCTTCATCATCCTGATCAAAAATTAATGTAATTCATACTGTAAGAAGTCTGAGCAAGGAAAAAAAAAGAACAATGGGGGGGGGGGGAGGAGGGGGAAGGGAAAATCATCCAGTCCCACTTGCCTCAATTGCATGAAAAGATGATCTTTCTCAAAAGCAATTTCCCTTTCTGTAGGAGAAGGTGCCATTAATAGCACTAAACAATATGGCCCAATCACAAAACTAGCACTTCACAGTGAATATTCTGATTTTAAATGAAGGAGTTATTAGACTTCAACAGGCAGAATCACTTGGTTCCATTTCTCTCCCACTGTGAAATTACCTCGTTAAACCTTTAACAGCTTGAGGTAAGTAGAAAGCTTTTACTCCAAAAGGTTTTGCAAAAAGGATTCCTACAATTTCTGTCCATACCTTACCACAGAAGACTTAGCATAATTCCATCTTCATCTAAAGGCATGGATCCTCAACAGATGCAGGAGAGAACCTCAAGCATGCTACCTACTGGCATGCCTCTGGAAAAGGTTCATTATCCTCATTAAACAGAAAACACTGAGAAAAATAAGGGGGCTTCCCCAAGTTGGAACACAAGTATCTTTTACATGAAACAGTGATGTCTCCAAATCATATGTACATATCCAAACATTCCTGCTTCCAAACAATCCCAGCAGTGTGCAGACACAGCTCTGTGGCTGGGTATGTGGAATGAAAGGAATGAAGAAACAACTGGCAAGATGAGGTTCTGCAGTACATGTTTCAGCTTTGACCCAGTGTGAAAGGTGATCAGTGCTCATATCAAACAGTTACTTACAAAGAAGCATCTCCTTTTCAGTGTAATAACATTGTAAGTACTTAGAGAAAATAAAGCAATGTTAAAACATGGCACACAAAAGATTCATATACACAGAACACCTTCTGCAGCAGAAGAAAATGATCAGAAATTGCACTATTTCCAGCTCCTTTTTATACCACAAACACAGGGGCCTTAAAAAATCTGGTTCACTGCTCCAGATGTCAGGAGGAGCTGTCAAATACCAGCATACAGACCAGCTGGTGTTACAAAACACAACTGGGGGGTGGGTTTGACAAAGTAACTAAAATAACACCATTTCTTCAGCTGCTTTTAGGGAAGGAAAGTCACAACATGATCTAGAAGCTCGTTTTGATGACCATATTTCAAAGGAAATATGTTACAACAGTTTGCCACAAGTAGCACATGTTCTCTTCTCCGGACATCTAAAATGCTTAGAAATTCACTTACTAAGCAAGCAGAATCCCTAACCAAAAAAAAAAAAAAAAAAAAAAAAAGGGAGCTATACACAAGAAGCTGAAACAAGAAGTTTCAAGAATTCAAAACTGAACCCTGGCTTTAGAGACACTGGTCAAGCTGATTTGGTGAAAAACATTTGTTAGTTCCCAAAGTTACACATTTTTTAAAGCATCTTCTTTTCTTCTCATATATAATAAAATGTACTAGAAGAGTTTCCACATGAAGAAGGGATAGCAAGAAAGCATGACCAACACACTTAAGAGATCAGTCAGAAGATTTAGAGGAAGGGGTTTAGAAGTCTTACTTCCCTCCAGAGCTGTGAGCACATACCTGATATTTAAGCCAGTGCTCTGGTCCAGTTTCTCCCAGCTTTGTAATTTTCCCAGAAGCTTCTACAGTAAAGATTAAAAGTAGAGTTAGGCACAGACAAACGTTCTGACAGCTCACTTCCCAGAGTTTTCTCACAATCTTCCATTCAAAGTCAGTGTCATTCCTTCTCCTCCTGTGGATTTCCTGACCTTATCCAGCACTTTCGGTTTGTCATTGTCCAGCCCTGGGTATCAAAGTTCTTACCACACATCTCTTTGACACCACCACGTCTGGACAGAGCTTGATGCCAAAAAAAGCCTTTCCAGCAAAAGAAAGGTAAAAGAGAAACATCAAGGCTAAAATAGACACTATGATGAGATTATTCTTTACACAAAATCTCCAGCTGAACAGTAGATATCCTTTTGCCTTTTACACCTTCCTTGCCATAACTCCCCTCATGCTGACTTTCCAGTTTGGGAATGCCTGGTTCGAGCCCATTAATTAAAAGAGCTATCGGATCTTAAGTAGCACAATACAGGAAGAGCCTAAAAGCCAGGACAGGCAATAAAGGAAACTCCTGTTCTGCTCACCCACCAGATGTTCCCAGCTCCTCACCTCATTTTCCAATTCCACAGTCACTAGCTGTGCTTGGACTTTCTCATAGCGTTCCAGTTTTCTTTGGAGACCTTCCACTTCCTCTTTAAGCAAACCATTGTTTTCTTTCATTTCCCTGGGGTGAAGAGACAGACAATTACTAAAAATTCATGCAACTCAATTCCCCTTCACAAACTTCCAGATATACAGGAATCCCAAAGGAACCATGACATTGAACATTCAACTGATTCGATTCTATAACCTTCACTGCAAAGCCACTGCTACAAAAAAAAAAAAAAAAAAAAAAAATTTTTATTGAAATTTTTTTTTTTCTACTTTAAGTACCATCCTAATTATGTCCAAACAAGCTGAAGCTTTGTGTCTGCTTTACTATTTGTCAAAACAGGGGTAACAAAAGACTCCAAACTCTGCTGTTCTGTCTGGCTGGAACACAGCAAGCAGTACAGACCCGGGCTTTGGAGCACTGCTCGGTTTTACTTCAATAGAGGTGTACAAGGTGAGATAAAACTGTACAAAAACAAATGACCTTTAATCTGTGCATATATATTTCTGTGCACAAAAAACAAGCATGAGAAAAAATTCCAAGATAAACAATTTAAAATTATAATTAAATGATTACAAGACCAAAATCTAGGAAAATAACTTAATTTTAGAAAAAAAAAGTCTGGCAAGATGACTCATTGTAATAATTTTTTTTAAAAAAACAACAACAGAGAACAACAAAGAAAGAGCTTTAAGGCAAGTTCTTTCACATTACATTGAATTTAACTTTCCAAATTGATTGCCACTTTGGAAATTCAGAAAGCCTACTCTACCAAGGGCTGTATAAGACTGCTTCAGAAATTTAAACAAAACATTTTCTAAACACTATTCTGGAACAAATGGCCTTTAAAATAGTGGTAACAAAAGCTAAGCAAAACCAGTTATTAAGGAAACATTCAGCTGCCTCTTCTCCCTGCAGGAAATTACTTCCCCAAGCTGTATGGAGTTTATCACTACCTTTAAACACTGAATTTTCTTCTAACAAACCGAATCACCACCCAGAACAATCAATGCACATTCCGAGGCTCTTGTGTTCAAGATTCCTCAGATCTTGTCACATCTTCCCATCTAGTAACCACCTCGACACTACTCAATTCATATGTAATACTTTAACTTGCTTCTGAACTTTCCCATGTGGAAACCCTAAAGAGGAACGTGAAAGTGCAGATAGTGCAGCTGTAGCAGGTACAGAAGAACACAAAATAACCCTCAACAAGTGAACCCTTTTTTCACCTGAAGTAGACGTTTTCCTCCCTGAGCTGGCGCAATTCACGCTCCATTTTTGGGAAACGAGCCAGTTCTGCCTTCATGTTCTTGACAATTATAGCATCGTGCTCCTGCTGGGACAACTTCTGCTCCAGATCCTGGAAAACATGGGATGAGAACAGGACAGCAATGAGAAAGTTGAAATTTGTAAGAGCTATTTCTGCACTGTACATTTTAAGCTCAAATCAAGGACTTGAATGAAGTTGGAAGGGAACTCAGGAGGTCATGTGGTCCAATCCATGCTCAAAGCAGGGATGACTCTTGTTGCACTTGTCATACCTGGGCTGGCCTCTTCTCTACACCTGCTTACCCCAAGTTCATAACAAAAAACCCTCAGTTCCTCATTAAAATGATCTCTTCTATCAACTGAACCAAATCTGTGATTTTCCTGTCCTCTATCCCTCCATCAATGAAGAGCAGAGAGGCATTTGAATGGCCTGCAAGCATTAGATACAGAAAGAAACACAAATCTGCATTTTAACATTATAGTATATGTTGGGGGTTTTTTTCCACTAAAAAACCAAATTATTTAGGGCTGTCTTGTAGACATATCCTGTTTTCCATCCTTTCATTTCAACGGAGAAAGTCTCCTCTTGCTGGCAATCAGGCTGGTTTTACAGCAAGGCAATGCCGCTGTCAGCACTGCTCAAACCAAACTCTCCACGTCTACCTCTGCCAGGAAGACAAGACAAAGAAAAAACATACACTCCCACCAGCCTATATGCTCATTTGGAAGAACATAAAGCATCTCTACTCACATTTAAGTTAGTGTGGTTTTGAAAGCTTTACAAGTAATTGCACTTCCTCAACACAACTGCAGAGGAAGGATTTTCTGGGAAGCAGGAAATAACTGTAGCTGCTGGGCTCATCACATACCATTTGAAACAAGATCACTCTAGAAGCAGCCTTTTGCAGAGCAGATTTGTGCTGTGGCACGAGACCAAAAAGAGCATTCCTCCAGAGCACTGCATAAGGATATAAATCACCTTTCTATAGAGAAAGCACGGTTTGTTTTCAATCAATTGATATAACAAAGGCAAAGTGTCACGTTACAGCTAATTGTAGATAGCCTGGTCCACCCAAGCTCAACTCTTGCTGGCAACCAACTCAGGTACTTATATGACAAACTAACCTTTCACTTCTGCAACAGCCAATTTTTTAAAAAGCAGCATTCTGTTCTTCCACTGAAGGAATTAAAGTCTAAAGCTTTACATAGGTCACAAAGTTTCTTACCTTAATCTTCTGTTCATATTCTGCCAGTAAGGACTGGCTTGCTTGCAGTGTCTGGATTTGCTGACTTGCCTCTTGCCATTTCCTGTTAGATGAAGACACAAGAGGCACTTGAGCACCCAGAAATCAGGTACCAGAAACAACCAGAAGTTCCTGACAGAGTCAAACAGCACTAATAATGTTAGTCTTATATAACATTCTCTTTCAGTTTCACAGTCATATCATCTCCCTCTAATTTAAAGACAAAAATATCCCTTCATTTTAATAAAAAGATGTAGATTGAGAAAAATACAAAAATCAAGCCACTTTAACTCTGAAGACAACAACTATACAGAGTAAACAAAACTTCACAACTTTGAAATTGAAGAGTTGAAGTTAGCAAGCAAGGAAAAGCATACTCATAACTTTCAATTACCCCTCCACTATGATTTAAGGTTTGATATTTTTGTTCTGTTCAGCCCATAAAGTTCAGATCAGCCTTTCCCACCCACATGCCTTCTGTTAACTCTCCAACAGGAACAAGAAACAACACTGAGATTTAAAGCTCAAGTTTGTGGGGTATTTTCCTCAAGGTACAATTGAAGTTGCACCTCAGAGTTGGTTTCA
This sequence comes from Corvus kubaryi, assembly GCF_017639235.1. NCBI lineage: Eukaryota > Metazoa > Chordata > Aves > Passeriformes > Corvidae > Corvus > Corvus kubaryi. The sequence goes on from NW_024581129.1 coordinate 4,637,160, forward strand.
AACAACAGTTACAACCTGCACACCCAGATCAAAGAACCCCTTTGAAGAGCAGAAATCAAACGCTGCTTAAAGTTTTCTGAGTGATGACAGCTGCACAAGACTGAAGTTCTGTTGCCTTTTTCTCCCTACAGTCATTCATCCCTTGCTTACTTTTTTTCAGCATCCAGATGCTCCATCAGTTCCTGCTTCTGAGAGTCTTGGCTTGTCATCTGCATCTCTTGGTTCATTATATTCCATTGCAGCTCTGATATTTTCCCTTTTAATACAGTGATTGTCTGAATTAATGGGGAAAAAAAAAAAGCATAAACACACAAGGCTGTGACTCTTCAAGCTGGATATTACGGATGGTGATAGAAATAATTTCCAACTAAAAAGTACTAACACACTCTTAGAAACAATCCCATACTCTTGCAAACCATCAGACCTGCAAACCTACCTCAAACAAAGGCAAGAGAAAATAATTTTTCACTTTCATTTGCAATCCAAATTGTCATTTACATTATCTCTTAAATGGGTGACCTCAAACTGGAATGAAAAATATCGAACTTTAAAGTTAGATGATTCTTTTTCTAAATATTTTAGCTCTAAAGAAAAGCTCACAGGTTTGTTTCCAATAGCTATTACTGAGCTCCCTGTAACAGAAAAAAAAGAGAAATATCTCAAAACATTACAGATGTAGGGTGTCTTCTAGACAGAGAGACAGGTAGGGTTCTCATCTTGATACTGATGGAAATGGAAATAAAAGAACACAGACACAGAACTGCAGCACACATCTTTTGGGTGGGTTTAGTTTCTCTTATGTACCATCACTGTCTCCCTGGTTTTAATCACTGATAATTGGAACATTAAATCTGATTAACTGCTTTATCACATAGCTACATTTCCAGTAACACCTAGGCAGGAGCAGGGCTTAAGCACTTAGTGGTTGCTGATCCACAACTGGTGCGGGAAACCAAATTAAACAGAAAAGTTACAAATTATATAGCTGAACTTAGCTATAATGATATCTGAGAAGACAGAGGGTTGAGAAGCAACCCTCATTCGGTCTGGGCATCCAAATAAACTGAAACTGTTACCCAAGCATTCATTCTGCAGTAGAATGCACTGGCACTTAAGACACTTCAGGAAGACACACTTTGTTCATAACGCTGGTCTCATCCACTCTACTGTTCTCCCTACTTCCATGAACACTTTCCCATATTATCTCCTCCATCACTGTCCCTTTCTTCACACTTCTGAACCCAGATGCTCTATGTTGCCTCACACTTTTTTTCTCCTTCTCCATATCAGCTTGTCTAAAAAAATCTCTTCTCCTTCTGACCTGCTCACTTGTGTCTCAGCTTGGTTTGGCTCTGCACTTTGACAGAAAAGACACACAACACCAGGGTTTATTCATTTCCAGGTGATGAACATGGTGTTCCAGTTATTTTGTTTGAGGGCTTTTTTAATCAAAAAGGGCATTTTCAAGTCATAAGAACTGCAAAGTCACCTGAAGCTATAGATGGGTTAAAAATTACTCTGTTCTTACTTCATTAGCTTCAGCTAATTTGCTCTCTTTCTCTTGCAGCTTTTCACTCATTGTCTCCATGCTCTTCTTGTAAGATTTGTTCATTTCCATTTGTTCTTTCAGTTTATTTTCAGCCTCTGTTTCCCTTTCCTGGTACTGCTTTATGCGTGTGAGCAGCTCCTGGTTACGGTCAGCCTCTCGCTTGCCAAGGGAAAAAACACAAAGAGACATAAGAAGAAAGCAGCAGAAAGGTGAAGCCATTTTTCCTTCTTCTGTCTTCATCCCTTATTACCACGGTCACCAATGGTAATTGCTTCACCATGAAGCAAAGTTACTCAGACCACAGCTTTAACCTAGCAAGGACAAAAATCTGATGAGCAGCAACTCAATGGAATTACCCAGGGAAATGGAGCTGGAAAATTAAGAGACCAAATCTCCCAAATCTCTTACACTAAGACATGACTATAAGAATACAGACTTCACAGACTCCACTGCACACTCTCCAGCAGATCAAAGATGAAAACATTCCATCTCCAATGTAAAGCTGACCCATGCACAGCAAATTCACTTTCAGAAACTCAGATCTCAACAGTTGGGTTAGTAAGACAAACTTCCCTCTGCAACTTCTGGAAATGAGGCCATTTAAAAGAAAATATTATCAACTAACACAATAAATACTTTTGCAGTCTGACAACCTTTCATATACCATTTCAGTTTATTCCTACCACAAATTGATTAATACTTATTGAAAAAATGCATAGTAAATTGCTTTGCTAATCAAAGCAACTCGAGACATGGATTTGCATAGCAAGCAAGGATTATGCAAAGCAATGTGAGGTTCCTAAAACCTTTATCTGCATGACTTGGAAAAACACAGAATCTGAGCAGGGTAATTACCACAGTGCTGGATTAATGCTGCTCCCTTTTTTTGTACCAGTATTTCAAGAGTTTCTGTGACTGACTCAGCTATATTCCAGTTTGAACTCTTCCTGGCTTAATCCCACATCACCTGACTTCAGAGGAAAGAGGAATTTAGTCACTGACTCCCTATTTCACAACCACACACTAAATCTGTCACCCAGCATCCTCACAAAATACAACAAAACATACTCATCACTTTTTACAGATTTCTTTTTCGATAATCACACACATATAAGACTTTTATTATGCTACAAAAGACACTGATCTACAGCTTATTTCAGTAACATCATTAAGCAAACATATGTGGGCAGAAAAGCAGAACCCAATAAAAGCTGTTAGTCCCTGAGTGAGGCTCACTGTTTTATCAGTGCAGGCTCTCTTGCGTGACACCGCATGGCTGGCACTGCTGCCATTCCAATTAATTACAATCACACAAACTAAATGCTTGCAATTGTGCCAGCAGAAGTTTAAACTCTTATAGGAGAAAAATAACTAAATACTTCTGGGAGAAACAAATAACAAATCCCTTTTGTTATTGCTACCCATGACAATTTCAGTGCTAAACTAACAGAGCCCAGTGATCAGATCATCAGTCTGTCAACCTAACGAGGCTTCACGTTCACACTCCGGTGTGCATTAGCAGGTTAGTGCAGTGCACAGAGAGGGTTAGTGCAGAACAGAGCAGTTCTGCAGACCTGTTGGTGCTGGCAACTTGACACCCACACCTGCAATAAATGCAAACACAGTAAATGTATTCCAGATTCACTGAAGTCCTGCTCTGAAGACAGTGTCCATTAGCAACTGGAGAACACCAGGCTTGCTCCTGGAGCACACCTTTCAGTTTAGTTTCACTCCAAAAAAGAGTAACTATACACATTCTGAGACAGTCCACTGCAAACCAAAGCACAGCACATGAGAAGTGGAGAGCACATCCCTGAACCAAACAAAAACACCACTGTAAACGCTCTCCATGTGTTCTGGCTTAGGCCAATGATGCCAAGCCATGTGCAGACATCCCCCTCACCTCATAGTTCCTGGCATTGGCATTAGCTGCCTTCTCCAGCTCGATGCGAGCTCGTTTGTGGCTCAGCTCCATCTGCATCTTCTCCCGTTCCACCTGCAGCAGCTGGGATTTGGAGTGGATCTGCCCAGCTTGTTCTTCCAGCTGGCCAGTTCATGTGTGAAAAAGGACATTGCACACCATTAACAGCACAGCAATACCATCATGCCTCCCACCCTGTACTGCTCAGCTGACATTAACCTGCCATTTTACAAACTATCACCAAATTTGTGGTACTTCTCACACCAGCTGCAGATGGGGAAACCAAGAGTTCAACGTCATGCTCAGAAACCCACATCAAACCAAGGTGAATTAGAAAGAAAGTAATTCCAGGTTCTTAAGTTGAAATTCCTTGATCAGTCTCTAGATGTAGTCTGAAAAAATCTACTTCTCTATCTAAGAAGTTAATTATGAACTCCCCAAACCTCATAAAAGAGCAGCTAGCCAAGAAGCACAGATCATGCTCCCAATAAAACGTAACTGCTGAACAAAATAACAGGTTTTTCTACAACCTGTACAGCATCACACTTCATTTTTTTCATTCAAATTATCTGAGAGAACAGACAATACTAACAGAATTCCTCAGGTCCTGGTGATGTACATCCAACACGCAGTTAATGGAAATTTAACCAGAGAGAGCCTCCTCCAACTACTGCTGCCACCAGAGATGTAGCACAGACAGAAAATGCTTAAATTTTTGTCAACATTCCAAATGCAAAGTAGATTATTAAAAAAAAAAAAGGCTTATTTTGTACCTAGAGGCTGAAATATAAATTATATTAAGATACAGAATAGAGAAACTTCATTCCAGCCTAATAAACAGTCCCTGGGATCTAAGATGTCAATTTACTTTATGCTTTATGAGACTGAAGCAACAGGAAAAAAAAGTAAATAACCCAGGTGGATAAAACAGAAGTGGATAAGAAAGCACAGCTGGTTTGCATATCAAAGCCACAGCACAATCCAGGCAAAGAAGCCTCTAAATCCTGAAAAAAGGTAACAAAGTGTCTTACTAGAAAAATGTTAAGATATAAAGCTCCTTTGTTCAGCAACATGAAAACAACTTACGATTTAATTTCCTGACCTGGTTCACAGATATAACTAGCGGGGAATAAATTCAAAGGACCTTTCTTAAACTTTTACAAAACAGAAATACATCTGTTTGACACTGAAAAAAAAAATTAAATACATTCTGGAAAAGATTCTGGAATGCTGACAGCAGGCTTCCTTTATTGAGTTTGTGTCAATTTCAGAACGTCAATTTCAGAAACAATGGTCAGATGCAACTGAAATTCTCAACTCCTGGAATCCAAAGGAGCACACGATCACACTGAAGTGATACTCCAGGAATCACCAAGATGAGGACTCCTCACCTGCATCCTCTGCTGGTACTGCATCTGTAAGGAGCTTTGAGATGATCCTGGTGTAGCCAGCCCAGATACCCCCTCCATACGCTGTGAAATGAAGTTGTTGAGGGATCTCAGGGTGGAGAAAACAGTGGTATTATTTTCCAAGTCCTCCATGGCTCTGGAAATGGACAGAAAATTATCAGCAAAACATTCAGAGCAAGCTGCTCTGCTAAAGAGGGATCCATCACTGCCCTGAGGAAACACTGAACACAAGATCTCCCAGTTTACAGGGTAAAATCAATCTGCAAATCACTGCTGGGATCCACAGAAAACATGACCCCACCCAGGCTGAAGTCGTGAGTCTGAAATGAGAAAAAGATGCAAGGCAGCCTTTTCTTCTTTGACCAAACCAAACTCATTGTTCTTCCTTCTAACTTTTGAAGCTGATGGCAGCACAATTAACTCCAGAACAGCAGCAAATCCTTCCTGCTACACAATTTATTTCTGGTTTCCCAGAAGCACTTTGCACTCTAGTTTCCAGCAAGAAGTCTTCCCAAGTCCACTGATCACTTGCATAAGTGAAACTGTATCTCATAATTCATATTAAAGTTTTTGCAACTCTTCCTTCAAATTCAGAAGTGTATTAACTAAAAGGCCAAAGATAAATCAAGCCTGGAGCTCAGAAAAGCCTGCAAAGTTTCCCAGGAGATTTCAGGAAGCCTTAAGTGAGTCCCTCCAGTGACTGCACACTCCATAAATCCCCAGAAACACCGATAAAGGTTCAGGACCAGGAAAGGGAGTCACAACATCTACCACAAACAGAGGCTTGGGGCTATCTTCGGGCTCCTGCATTCTCGGGGTTACACAGCAGCTACTGTTTGGATTTACAGCACGAGGAGGAGCAGCGCAGAAGCAACAGATCTGCCAAAACACAAACTGAGCACTGGAGTACCCACTGCACCTGCCAACAGGTAGCTCCAGCAAGCCCGCTCTCAAACCTACTAACAACTAAGACGACACGCAGGTGTGTGACCCGGTTCGGAAAACCCCGCGGCCAAGGCTCCCTCGGGGCTCCCTCGGGGCACCGAACACCGACAGCGGCCGCGGCGGGCACGGGGCAGCTCCGGCACCGCGGGGTTCACCCGCACGATTCCCCCGGGGGGAGACCGGTGTGCGACAGGCGCGGCCGCAGCCCTGCCGCCCTCCCTCTCCCCTCGTCCTTCCCTCATCCCTCATCCCTCATCCCTCCCTCGCCCGCTCACCCGCCACGGCGCGCGCCCCGCTTGGATCTCCCTCCTCGCCCCGGCCACGGGATCTCGCGGGAACTCCGCGCCCGCCTCTCGCGAGAACGGCGGCGCCGGCAACCCGTAACGACGGGATTACGAGCGCAGCACTCCGCGCGCTACCGTAATGCCCCGACAAGGCGCTACGGTGCTCCCGGCTCAGCTCGGCCTGCTCCCCAAAAACGGCCTCCTGCCCCGGCAGGAATCTGTAAGCCGCCCCAAATTAGCTGTTTATGACGAGACAGGCCTGGGAGTCTTACAAACAGCCTCTCGTATTATTCATGCCACAGTCAGCCTGATAGAAGTGCTATTTCATGTCAAAGTTGTCACTTTCAGATAAGGCAGCGGCTGAATTTATTTGTGCAAACAGATTTCCGGCAATTCAGTCATTCTCCCTAGCTGGATTTCAGGAACATCTTGTCTTTTCACCTGAAATATGAGAAATACCACTGGTCACACCTAAAACATGACTGAAGACACTGGGGAGATGATGTGCATGGCAATGACCCAGTGCCGCTGCTACTCAGTGGATTTATGAGCGGCAGGAAGCAGCAATTCCTAAATATAACCTGTGTCTGTAGGAAAGGCAGCAGAGCCACGGGGCTGAACGTTCCCGAGTCAGCCGTGCCTCTCACATGGCTCTGCTACACATCCCACATGAGGATGCACATCCTGATGTGCACAGAAACACCTTCTATTTTTACATGTGCTAATAAATTGCGCCAGCTTCTAAAAGGCACGGAATTGGCTCAAACTCCCCTTGCTGTTCCCTCACATTCTGACAATCACCTTTATGGTCAGTCTCATGTATGACAGCATTAAGAGTGCAACAATTTTCAAGCACACATTAAAAACACATATAATCAGCGTTTTATTTTCATTTCCACTACTCCAGCCCCAGAGGTTGCCTTTTGGGCTATTCCTCTCCATTCCCAACCATTTTGTCCACAGGTATTTAAAAAGCCTGATGGACTTCAAGAAGAGTAGCAAATTTTCCCAGGGTCTTAACGGTGGGATTTTTCTTTAAACACCCACTAAATTCAGATTTCCAATCAATGTCTGAGAATCTGCAGTTCTTGACTTTCATTTCCCCCTGTACAGCCTTGCCAAGTAATAAGATTCCGCAGAGTCCTTCCGGCTGGCCTGAGGCTTTATAGTTCTCACATCCCAGAACTGTCCCTTCAGTCTGTTTTGCAGAAGACGGGCCTCAGATCCATCCCAGAATTTACAGAGCATCGTTCCTTTCGGCTTTAAAATGCTTTGGCATATATTCAGAAGGCCTAAACACAGACTGATCAGCTTCTGATGATCCAGTTCTTTAATGCCTGTCGCGTTGGGTGCCATGTCACTCAGGATGACATCTGCCTTCCCTAAGGGAAGCAGGCTCTGGATCGTCCTCAGTGCGCTGGGGTCTGCGATGTCAGTCTCCGACAGGAAAACCGCTCCTTCCAGAGGAGAAATCCGCAGGAGGTCAACGCCAAGCACGAAGCCAGTGGGGACAGCAGGATCTGCAAGGATGAATGACACAGGGAACACTCAGGGTGGCTGCAAAAACCTGCACCTGCATGAGCTCTGTGCCAGTCAATAAACAAAACCCATCACCTGCCACAGCTGCCTTCTCGTCCCCTGGCAGTTTGCTGGGTGCATCTGCGTGGAGGGTTGGCCATAAGCTCATCTGTTCAAGACATGAAAACTCAGCTAGTCTGGATAAGCAAGGGGGATTTTTCTTGGTTTTCTGCTGCTCTTTCAAGGCTGACAGTCCAGAAATCCTGAGCAATGGTGCAGATTATAGCACCTTATCTTGTAAATATTAATGGCTTCACCCACATAAACCATGCACAGTGGTTGCTTCGACTTTTCAAGAAGGGAAATAATATTCCAGATAAGCCAAGGTAATTGCTGGAGGTCACACCTTTTTCAGTAGTAGATGAAGGGATCTTCCCCATAACAGCTAATCAGAATACTAGCACCACATGGCATGTTTTATTTCATAAACACAATTTCTCCAGACCATAAGATTTACTAGGCTCACCCCTTAATGTTTTTATCAGTGACTCTGGCACTTGCCAGTACCCATGTTCTCTCCCCATACTGTTACCATCATACTATTTCCTAGATTTCATAGTATTTAGATTCCATAGTATTTCACAGATCTCTCACACACTTCACGAGCAGTATCATCCCCATCTTGCCTGCCAAAAAACTGCACTTACCAGTACCTAAAGCATTGACCCTCTCTACAGCAACCTGGCTCCAAGCACCAGGTGCTGCTCCACAGTCGAGAACAGAAAGTCCTGGACGAAGAACACAGAGCTTGTTATCAATTTCCAGCAACTTGAAGGCACTTCGGCAACGGTAATGCTGCTGCTTCGACGCCTTGACAAAGGGATCCTTCAAGTGCCTCTCCAACCACCTCTGCTCAGTTCCAGTCTTCCTCAGAAACCTCACCGTGGTGTGCAGGCATCTGCTCATCCAACGCCAACAGCTGCCGGGAAGAGAGGCGAGTCAACCAGTTAGTACCTAACCACTCTGTATTTCGAAAGTCTCTATAATAATTAGTTCCAGCCACTACAGGCAGCCCGGGGAGGGTGTGGAGTCTCCCTGGCTGAAGACATTCGAAACATAGCTGGACACGTTCCTCTGTCACCTGCTGCAAGTGATCCTGCCTTGGCAGGGAGGTTGGGCTAGATGGTCTCCAGAGGTCCCTCCCAGCCCAAACCATTCTGATTCCAAAGAGAAGCCTCCAAATTTGAGATTTTTGGCACCTTTACTTATCAGGTCCAACCACAACAGCAGCGTCAGGTTTTGGATGAGGTCTCACGTGTCACCCTGAGCTAAGGGGGAAAAGAGACCCCACTCCAGCTTCTGCTCTGGTGTTTTAAGGACACGACATGGCAGAGTGATCCCAGTACGGTCCTGTGCTGCCTCAGCGGGGCTGGCGGCCTCCGTGAGCCCCTCGGAGGAACGGGGAGATGCCCGAGCTCCTGCAGGCTCCAAGCAGAGCAACCAAACAGCCACGGCCCGGGCCAGGGCACAACGACCGCACGGCATTTCCAGCAACCGCAAACCCCAAATGCACATTAACCCATTCCCGAAGGAAACTCCAGGCACCGGCACTAACGACACCCTCCCATCCCCCGGGTGGGCGCCGCGATCGTCTCAGCAGCCCCGCCACGCACCTGCCCGCGGCAACGGCAGCTCGCGCCGAGCCCGCCATGGCCGCCTCAGCCCGCCCCGCCACGCCTCCCCTCACGGCGGCCGCGGGCGGGGCGGCGGCGGCGCGGGAAGAGCCGGGACGGGCCGCGGCTGAGGGGGACACCGAGAGAGCCGTGAGTGTGGGGCTGAGGAGCGCGGGGACAGCGACAGGGGCTCAGGGTGACACCGAGAGAACCGTGAGTGTGGGGCTGGGGAGTGCGGG